>NC_062563.1:13722500-14022500 GCF_022837055.1 Prionailurus viverrinus
ATACAAACTTTCAGATGTTACCAACACAGAAGTACAGACTGTAGTGATTCACACAAAAACCTCAGAGCTATCTTACCAAGAAGAAATTTAACCTGCAAAATTACAAAGTATTTTCGTATTTTTGGATCAAATACAAAAAAGCACAAACATGTGACTAAATAAATCAGGGAAAGGAAATATTTTAAATCAGTTTCACAGGCAGCTCCTTACCTCAATCAATAACCCAGAGTGGCTGGGTAGATTCACACAGAAGGCAAGCAATGCAACCTTGACAATTCCTAATAATGACAAAGCCTTCAAGTACCAAGTGAGCACTTAAGGGACTGCTGTTTATTACACGGACACCCTTTCAGGCATATGCATAAACAGCAAACACCGCTTCTAGCACAGGTCTTGAAGAATATAAAAGTTTGCACATAGGCAGTTCTTTCAAGCACTACAGGGAGAAAGGCTTTTAAAAGAAAGACACTAGTAAATCTATTAGAACTTAAAATTTCCATCACCAAGAGACTTGTATAGAACAAGTAGAAAGTAAAGCAATAACCGTATTTTTACAGTACTATAAAAGTGTTAATTACAGTAATGCTATACATTAAATTATCAGAAAAGTATCCCATTTTACAGACAAGGAAGGACTCCAGAGCTGTAATTTGTCCTCTCTGATGAAGCACACATTCAAATATGCTAAGATTCCATCTGTGGTAAATGGGAAATCCTAACATAATAAAAATATTCTAAACAGATTTAAACCACTCTGTGTAAACCAATCTGCTTACATTCAGCTGCATTAGGGCCATTAATTAAATTCATTCAGGTAAAAGGCCAGCAAAAAATTCTGTAAGTCCTATACCAACATTTTAAATAGAAAAAAAAAAATGGCCATTACAAGCCACTTTTATAAACAACTTTCTAATCACAACCTTCTTATAAAATATAACCAATCAGGGGAGCCTGGGTGGCTCAGTCAGTTAAGCAACCAACTCTTGATTTGGTCAGGTCATGATCTCAGAGTCGTGGGACCAAGTCGCTGCGTCAGGCTCTATGGTGAGCTGAGCCTGCTTGGGATCCTTTCTCCCTCTCTCTCTGCCCCTCCCCTGCTCATTCACTCTATCTCTCAAAATAAATAAATAAACGTTAAAAAAAATTGGAATCTACATTAAGAAAATCTGGTGAGCACCACTCATTAACTGATCAAATTATACTATGAAGGATTGTGTTTTGCATACAATTAATCCCAAATAATTTTTACCCCTTTGTCAATCCAATTATTTTCATTCACCATTTTGAACCTGGGGAAATAAATTGTTTAAATTATTTTAAACTACATCCTTCCATAAACAGAAGGAAAGGAACAAACATTTACTAGAATCCTAGGGTGCACAGCATTTCATTGTCCATGCATAAGACATCAAAAGTTTAGGTAGGTTAGAATATCTTGCTCGGGGTGCCTGGCTGGCTCAGTCAGTACAGCATGTGACTCTTGATTTCAGTCAGGGTTGTGCGTTCAAGCCCCACACTGGGTGTAGAGCTCACTAAAAATTAATAATAAAATAGTACTAATAATAATAACTTGCTCAATGTCTCACAACTGATGGAACAGAGATTAATCAGAACTCAGAACAGCCTGGAGGCACCTGAGTGGCTCAGGAGGTTAACGGCCCGACCTTGGCTCAGGTCATGATCTCACAGTTCATGGGTTTGAGCTCCACATGGGGCTCTGTGATAACAGCTCAGAACCTGGAGCCTGCTTCAGATTCTGTGTCTCTTTCTCTCTGCCCCTCCTTTGCTCGCGCGCGTTCTCTCTCTCTCTCTCTCTCTCTCTCTCTCTCAAAAATAAACATTGGGGCACCTGGGTGGCTCAGCTGGTTGAACATCCGACTCTGGCTCAGGTCATGATCTCAGAGCGTGGAGCCTGCTTCAGAGTCTATGTCTTCCCTTCTCTCTGCCCCCTCCCGTGCTCATGCACATGTGTCTCTCTCTGTCTCTCAATAACAAATATTTTAAAAAATTGTTTTTAAATAAATAAACATAAAAAAAAAGGACTCAGAATAGCCTGAATTCCAAGCTCATGCATTTTGTACTATCATTCTCCCCCAAATTTTTGTTGTATTAATAATTGTGATTGTAGGGCACCTGGGTGGCTCAGTTAAGCATCTGACTTCGGCTCAGGTCATGATCTCGCAGTTTGTGAGTTCAAGCCCCACGTCGGGCTCTGTGCTGACGGCTCAGAGCCTGGAGCCTGCTTCAGATTCTGTGTCTCCCCCTTTCTCTGCCCCTTCCCTGCTCATGCTCTGTGTCTCTCTGTCTCTCAATAATAAATAAACGTTTAAAAAAATTTTAATAATAATTGTGATTGTATAAATTTTGATTCTAAAATTACCCAATAGCAACAATTTTGCAATTTTGGGAGGAGGAGGGGCACACAGGTAGAAAACAGGTACCCAGCAACTACCTAACACTAACCTTTTCCAATATGCAATCAAGGAATATTAGAAGTATAGTCTCATCCCCTACTTCCTTCCCATAATACAGAATCTTGGGTCTAGAAAACCATTAGCTGGTGACAAGATCCTGCCAGAATCAGAACCCCCATCTTCCCATTCCATGCTCGATGTACCTTCCTTACCACTACACTTGTCAAAGCAGTGGCTATCCAACTGTGGTTCCCAAAGCAGCAGAGAAATTAGAAATACAAATTCTTGAACCCTATGCCAGTACAGTAAACTGTGAAGGTGGGCCCAGCAATCCCTAATTTAAGCATTCAGGTGATTCTGGAGTGTTCTAAAGTTTGAAAACAACCAGCTTTAGAAGAAACCTGATTTTTAGGATTGTCCAAGGCATATACTCCTAAACACAGGAGTTAATCATACTCCTAAAAAGAGAAAACAGATTGACTTAATCCTCCCTTCCTATTTGTCTAGTCTAGTGCAGTTCTTCTGAAACTTTTAGGGAGGAGAATCACCTGGGTGGGAGGGGCTAAATTCCCAGGCCCTACCCCCAGTGATTACAATTCATCAGGCCCTGGAGTAGAGGGCTTGAATTTGCACTTCTAATGTTGACCAGACGATAGAAATACTGCAGGAAAGCAGACTAAATTTTTGAGTCGCAGGGGACTAAAGCAATCTCTCATACAGATCTCACATAACCCAACTTGAAGAACACTTCCATCCTTCCTCTCTCATCCTTCCTGCTTGCCCACGGAGATTCTCAATCTTCCCATGATGATTTTTGAAAGTCACAAGCAATTTTGTCAATTCAATTTGTAGAGGAGCAAAATTTGCCACTCCAAAATGTATCCCTTTAGCATGTGGACCATAGGCTATTTTCAAGAAAAAAAAAGCTCAAGAAGAACGTTTGGCCTTCCCCCTAACTGCCTAGAATTTAGATGGAAGACCTGCTTGGAAGGGAGCTAGCACCAGAGACAGCTACAGGAGAATATGAACTAGGTGTGGTAGACAAGGATGAACTCAGAAAAGTCTTATTAAATTCCACTGCTCTGTGTTCTATTCCTTCTGTATGGGCCAGCAAACATTTACTTTCTCATTTTCCTGCAAACTGTCTTCCTTCCCTTTGACGTCCTTGATCCCACCACCCCCCTTCTCCTTAGCTCTGAATGGCATAGAAGCCTCAATTGCCTGACTACCTATGGGCCTCATATTCTTATGGAGCCCCCTTATACACATAATTATGTTGATTTTCTCCTACTAATCTGTCTCACATCAATTTAATTGTTGGACCAACCTAAAAGAACCTTTAGAGGTAAATTTTCCTCCCCAACAAATTCCATTTCTCAAAATATACCGATGAGGTCATGTTAGAGTTAAGATTCCATTTATTATAGGGGCACCTGGGTGGTTGAGTCAGTTTCAAGCTCAGGTCATGATCTCACAGTCATGAAATCGAGCCCCAAGTCGGGCTTATACGCTGGGCACGGAGCCTGCTTAAGATTCTCTCTCCTCCCTGGAGTGCCTGGGTGGCTTAATCAGGCGTCCAACTTTTGATTTCAGCTCAGGTTAACGATCTCAGATCTCAAAGTTCATGGGTTTGAGCCCCATGTAGGGCTCCACACTATCAGTTTGGGATTCTCTCTCTCTCTCTCCCTCTCCCTCTGCCCCTTCCCTGCTTGCGTGCAAGTGTGTGCTCTCTCAAAATAAATAAACTTAAAAAAAAATTATCTCTCCCTCTGTCACTCCCTCGCATGCATGCACACACTCTCGCGCGCGCGCGCTCTCTCTCTCAAAAAAGATTCAGTTTACTATCTTCAGAACAAAAGACCAAATAAAATCTTCAAAAGGGCTTGTATGAAGTTTTAATATGGTTCAATATGTTATGTGACTACAAGAAAAAAGTATCCTATGAGATACCACAAAGAGCACCTGAATTAAGAATTGAGAAGACTTAAATTCTCTCAGGAGGTCTGCACATACATGACCTCAGGGGAAATTTAAGAAAACAGTTTGACAGTTTGTCCAGCAACTTTTTAAATAGACTTATGTGAAAATTCCACCACTACATGCTCATAATAACAATACTCAGATGTCTAAAAACATGCAGTAGTAAGAAAAGAAGTATGTTAGTTTATAAACTCTGATCATCACCAAAATTACCCATTTCATTCATTTATTCAAAAAACACTTACTGAATGAAAACCTGGAACTCAGAGACACAAGATGCTCTTATCCATGTCCTGCACTACCAACAGCCCACGGTATCATTAGTTTTTCATATTTCTCAAATTTATCCATTTCATCTGAACCCCATTACTACTACCCTTTAGTGGTAGTAGGTAGTACATTTTCCCTGGATCACTCCAAAAGTCTACCTTTATACTTCACTTAATCCTCAGCTGAATCAGGACAATCTTTCCATGACTATATAGCTCAAGTTCCTTTTTCATTTCATTTCTAAAGACCTCTCCTTATACCTAATGGTCCAGCCACACTAAATAACTTAACATTTCCCAAAATACACCCAACTGTGCCAAGTCTTTGTGCAGAAGTCACTGCTGGTCAGAATGCCACCCTACCGACCCATCCATCTCCCATTTATACCTTATAACACTCTTCCTCCTGAAAGCATCCTCCAGATGCTTCCACTAGGTCTCTTCCAGCCCACTCTCCTAATCTCAAATTAGGTTATACACTCCCTCAATGAGCCCAATAACACCTCTGAATATCTCTACTGTGCTTTTAACCTGGTAACTGCCTCTCTCCTTGCTCTTTCCCCTCTTAAAGACAGAGTCTGAATCTCTGCATATGCCTAACACATAGCAGGCACACAACATTTTGATTAAATAAATGAGGGGAGGAAAGACACATACAGGTGCATATGTACAGGATGCTCAGATATCTTGCAGAATTATTCCCTATAAAGAAGTTAAAATACCTGGAAGTTGCTTACCAATATACAAGAAGGTTTTACAGAAAACCTCATAACATTTGAAAAATTCTCTGAAGAAGATATTCTACTATAAGTAAAACTATCTTCTTGGTTGCAAGCACAAATGAAAATAAAGTGAAACAGTACTGAAAAACAAAAATAAATCTGAGATCAATGTCTGTGACACTGATATAAATCTCTCGGACTCAAGAAGTTAAACTATAATTAAAAGACGCCAACACAGCTACTACAGTTGTCTGGAATTTAAAACACACACACACACACACACACACACACACACACACACACACACACACACTTATGACTTAATGTTATGCTGTAAAACACCAAATGCCTTCAGTTTTCTGTTCCAGGAATGATTTTTGGAATTCTGCCAAAGAAGGAAACCTCTGGCCCCTGTATGTTTTGCAGTATGTGAGTAAACCAGCCTGCCCAGGAAAGATGAAATCATATACAATATAGCAGAGAAACAGGTCATAAAAGACAAATTTCAAATAAGTAGAAAATGAGAAGGCAGTAAAGATTACAAACTTTGGATATTGACAGACAAGTCTATCCCTCGGAGGGCCTCATCCTAAAACGGACATAAAAAAAAATACCTTATGAGGTTGTTGTGAGAACTATCAGAGAATTACATAAAGCATTTAAAATACTCAAATCCTAATACACGTATGAAGTGCTCAATAAATGGTAACTTGATATTACTGCTTCAGGATAGAAGGAATCTTAGGAAAGCAAGAGCCATATAACAAAAGTTACATTCCTGCTACTGTTCCTCACTTCCTTAGCTTTTCTAATGATGAATATTTTTTTCTAAACTGTGCCCCCTCCCAAAAAAAATTCTGTTTTCTTTTTTCATTTTAGAGAGAGAGCATGATCAGAGGGGAGGGGCAGAGGGAGAGAGAGAGAGAGACAGAGAGAGAGAGTCCTACACAGGCCCCACTCTCAATGAGAGCCCCATATGAGACTCAATCCCATGACCCCAGGATCATGACCTGAGCCAAAATAGGCTCAAATGACTAAGCCACCCAGGCAACCCCTCCAAAAAAAATTCTTATGAAAATGAGTTATCATAATTACTAACTAAATACATTTACATTTTGTATAGGAAAAAAAATTTGTTAACGAGTACTTAGTATTTTCATAATGCTAAATCAAAGTCATTTCAAATCTATAAAGAGCACCTAAAACTCACATTTCAACATTACAAGCATAAAAACTCCAAAATCCCTAAAATGTATAAGACAAAATAAAATATGACCTATGTTATGGAATGAATTGCAATCTCCAGTATCTCAGAATGTGGCTGTATTTGAAAATGGCGCTTTTTGTTTGTTTTTAAGTAAGCTCTATGCCCAATGTGGGGACTGAATTCATGACCCCCAAAAATCAAGAGTTGCATGCTGTACTGACTGAGCCAGCCAGGCACCCCTGGAAATAGGGTCTTTAAAGAGGCAATTAAGTTACAATGAGGTCATTAGTGTCTTAGATGACTAATGTCCTTGTAAGAGGTGGGAACTGGACACAGACAAGTACATGTACACAAGGAGATGATGACCATCTACAAGCCAAGGAGAAACACTTCAGATGAAACCAATCCTGCAGATACCTTGATCTAGACTTCTAGCCTCCAGAACTGTAAAAGTTTCTCCTTTACAGCACCTGGCCTGTAGTACTTTGTTAGGGCAGCCCTAGCAAACTCATACAGCCTAATCTTCCTAAAACTACACTGGGTTTATAGACTGGCAGTGTTATTTCTAGTTGTAGTCACTGGTTCCTCAAGCTAATTTCAACACCACTTAGAACTGGACACATTTCCAGGGGGCCTGGTTGGCTCAGTCGGTACAGCATGTGACTCCTGATCTCAGGGTTGTAAGCTCGAGTCCCACATTGCATGTAAAGACTACTTTTAAAAAAATTAAAAACTTAAAAAAAAAAAAAAAAAAAGGACAAGGAGACCCATTTCCAAAGTCATAAAATCAAATACCTAAAGCCAGAATCATGAATTAGGTATCACACATACTTTTTTTAATAAAGTATATAATCTACACTATTTGGGCTATGGTATTATTAATATATAATTATATTAATAGATCACTTTTTTTGCAGAAAAATATGCATATTCTGAACTTTTATTTGCACCTATTAAAGACAGTCCTCTTGACCTGAGCAATATTAGAGACACTGTTTTTGGACAGAAGAAACAAACTTTGGATTGAAAGAAATGGCAATTTAAACCCCATTTTGGGGTGCACAGGTGGCTTAGCAACTTTTTGTTTAATTTGTTTTAATGTTCATTCATTTTTTTTTAATTTTTTTTTTTAACTTTTTTTATTTTATTTTTGAGAGAGACAGAGACAGAGTGTGAACCGGGGAGGGGCAGAGAGAGAGGGAGGCACAGAATCCAAAGCAGGCTCCAGGCTCCAAGCTGCCAGCACAGAGCCTGACGCGGGGCTCGAACCCATGAACCGTGAGATCATGACCTGAGCCAAAGTCAGACACTTAACCGACTGAGCCACCCAGGCGCCCCATAGCTTTCACTTTTTGCTCACGTGTTCTATGTATTTATAAACTTCTTTAAAACTCATAATATTAATTTTTTTCCTACTAAAAAAGAAACAGGAATATGTACCATCTTTTCAGACTAATGCTTTCCTGTACTACTGAATGGGATATGTTAAGGAAAACTTCAGGTAAAAATATATTACACATTCACCCTTCCTCATTATTGAAAAAGCCCAGAATCTATATTGAGCCCATGTTCAAGATAGTCAAAAATCAATTTCTACTTGTATTTTTCAATTTCTATATTCTAACTTTATGTAGTCACAAAACATTTTAAAACTGCTAATTATTTGCCACATAACCAAGTCACACTCTCAAACTCTCCCCCCCCCCTTTCAAAATAATCTAGTTAAATATGCACCTGGAACACAAAATCACTTTAATGGTACCTAAGAAAAAATAAATCTGCACCCAAAATCAGACAAATTAGTTGAAAAGATAGGGCACTTTAGATTAGTATGAACTGCAATACCCATGTTTCTGAAGGTAAACCGATGTGAATACACAGAACAATACCACAGAAGGTCACAATGAAAATGGAACCACTTTGTTTTACAGATAAGGGAAAATGAAACACAAAAAGTGACTTGACCAAGTTCACACAGTAAGAAAGAGGATCAGTGCAGGGCCCTGACTTCCCAGTCTAATATTCTTTTTTCTAGATCATACTGCCTCACATCTTAGCTTACGGTTTTAAATAAATTCCTTTTTCCAAATAAATTAGCAAAAATAGCATCAGATAACATACTTGGTTTCATAAATATGCATAAATGAAACAAACGTTTGCTGGCATTTACTACCTGGCATATTTGCAATACTATCTATAGAGCTGTGCATTCATTGAAATTTCAAGCATGTAAAATATCTTGATCAGACATCACAAAGGTGTCTGCTCTGCAAAAGCAGAGATGAGATGCTTTATGAGAACCAATTCATCCAATTCCCCTGGAGGTAGGACAACTAGTTAGATACTAATTAGCTGAAAGACAAAATTTTCTAGCCATATATGTTGGAACAGTAATTTCTGTTTGTTTCAATGACACTTTCCTTTTCAAACTAATGTTTCTCATCTCTGATTTCAAAGTCACCTTGCAGCCTAATGGAGGCACATAGCTCTGACTCCTCTCCCTCAAAACAAGATTCATAAGAAAATAAATAATGCAAGGAGGCATTTCTTTTAATATTTTCCTTTACTGAAACCCAGTTTGATAACAATATATGAAAATCTTTGACGGCAGAACATGTACGTTAAACTAAAAGATAAAAATCCAGAAGGAAAGAACAAGAAAAACTAACAGCCGTATGAGACAAAAAATACATGAAATAGAAGCCAGGTAGACAATAGATCTCTGAAATGTAGTTTGGGGAAAATAAGATGAACATCCTAAATGAACAAAGGCTGATGCAACTAGCAACTAAATATACCAAGCGAAGTTTACCAAAAAGAAAAAGAATGTTAAAGGAATATGTGCTTATCTCCTATCAAAACCACAACAAATACTGAGGCAGGTATGTTTAGACATACTCAAGCATAAATCCAATAAAATAAAGTTGCTGTGCTAAAACAAAATCACAGATGGAATAAAATCAAGTTATTACAATATATGGCTATGGATTATTTCTTAGATATACTATTAGCCTTCGGAAGATTAAAATTCAATACTCAAAGAAATTATAATCTACCGACACTGTCAACACAAAATACTGCTTATAAGTGTAACTGCGATAGATCTGACTGAATCGCGCAATGTGATAATTAACTTCATTTTATCCACTGAATGTTGATATTCTTCTTTAACAAAATCCAAGTATTCAGGGCTATGAGTGATGAGTGACCTTGAGGCAGCTCTTGGAAGGCAGTCACCATGGCAACACTACCACAAAAGTGCCTCATCCTCAGCAAAAGGACCAACCTGGTGCATGAGGATTTAAAAACCTAAGGAAACAGAGCTTCCTTCAAGCCAAAAAAATTAATTTTAAAAAACGTTTTATTAACCTATTTTAACCTTCCTATTTATTCTTTCTGAAGGAGGGACACATGAATTAACTTATCTGAATGATGAAATATGAAGCCGGGCATAAATTATTCTTTTCTTTTTACTTTTATTTGTTTCCTATGTGGGCAAAATCAATTAAGATATGCATAGTAATTTTTAATTTTTGAAAAATGCATGTTTAAAATTGTTAACAATCACCACTATTCTAATCTTTTAATCATTTTCCAAAGAATTCATTCTAGTAAGACTGTTTTATTCCAGCCTATGCTTTGATAAAGAAAACACGAGAAAAAGGTTGACTTACAGTTCCAAATATAAAATATGGATTTGTAATTTTACTTATTTACCCTAAAGAGTCAGCTGGTTGTTTGCCAAGAGGGGGTGGGAGAAGTACACAAGCTTCTTTTTATAAAGTTACGTCTTTGGCTTCAGACACAGATGATGTATTTTTTCCTAGGGAATCTATTCCTTGAAAGCCAGGAATGTAACTCTTCAGTCATTTTATCACCAATACAGTCAACACAGGGCCTAACATCAAGTAAGTGCCAAGGATTTCAAGTTTTTGCACACCTACCAAGAGAATCTTGAAAAACTATATACCCCGGAACATTTGTAAGCTGACATTTAAACGTTTCACCAACTTAATTACTTACACAGCAGTCATTTGCAAGATATTTTTAGTATTAACATATTTTTTAAAGTGTTTTAATGTTTATTTTTGAGAGAAAGAGTGCGAACGGGCACAGACAGAGGGAGACACAAAATCCGAAGCAGGCTCCAGGCTCTGAGCTGTCAGCACAGACCCTAACGTGGGGCTCGAACACCGTGCTATCATGCCCTGAGCCAAAGTCAGACGGACGCTTAAACTACTGAGCCACTCAGGTGCCCCTGTGTCTTTAAATGTTTATTTTTGGGAGAGAGCAAGCGTGAGTGGGGGAAGGGCACCGAGAGAGGGAGACAGAGAATCCCAAGTGGGCTCAGCACTGTCAGTGCAAATTTCGAGCTCAAACTGTGAGATCATGACCTGAGCTGAAGTTGGATGCTCACTGACTAAGCCACCCAGGAACCCCAGTATTGATATTTTTAGTGAACTGCTACATCACTCACGTATACAAAGCAAACTGGATTATTATCATCCCTTACTAACAGCCAGAAATTTTATAACTGTTCCTTTCTCCTGGAATATGAATTTCCATTCCTCGTCGTCCACAGTACTTGATCATAATGGAGTATTATTTTATGCTTGGAAGTATTTTACTGATGATCCCATCTCTACAACTAAGATGTATGTAAGCTGAAATAATAATTAAAGTCCATCTCATCACAGGCTCTAAGCATTGAAAACACATTTATTCTGAATTATTCCTACAATTATTATTAGGATATAATTGTTCAAAATATAAATGCATTACAAGTTTGGTAAAATACATGTTAAAAGTACATTTTGCATTATAAGTGAATCTGTTAAGATACACAGGCAGGGCTTCCTCTCCCCGACCCCAAACTCCATGCCTACAGGTATCCACAATGAGTAATACTGCTAAAATGCCACAGTGTTCAGTAATTTATACTTTTTGTTTGTTTGTTTGTTTTCAGAGAGAGCACAAGCAGGGAAGAAGAGCAGAGAGAGAGAGAGAGAGAGAGAGAGAGAGAGAGAGAGAGAGAATCTTAAGCAGGCTCCACACTCAACACAGATCCCGAAGCAGGGCTCAGTCCCACAACCCTGGGATCATGACCTGAGCTGAAATGGAGAGTCAGACGCAAGACCAACTAAGCCACCCAGGCCCCCCATTTATTTATACAGTTTTATTTGTAAAACTATAAATAAAACTTTGCTTATATAAATAGATAATTAAGTGTAAGGATCTATGTGAAAGCAAAGGCTCTCAAGTCTTCAAATGCAATCTTTTTTTTTTTTTTTTTTTTTTTAAATATTTTTGAGACAGAGAGAGAGACAGAGTACAAGAGGGGAAGGGGCAGAGAGAGGGATACACAGAATCCGAAGCAGGCTCCAGGTTCTGAGCTGTCAGCACAGAACCCAACGCAGGTCTCAAACTCAGAAACCAGGAGATTATGACCTCAGCTGAAGTTGGATGCTTAACCAAATAAATCACCCAGGCTCCCCTCTTTCAATGCAATCTTAGTCTCATGACAAAAATCTCAGTGAACTGTGATCAAAAATTATTTGGGGGGAAGCGCCTGGGTAGCTCAGTTGGTGAGACGTCCAACTCTTGATTTCAGCACAGGTCATGGTGTCACAGTTCCATGAGATCAAGCCCCATGTCAGGCTCTGCACTGACAGCAAAGAGCCTGCCTGGGATTCTCTCTCCCGTCTGTCTGCCCCTTCCCCGCTTGCATATGCACACTCTCTCTCTCTCTAAAAATAAATAAATAAAAACTCTTTAAAATTATTTTGGGGGCACCTGGGTGGCTCAGTCAGTTGATCATCCAACTCTTGATTTTGGCTCAGGTCATGATCTCACAGTTTGTAGGATCAAGTTCTGCATCAGGCCCTGTGCTAACAGCATGGAGCCTGCTTAGGATTCTCTCTCTCTCTCTCTCTCTCTCTCTCTGTCTCTGTCTCTCTCTTTCTCCCTTTCTCTCTGCCCCTCCCTTGCTCATGCTCTCCTACTCTCTCAAAATAAACTTTTAAAAAATTATTTTTTCATTATCTCTTAGCAGTTTGGTCAACTATCCCTTCAATTTTGATGAAAACACAACCAGAAGTACCTGACCAACAAACCATTTATTACTGAATCATTCACTTTTTTTTAATGTTTATTTTGAGAGAGAGAGAGAAAGAAAACGCATGAGTGGGGGAGGGGCAGAGAGCAAGAGGGAGAGATAATCCCAATGCAGATCTTGAACTCAACAAACCCTAAAATCATGACCTGAGCCGAAATCAAGAGTCGGACACGTAACTGACTGAGCCACCCAGGTGCCCTGAGTCATTCACTTTTCAAACCCTGAGACCAGTATTTGTAATTCTCCATGTGTTGTTACAAACACCAGTTTTTTTTAAACACCCCAGTACCAAGGCAACATAGTAAAAACAATTCTTCCTTTCTTTTTGCAGTTAAAAGAGCAACTGTGAGGGGCGCCTGGGTGGCGCAGTCGGTTAAGCGTCCGACTTCAGCCAGGTCACGATCTCTCAGTCCGTGAGTTCGAGCCCCGCGTCAGGCTCTGGGCTGATGGCTCAGAGCCTGGAGCCTGTTTCCGATTCTGTGTCTCCCTCTCTCTCTGCCCCTCCCCTGTTCATGCTCTGTCTCTCTCTGTCCCAAAAATAAATAAACGTTGAAAAAAAAAAAAATTTTTAAAAAAAAAAAAGAGCAACTGTGAAAGCAGACATCTAAAAAAGAAGACTCTGCAAAGCAGACCAGCTTAAGGATTTAAAAGAACAAAAGGTAGCAGCACTTCAGAGGCTCAGTCAGTTCAGTGTCCAATTTCAGCTCAGGTAACAACCTCAAAGTTTCTGGGTTCGAGCGAGCCCCACATCGGGGTCTCTGCTGTCAGCACAGCGCCTGCTTCAGATCTTCTGTCCCCCACCTCTCTGCATCTCTGTGCTCACATGCATGCTCTCTAAAATAAATAAACATTAAAAAGAAGAAAAGAACAAAAGTTGGGGTACCTAGACAGCTCAGTCAGTGAAGCTTGCAACTCTTGATCTCGGGGTTAGAAATTCAAGCCCCACGTTGGGTGTAGAGATTACTTTAAACATAACATAACATAACATAACATAACATAACATAACATAACATAACATAACATAACATAGGGGCTCCTGGGTGGCTCAGTTGGTAAAGACACTGACTGTTGTTTTTGGCTCAGGTCATGATCTCACAGTTCCTGAGATTGAGCCCCAGACTGGGCTCTGCAATGACAGCATGGAGCCTGCTTGGGATTCTCTCCAAATAAATAAACAAATAAAGCATTTTTTTTTTTTAATTTTTAAAAACAAGATGGTAAAAAAAATATTTTTTAAGTTTACAGGGGCACCTGAGTGGCTCAGTCAGTTAAGCGTCTGACTTCAGCTCAGGTCACAATCTCACGGTTCATAGGTTCTAAGCCTCACATCAGACTCCACACTCTTAGCGCAGAGCCTGCTTTGGATCCTCTGTCTCCTCTCTCCACCCCTCCCTCACTTGCATGCTCTCTCTCTCTTCCTCAAAAATAAATATTAATAAAATAAAATCTTTTTTAAAAAGTTTACAAATCTGAAGACTAATTCTCTTTAAATGATTTGTGTTAAAGCTTCCAAATCCAACCGCCAATTTATAGAAAATACAGAGAACAGAAGAATGTGCTAAATGACATCACTCAGATGCAAAATCCACAATACAGAAAATTTTGCAGAACACAAATCCAATTTTTCAAACAAATAAACTGCAAGGTAAAAAAAAAGAGAAGCAGGAAGAAGCTAAATTAAAAGACCTAGAAGATATAACAAACTGCAATATGGGCATCTGATTCAAACAAACTATAAAACATAGTTACATATCAAGCAACTGGAAATTCAAAGGTGCCTGGATATGACATGAAGGAATTTAAGGTAAATGATGAGGGTTTTGTTTTGTTTTGAATAGTCCTTATAGTTTATAGATACTAAAACGCTTACAATTAGAACAGTTATGTTATCGGGAACTTGCTTTAAATAATATGGAAAAAGGGGAAATCTGAATAAAAGACTGGCCATGAATTAGTAATTTCTGAAGCTCAAAGACACTTTCATGAGAATTCATTATAGTATTCTTTCTAGTTTGGGCTGAAATTTTTCATAATGAAAAGATTTTTAAAACTATCTCATAAGCCCTTACCAAGCCTTCACAGACCCAAAGTGAGATCGTTTCAAGACACTAGGTGCAAGTGAACTTTAACAGCTCTGACTGCAAGTACAAGTTGGAGAATCAATGTGTAGAAAGCATCTGTAAATGGCAGGCACCAGAAAGCCACTACCTGCTCATTTCTATTTTAACATGGTAACACATTCATCAACTCACAGGTATTTAAGTGTTCTAAAATTTATAAACACCTTTATTTATATAAACACATATATGTAAGTTATATACATAAGTATTTTATAGCATACCCTCCCAACATAAGGCAAATAACAGGACAAAAGAATTAAAGACATCATAAAAATGTATCTATGAGAGTGTGACTTTGACTTTTATTTATTCCAATTATCTTTATTCCTCACCAAATAAACTTCTGCCTCACGGTTATATCTGGCTAACACAACATCAATACACTATAAACCTCTGACTATCCATTCAAAAGCCTACTTCCTACTACATCTTTAAGAAGTAAAAGGGAGAGAGAGAACTAAGTATCATACACATTTGTGCTTTGTTAGTTCACATCAAAGCAATCTTAAAGTCAAATTTCAAGAACAGAAAAATACATTTTATTTATAATCAGCCAGATTTATCAAAATTAAAATGAAGTATTTGAAAGTCCCAAAAACTGCAACACTTATACAATATTTCCAACTACTACCACCGTAGCATGGAGAAAGACCATCCGCTCCCTTTAAATGATCTAATTTGATAACATTTTCAAAAAGGAAAAAGGTAGGAGCGCACCTGTGTGCCTCAGTTAGTTAAGTGTCTGACTTCGGCTGAGGTCATGATCTCGCACTTCATGAGTTCGAGCCCCGCATCGGGCTCTGTGCCAACAGCTCAGAGCCTGGAGCCTGCTTTGGATTCCATGTCTCCCTCTCTCTCTGCCCCTCCTCTGCTCGCTCTCTCTCTCTCTCTCTCTCTCTCTCTCAAAAATAAATAAATAAAAAGTTGTTTCTGGCTTAAAAAAGAAAAAGGTATGTGTTTCTCCTATACGCAAGCAAAGAATTTACAGACAAGATGCAGAATAACTCAGAAAAGCTATCCTGGGGCGCCTACGAGGCTCAGGAGGTTGAGCATCTGACCTCAGCTTCAGGTCATGATCTCAAGGCTTGTGTCAGTCAGGCTCTCTGCTGTCAGTGGAGAGCCTGCTTCAGACCCTCTAACCACCCCCCTCTACTCCTCCCCTCCCCCACTAGTGCTTCCATCCCAAGTGCATGCACTTTCTCTCTCAAAAACAAATACTAAAAAAAAAAAAAAAAAAAAAAAAAGGCTATCTTATGCTACATGACTAGAAAACTACCTGCTTATCTGTATTTTAACATGAAAACACATTTATCAACTTGTAGGTTAAGTGGTTTAAAATTTATATACAACCTCATTTTAAAAACATGTTTGGGGGGACACCTGGCTCAGTCCATTAAGTATCTGACTCTCGGTTTCGGCTCAAGTCATGCTTTCATAGTTTCCTGAGTTCTAGCACTGAGTGTGGAGCCTGCTTGGAATTTTCTGTCTCTCCCTCTCTATCTCTACCCTTCCCCCGCTCATGCTCTCTCTCTCTCTTTCTCAAAATAAATAAACTTTAAAAATTGGTAAGAAAAAAAAAACCCACCACATTTGGGGGCACCTGAGCGGCTCAGTCAGTTAAGAGTCAGGTTCAGGTCATGTTCTCACGATTTGTGAGTTTGAGCCCCACACTGGGCTTTGTGCTGACAGCGTAGAGCCTGCTTGGGATTCTATCCCCCACCCCCACCCCCCACCCCCCCCGCCACTACCCTGCTCATGCTCTCTCTCTAAATAAACGTTTTTTAACAATTAAAAGAAATAATCACTCAAAAAAACACATTTGACGTTTTAAGGGAAACAAATTAAAAAAAGGATCTAGTGGACATGCTCTTCAATCAGCATAAATACACTGTTGAATATTGTAACTAAAATTACAGAAGTAGGGGCACCTGGGTGGCTCAGGCGGTTGAGCGTCTAACTTTGACTCACGTCATAATCTCGAAATTCGTGAGTTCAAGCCCCACATCAGGTTTTCTGCTGTCAACACGGAGCCCCCTTCAGATTCTCTGTCTCCCTCTCTCTGCTCCTCTCCCACTTATACTCTCTCTCAAAAATAAAAAATAAACATTAAAAAAAATAAAACTACAAAAATATTTCAATCATTCATAGCCAAAGACAATTTATTTTTCACTGAAGTACACACTTTTATAAAATAAGAGGACTTTCTCTCCTGGATATTTTTACTACAAATAAACTCCCTAAGGGGCGCCTGGGTGGCTCAGTCGGTTAAGCGTCCGACTTCAGCTCAGGTCATGATATCACGGTCCGTGGGTTCAAGCCCCGCATTGGGCTCTGTGCTGACAGCTCAGAGCCTGGAGCCTGTTTCAGATTCTGTGTCTCCCTCTCTCTGTGACCCTCCCCCATTCATGCTCTGTCTCTCTCTGTCTCAAAAAAATAAATAAACGTTAAAAAAAATTTTTTTTTTTTAAAAACAAAACAAAAAAAAAAAAAAACAAATAAACTCCCTAAGCTTTTTCCAATTAAAAAAAAGGGTGGGGGTGGAGATGGGAATCCTTAAAGCACAAAGCCAATTATGAAAGTCTTGGTCTTATTTATTAAGAAATTAGTGAGAGGGGCGCCTGGGTGGCGCAGTCGGTTAAGCGTCCGACTTCAGCCAGGTCACGATCTCACGGTCCGTGAGGTCGAGCCCCGCGTCGGGCTCTGGGCTGATGGCTCAGAGCCTGGAGCCTGTTTCCGATTCTGTGTCTCCCTCTCTCTCTGCCCCTCCCCCGTTCATGCTCTGTCTCTCTCTGTCCCAAAAATAAATAAACGTTGAAACAAAAAAAAAAAAAAAAAAAAAAAGGAAAGAAATTAGTGAGAAATCTATGCTTTATGTACCTAACTGAGAACAATCTAACATATCTCATCAATAGAGGATAGAATTAAAGGGTGGCAGATACTGGGGCACCTGGGTGGTGCAGTCGGTTAATCATCGGACTCTGAGTTCAAGCCCCTCACTGGCCTATGCACAGATGGTGCCAAACCCACTTCGGATTTTGTCTCTCCTCTCTACCCCTCCTCCACTTGTGTGCGTTCGTGCGTGTTCTCTCTCATAAAATAAACAAACTTTAAAAAAATAATAAAGAAATAAAGGGACAGGGGCGCCTGGGTGGCGCAGTCAGTTAAGCGTCCGACTTCAGCCAGGTCACGATCTCGTGGTCCGTGAGTTCGAGCCCCACGTCAGGCTCTGGGCTGATGGCTCAGAGCCTGGAGCCTGTTTCCGATTCTGTGTCTCCCTCTCTCTCTGCCCCTCCCCCGTTCATGCTCTGTCTCTCTCTGTCCCAAAAATAAATTTAAAATGTTGAAAAAAAAATTAAAAAAAAAAAAAGAAAGAAAGGACAGTGGATATTAGAAAAGAGAAAGATGTTGCATGTGTAGTAGCAACTATAAAAATTGTATTGATTTCAACTTACTAATCTGCAAAAACTGTCCATCACATAAAATGGAAAAATAAAAGATTACAGAACAGCATGCGAAAATCCCTTCTTTCTGACATACCCAAAAGTCCACATAGAGAAACACAGAAAGATACATAAATATTAGCAGTTGCGTTCTCGGTACTTTTCTGTATACATTTTTAAAATGTGCATCATTTTAATAAACATGATACTTTTTATAAAATCAGAAAACATATTTTTTCTTAATTGTATTTAATAAACAATACATATAAAATACACATGTAAATGAAACTGGATAAAAAGTACTTGGCCTTCTTTCAAAAAATAAACTCCTAAACTGTTCAAGAAGTAACTCAGCAAGTTTTGTGAGAAGTCACATTCTGCTTTAAAAGGTTGTAACATACAAATTTGTTAAATAAATAAAATATATTATTAAAACTATTTTAAAACAAAAATAATAAGCTCCTTATGGTACCACACTAAAACTTTAAGATATGTATGAATGGGGCGCCTGGGTGGCTCAGTCAGTGAAGCGTCCGACTTCAGCTCAGGTCACGATCTCACGGTCCGTGAGTTCGAGCCCTGCGTCGGGCTCTGTGCTGATAGCTCAGAGCCTGGAGCCTGCTTCCAATTCTGTGTCTCCCTCTCTCTCTGACCCTCCCCCATTCATGCTCTCTCTGTCTCAAAAATAAATAAACATTTGAAAAAATTAAAAAATAAATAAATAAATAATAAAATATGTATGAATAGGAGGCAAGGACACACAGTACTAATTCTTGCCTAAATTAACAATGCATTTGGGGGAAGTTATGATAGGCTTCTTTTATTACACTTAATAAAAGGAGCTATTTGGGGCGCCTGGGTGGCTCCATCGGTTAAGCGTCTGACATCAGCTCAGGTCATGATCTCACTGCTCATGAGCTTGAGCCTCGCATTAGGCTCTGTGCTGACAGCTCAGAGCCTGGAGCCTGCTTTGGATTCTGTGTCTCCCTCTCTCTGTGCCCCTCCCTTGCTCACACTCCGTCTGTCTCTCAAAAATAAATAAACATTTAAAAAAACGATTAAAATTTTTAATTTTATGTATAATTTTAAAATAATCTGAAAAAGAAATATAAATTTTTCTCTTAATTTTTTTTTTTAATGCTTATTTATTTTTGAGAGAGACAGAGACAGAATGCGAGTGGGTTAGGGGCAGAGAGAGAGGGAGGCACAGAATCCGAAGCAGGCTCCAGGCCCTGAGCTGTCAGCACAGAGCCCGACGCGGGACTCAAACTCACAAGCTGTGAGATCATGACCTGAGCCAAAGTCAGTCGCTCAACCAACTGAGCCACCCAGGCGCCCCAAGAAATATAAATTTCTTAAAGCTGGTTACTTTTTTAAAGATTTTATCTTTAAGTAATCTGTATACCCAACGTGGGGCTTGAACTCACAACCCAGAGATCAAGAGTCCCATACTCCTCCAACTGAACCAGACAGGCACCCCCAGGCTAATTACTTAAACATTCACAAAAAAAGGTTTCACGGGGCGCCTGGGTGGCTCAGTCGGTTAAGCGTCCGACTTCAGCTCAGGTCATGATCTCACAGTCCATGAGTTCGAGCCCCACGTCGGGCTCTGTGCTGACAGCTCAGAGCCTGGAGCCTGCTTCAAATTCTGTGTCTCCCTCTCTCTCTGCCCCTCCCCTGCTCATACTCCCTCTCTCTCAAAAATAAATAGTAAAGATTAAAATTTTTAAAATTTTTTTAAATGTTTACATACTGTAATACAGAATATGATCCCATTTCCATTTCTTATGCACTGTGTATGTGGACTTATGCATAAATAGAAACTGAAAAGGTATGCACTAAAATGATCTTTCCTGGATTGTTTTTTTTTAATATATAAAATCAGTAAGGCTTTTTTTTTTTTTTTAATGTTTATTTACTTTGAGAGAGAGAGAACTAGCAGGGGAAGGGGAGAGAGAGAGAGAGAGAGAGAGAGAGAGAGAATATCCCAAGCCGGCTCCACACTGTCAGCACACAGCCTGATGGGGGCCTGAACTCACAAACTGTGAGATCATGACCTGAGCAAGCTGGACGCTTAACTGACTGAGCCACCCAGGTACCCCCATTTTTTAAAGTAATCTCTACAGCCAACATGGGGCTCGAACCCACAAACCCGAGATCAAGAGTTGTACACTCCACCAACTGAGCCAGCCAAGCACCCCTTTCTTGGGTTTATTTTAACATTTTAATTTTCTATCACCTTTAGAGAACATGTATTAACTTTGTAATAAGATTTTACAACACCTTTGAAGTTTTTTTTATAGATTACATTGAGTCCAAACAGAAAAATAATACTTATATAACAAATGCTCTCTCGATAGTAATTTTCTTAAGCCTCACTAAATGGTTTTCTTTGACACCCTTTATAACAATATTTGATTTTAACATGTTCTCCAACTGGAAACCCCACTACTATATCTCACATCTTATAGCTGAAAGCCGTGTGCAGAATGTAGTAGCCTTTCTTGGGGAGACTACTCAATAAACTACCATGATAGAATCTTTTCTGGACTACTACAACTCATTTAATTTGCTCAAACAGAATTACAGAAACACTGGGTGGGAAGACATAATATACACATATACTTATCTTTAAAGCAATTTTCAATTGCATGTTAATTAATTCCTACACCTACTATCTTCTCTCCTCAAACTGCCATTGAAAATTCAGTAAAAGAAACCTTTTATTATCTGACTGGAAGAATAAGAAAATTAAAAATGAATACCCTTGCATATATGATGAATGGTTAACTACTATTCAGAGTTTCTTCACAGGTCACCCTACCTTTAATCAATTTCAGAGTCCATATCCATCTTGAGTGGACTTCTACATGCAATTCCAGCCTAAATAGACCAGAACTAAAATAAAACCAACAGAGACCAGGGACTTCCCTAATGTAGTCCCATGGAGTTTAAAGATAAAACACATGCTCTGCCCCGGAAAAACATCTTAATGCCACAGACAGGGGTGGGAGAACAGTTTGAGAAGGACTTCCTCCTTTCAAGGAAATACAGGGCATATTTACTCACTCAACAAATGAATAATGAACATCTACCATATGCCAAGCACTTAGATAAGTGTTTGAGATATGTCGGTGAGCAAGAGAGACTAAAATCCCTGTCCTCGTGGAACTTTTATTTTATCAAGGAAAAACATACAACTATTAAACACAATAAATAAATAAAGTATATAGTAGCTTACAAAGAACAGAGCTATGAAGGGAGAGGTTTTGGTGTTAAATGGGGTGGTGAGAATGAGCCTCACTAAGAGGGTAAGACTTGAAGTATTAAAAGAGATGAGGGGAAAAAAGAGAGAGAGAGAGATAAGAGAAAAAAAAAAAGAGAGAGGAGAAAGTCAGCTGAACAGATATATGATGAAAAAAGCGTTCCACATAGAGGGCACACCCAAAGGCAGAAGTGTGCCCATAATAGATGATAACAGCACTGGATTACAAGTGAGGAAGGAAGAGAAATGAAAAGTGAAATCGGAGATACATAAGGGGAAGTCACACAGCCTCATACACCACGGTAAGGGCTTCTGTTTTTACTCTAAGTGAAATGAGGAAACCTCTGCAGATTCTTGAGAGGAATGACAAACTGGCATAGGATTTTAAAAGATCCCTCCAGGGGCGCCTGGGTGGCGCAGTCGGTTAAGCGTCCGACTTCAGCCAGGTCACGATCTCACGGTCCGGGAGTTCGAGCCCCGCGTCGGGCTCTGGGCTGATGGCTCAGAGCCTGGAGCCTGTTTCCGATTCTGTGTCTCCCTCTCTCTCTGCCCCTCCCCCGTTCATGCTCTGTCTCTCTCTGTCCCAAAAATAAATGAACGTTGAAAAAAAAATTTTTTTTTAATAAAATAAAAATAAAATAAAAGATCCCTCCAAATCTTACATTATTAACAAACTGTAAGGAGGCAAGGGTAAACGCAAGGAGACATGTTAGAATGTTATTACAGTAACTCAAGCAACAGAAGATGCTGTCTCAGAGGAAGTATGAAAATGTGGCCAGATTCCAGATTCAACTTAAACACAGAAATATGGCAGAAAGAGTAAGAAGAGTCCAGGTATGTGGCCTGCACAGCTGGAGAAACCAACAAGACATGGAAGCCTTCTTGAAGATTCAGCAAGGAAGATCAGGAGCTCAGTTTTAGACGCGATGACTTTGAGAGGTCTATTACACAACCAAATGGATCAGAGCTTCTGGCCGGCTCAGCCCATGGAACATGCGACTTCTGATCTCAGGGTTCTAGGTTCAAGCCCCATGCTGGTGTAGAAATTACTTTAAAAAATAAAATATTTTTTAAAAAATCCAAATGGATAGGTTGAGAAAACAGGTGGATATACAAGTCTGGAAATGGCAGAGAGGTTTATCTCTCATGAATAATATACAAGGATCCAACATATATACAGAGTGTATATATGTATGTGTGTATGTGTATATATATATATATATATATATATATATATGCCCCAAAGAAGAAAATGTGCAATCCTATGTATAGTTCCAAAGAAAAAAAACCAAAGCAATGGAACAACAAAAACAAAAAGGAAAAAACAAACCCCCCCAAAAAACCTACAAATCAGGGCACCTGGGTGGCTCAGTGAGTTGAGCTTTCGACTCACCTCGGGTCATGATCTCACAGTTCATGGGTTCAAGCCCCACATTGGGCTCACTGATGTTGGCACAGAGCACCTTCAGATCCCTCATCCCCCTCTCCCTCTGCACCTCCCCAGCTCACCCTCTCCCTCTCAAAATAAACATTAAAAAAAAAAGAAACTTACAAGTCAAGAAAACCTTCTTATGTTGAAAGGCAGAGAGAGACAGAGGCAGGTGATGAAACTGCATAATGAAAGGCCTTACTGCATATGCCTAAGGAAAAATGACTCAGAATGATCAACACCAATACATAAAAACACTATGAAAAAAACCTTTTGGACATTCAGGCAAAGACAAAAAAAGCTAAGCCCATTTATTAAAAAAAAACAAAAAACAAAAAACAGGGGCGCCTGGGTGGCTCAGCCGGTTAAGCGTCTGACTTCGGCTCAGGTCACGATCTTGCAGTACGTGAGTTCGAGCCCCGCATCGGCTCTGCGCTGACAGCTCAGAGCCCGGAGCCTGCTTTGGATTCTGTGTCTCCCTCTCTCTCTGCCCCTCCCCCGCTTGCACTGTGTGTGTGTGTGTGTGTGTGTGTGTGTGTGTGTGTGTGTCTCAAAAATAAACATTTAAAAAAAATTTTTTTAAAAACCAGATTGACATCACTGTAACAGCAATGCACTATGCCAGAAAACAATGGAATGACAGACACTCTACAAAAGAATTTTATAATCAGCCAAACCAGCTTTCAACTATTAAAGCTGTAGACAAACTTTTAAATATAGAACTCAAAGAATAAGCTCTTCCTGAGAAATTTATTAGAGAATGAATTTCAGACAACCAAAATAACTGGAAAGTCCACATCAACATTTGCTACCCCTAATAAATTACCAGCTAAAGCACACTAATAATCAGTAGCTGCTAATATCACAAAGAGAACGAAAAATAGCATCATGTGTCTCCTGGTAAGCCACACCACATGGAAAGCAGTCTAACTGTGATAGCCCCCCTCCAAAATGGCTACTAGGGATCCCATCCCCTAGAACTCACACCCTTGAAGAGTCGCCTTCCACACAGTATCAGGGTCGATGTAGATGACCAGAAGAATACAGCAGAAATCACGGTATGTCACCTCTCTAGTTACAAAAGGCATGACACCCTTCTTCCTCCCTATCTCTGTCCCTCTCTGATCACTTGGTCTCACAGACTGCCTTGAGGATACTCAGGCAAGAAACTGAGACCTCCTGCCATAGGTCTCATGTGAGTGAGCCACAAGGAAAGCAGATCTTCCAGGCCCTTTCAAACCTCCAGATGACTGCAACCCTGGGAGAAAGCTTCGCTGCAAGAGACCTTGAGTCTCAAATACCCAGATAAGCCTGACCTTCGGAAACTGTGGAAGGTAATAAGTGCTATTTTAAGCTGCTACGTTTGGGGACAATTTGTTACACAGTTAATAGATAACTAATGTGCTTACCAAAAGTAATAACTGAACCTTACTAATCTGATCAAGCCTTACAGTAAACTACCAGTTTATTTTTCAAAAATAAAAAATACAGAGGTGCCTGGGTGGCTCAGCCTATTATCTGACCCTTGATTTCAGCTTAGGTCATGATCCCAGGGTCATGGGATCCAGCCCCACATCAGGCTCCACACTGAGTGTGGAGTCTGCTTAAGACACTCTCTCCTTCCGCCCCACTCCCCCACACGCACTTGCTTATTACTCTCCCTAAAATAAATTGGGGCACCTAGGTGGCTCAGTTGGTTAAGCGTCCAATTTCAGCTCAGGTCATGATTGCAGAGTTCATGGGTTCAGGCCCCTTGCCAGGCTCTGTGCTGACAGCTCAGAGCCTGGAGCCTGCTTCATACTGCATCTCCCTCTCTCTCTGTTCCTCCCCCACTCATACTGTGTGTCTCTGTCTCTCAAAAATAAATAAACAATAAAAAAAATTTTTAATTAAATAATCTTGTTAAAAAATACAGAAGACCAATTTAAACAATGTCATAAGAATATACTCAAAATGTGGACAATAGGAAGCTACAGGGAAAAAGTGTAATAAACTCAAAGGAAAAAAGAGATGGAGAGGTAACCTGTATTTAAAGCAACTTAAGTAACAACCAAACTGCAGTGTGTGAGTCTCATTTGGATTCGATTCAAACAAATAAAGAAGGGAAAGAACTAGAAAATTACATAGTGACTGTATATTTAGAGCTACTAAGAAATATTATAATTTTTCTGGATGTAATAATGGTATTGTGGTGGGGCACCTGGGTGGTTCAGTGGTTAAGCGTCCGACTTCGGCTCAGGTCATGATCTCAGTTTGTGAGTTCGAGCCCTGCATCAGGCTCTGTGCTGACAGCTCAGAGCCTGGAGCCTGTTTTGGATTCCGTGTCTCCCTCTCTCTCTGCCCCTCCCCTACTCGCATTCTGTCTCTCAAAAATAAACATTAAAAAAAAAGTTTTTAATAATGGTATTGTGGTTATGTTTTTGTTTTTTCTGAAAGTCCTTATCTTTTAGAGATACCTAGGGAAATCGTATGATGTCTGATATTTGCTTCAAAATATGGGGGAGGGGCACCTGGTTGGCTCAGTTGGTTAAGCCTCCAAATTTGGCTCAGGTGGTAATCTCATAGTTCCTGGGTTTGAGCCCCACATCAGGCTCTGTGCTGACAGCTCAGAGCCTGGAGCCTGCTTTGGATTCTGTGTCTCCCTCTCTCTCTCTGCGCCTCCCTAGCTCACACTCTTTCTCACTCTCTCTCTCAAAAATAAATAAATGTTAAAAAAAAATTTTTTTTAAATACCCAATATGGGCAAAAGGAGTAAATGAAGATATAGATGAAACAACATTGGTAATAACTGGTAATTAGTGAACTTGAGTGATGAGTAATGGGGACCAATATACTACTCCACTCTTTAGGTTTGAAATTTGCCCAAAATAGAAGAAAAAAGTAGTACTGCTGCAAAAGGATCAAGAAAACAATAACCTAGGGGAGCCCGGGAGGCTCAGTCGATTGAGCACCCTACTCCTGATTTCGGCTTGGGTCATGATCCCAGGCTCAGTGTGGAGCCTGCTTGAGATTCTCTCTCCTTCTGCCCCTCTCCCCCATTCACATGTGCTAAAATTAAAAAAAAAAATTTTAATTAAAAAAAAAAAACAGTAACTTAAATTGGAGGTAAGCATCAGTAGAAAATGCTCATATTATAAGAGACTTTTACCCAATTATATCTGTAACTCTCTCAAAACCTCTCCCTCAAACAAAGATAATAGATTTCTGGGTCTTTGGGTCGAAAAGAACTCATATGTATTCTTTTAAATTTGAACGTAGTTATTATTAAAAGTTTTAAGTTGAAACTGTTACCTAAAACCACCAGGTCTGTTTGGGATCGTGAAAAAGTTCTGGAAATGCCGATGACAATGGTTGTACACATAACCAATATACTTAATACCACTGAATTGTACATTAAAAATGGTAAATTTTATATATATTTTACCACAATAAAGATATGTCTAGGGGCGTCTGGGTGGCTCAGTGGTTAAGCATCTGACTTCAGATCAGGTCATGATCTCGCAGTTCCTGAGTTCAAGCCCCACATCAGGCTTTGCGCTGACAGCTCAGAGCCTGGAACCTGCTTCGGATTGTGTCTCCCTCTCTCTCTCTGTTCCTCCCCCAATCGCTCTTTCTCTCTCTCTCTCTCTCAAAAGTAAAGATTAAAAAAAATTTTTTAGGGGCGCCTGGGTGGCGCAGTCGGTTAAGCGTCCGACTTCGGCCAGGTCACGATCTCGCTGTCCGTGAGTTCGAGCCCCGCGTCGGGCTCTGGGCTGATGGCTCAGAGCCTGGAGCCTGTTTCCGATTCTGTGTCTCCCTCTCTCTCTGCCCCTCCCCCGTTCATGCTCTGTCTCTCTCTGTCCCAAAAATAAATAAACGTTGAAAAAAAAAAAAAATTTAAAAAAAAAAAAAAATTTTTTAAATAAAGATATGTCTAAACATATTAGGTATATTACATACACAATGTATATTAAAAAGTGTAGGGGCACCTGAGTGGCTCAGTTGGTTAAGCCTCCAACTTCGGCTCGGGTCGTAATCTCATAGTTCATGGGTTCAAGCCCCACATCGAGCTCTGTGCTGACAGCTCGGAGCCTGGAGCCTGCTTTGGATTCTGTGTCTCCCTCTCTCCCTGCCCCTCCCCAGCTCACACTCTGTGTGTGTGTGTCTCTCTCTCTCTCTCAAAAATAAATATAAAATTTTTTTTAACGTTTATTTATTTTTGAGACAGAGAGACAGAGAGCATGAACAGGGGAGGGTCAGAGAAAGAGGGAGACACAGAATCTGAAACAGGATCCAGGCTCCGAGCTGTCAGCACAGAACCCGACACAGGGCTCAAACCCACGGACCGCGAGATCATGACCTGAGCCGAAGTAGGACACTTAACCGACTGAGCCACCCAGGCGCCCCTCTCAAAAATAAATAAACATTTAAAAAAAAAAAAAAAAGCGTAACTTCATCTTGTACAAAAATATACAAGATGAGCTACAAAGAACGTAATGAAGAATACTGGAGGGGAGCCTAGGTGGCTCAGTCAGAGGAGTATGCGACGCCTGATCTCAGGGTCATGAGTTCGAGCCCCACGTTGGGTGTAGAGATTACTTAAATAGTTATATAAATAAGCTTAAAAAAAAAAAAGAATACTGGAGGGGTGCCTAGGTGGCTCTTTCGGTTACATCCGACTTAGGCTCAGGTCAGGATCTTGTGGTTCATGAGTTCGAGCCCCACTCAGACTCTGTGCTAACAGCTTGGAACCTGGTGCCTGCTTCAGATTCTGTGTCTCCTTCTCTCTCTGTCCCTCTCCCACATGCTCGCTCTCTCTCTCTCTCTCTCTCTCTCTCTCAAAAAATAAACATTAAAAAAAATTTTAAATATGAAATTTATTTTATTAAACTTATTCTATGGAAATAATCTGTAAAAAACCAATAACCTCCCCCTAAAAAATATATTTTATTAAATAAGGAAACACAAATGCCCTTCAAACATTTGGTGGGGAGAAGAATATTTAAAATCCTTCCTAATATTGGAGATGCAAATTGAAATTATAATAAAATGTACACAAGAAAATTCACTACAGCACTCTCTGCTGATACACGGCAACATAATGGAAACAAATTGTGTCCATCAAAAATAAACTGGTTAAATAAATTAATAAAATGAAAATATGCTAAAAAAAAAAAAGGAGTCAAATCTGTATGTACTGATACAAAACCATTTTCAAAATACATAAATGTAACAAGGTACAAAGCCCAATGTTTTTCATATGCTACAATTTGTTGCGTAGATAAATAGATCATGAAGATGATTACAAAGACATATATGTTTGTAAATATACACAAAAACAAATGGTAACAAGTGACTGCCTGAAGAAACTAGGAAACAAAAGAAAATGGGAGGGAAACCCCACCTCATTACAGCCTTAAAGAGTGTGAATTTTTGTTAGCCATGTACACGTATTACCAATTTTTTTTAACAATAAGAAAAAATGTTTTTAAATATAGGGAAAGGGATGCCTGAGTGGCTTAATCAGGTAAGTGTCCGACTTGATTTCAGCTCAGGTCACGATCTCATGGTTCCTGAGATCAAGCCCCCCACCCCCAAGCACGGAGGCTACTTGGGATTCTCTCCCTCTCTCTCTATCCCTCCCCTACATGGGCCCGCGCTCTACCTCAAAAATAAACACAAACTTTTAAGAAATAAAAAAATAAAAATAAAAAATAGGGAAAGGGCAGGGCATTAAGTATGCTCAGATGTTTCCAGAAAGTTAAATCAATGTCCAAGATTACCCAACAAGTTCCTAAAGGCAATTCCCTTGCTTTCTAGTAAGACTTTACTGTTTTGCTTTTGACTGGTCTGTAAAACAAGTAACACACTTTTCAACCCTATGTTGAGCTCTGAGTATCTGATTCAGGAATGAAGTCTTGAAAGACTGCCAGTCTGTCGTATCAACCTGACACGGTTTGCTGTGCATCTTCAACTAAAAGGCCGTATTTCAGAACACATAGCAACATAAAGGGGTTAATGCTTGCTTCCAACCTTCAGAAGTCCATCACAGACTCCAAGAGCCACCCAAAATAGCCTGAGCAATGGTTCAAGTATACAAGTGACTGTAAATGAGGCAAGAACAGCACTCGGCACACGGAGCAGGGGAACTCCTCTTCCCCTTTCACCCTCCTGAAATGAGTGTTTTCCCCATCTAGTTGATAGCACATGATTTCTTCTACTTTTCTACCGGAGGTGATTCCACCGCTCTCACGCAGAGAGGAAAATGCGTACATACCAAAGTTCTTCATGTTCAACAGTCTGCAGTTCCATTTGTAACAAACATTAATACAATTTTAAAGTAAGTAAATAATCTCACTAACTGAACCGATCTCCCAGGAATTCATTTAAATCCTGCCCTGGATTACTCCAGCCTCAAGCAATCTCTCCTTCTTCCTCTGAACTCCAAAAGCAATTATTTGTACAATTTATTTGGCAATTAATCCTGCATTGCCTTGTTAAACCTCTTTCATTATTCTCTGAAATGTTATTTAAATCTTCTCTAGTTATCTAACTTTCATGTTTATTTCTCATATCCCCAAACAGACTATAAATTTGAGAGGAAGAGATAAGACCTTATATTGTTTTGTATACACAAAGAACACGGAGTAGCTGGTGCACAGTAAATACAAAGATATTTGTTGATTTAAAAAAATGAAGAGTTACATTAAGAAAGAAAGCGTTTAAAGCCACGCCAACTAAGAAGCTTCAAGCCAGAGTTGATAGGCCAACGTACTATTTTGTTTTACCGATTCCTGAAGCAATATGGAGTGGTAAAAAGGGCACGGTCTCTGAAATCAAGGAGACCTCTTTTTGGATCCTCTACAGCTTGAGAACCTGTGAACTTAACCTATAAATTTCAATTCCTTCACCTCTAAAATAAGGACAATAACAGCCACCTATAGAAAGCTTTATGATCATTAAAAGAGAGTTTATACAAAGCTACAGGATTCCTTACTTCAGAGATTCTTGAATTTTTTTTCATCTGTGAAATCAGAATATGTCATGCTATTTTCAGTATCCCATAGCTTAATTGGCAGTTTTACATTTCCTTACCTAGTACTATATAAAATTATGCATTGTACAACCTGAACTTGACTAAATTTGGTGACAGCTGGCAGCATCCTCAACAAAGGCTAGCTTTACCTCCTTCCTCCCTCACACCCATTCACACCTATCGTATGAATAGTAGACAACTCATTCGGCAGTAAAAATGGATATACCAACAAATCTACTCAAAGTGCTCAGCTCTTAGGCACATAGTATACGCTCAATAAATAGGAACCACTGCTATTGCTTCTCTGAATTCATTCCACAAAGATCTGAGTGCCTACTATGTACCTGCCACCATTCTGGGTGCTAAGAATATAAGAGTAAACAAAATAATTCCCAGTCCTCACAGTGTTTATGTTCTATCAGTACATATACTTTCTATGGCACACAAAAATAAAGGTAAAAAATCAAAACTAAGTCAACAGATTGTCCCAAATATTGAAAAAGCTAAGCAATCCAAGAAAGATACTAAAATGCAACCAAACTCAAAGTCTTGGAAGCAAAACAGGGCATCCAAGCATTTCTGCTCTAAATAAAGGTTTGGGGAAAAGAAGAACCAGGAACAAATACTGAATTAAAAACAAAAAAGAAAAAAGAAAAATTAGAGAAGAGGAAAAAGGACAAGAAAGGGAGACATAACATCATCTCTAGTTTCCGAAAATAAAACATACATTAGATTTGAAAGTGGAATAATAATTTGGGTTATTTGTGAAATACAGTCCAGGAGACAGCAAATCAGGTCTATAAAAATCATCTTATAAATAAATGTGTCAACAAATCATTCTTCCCAAGCTTGTAGTTAAAGATGTGCAGTTAGTTGTAGTTAAAGGTCTGAACATGAGACTCTTTTAAATAAAAACAGAAAGAATATTGATATAAAATAAGGCTCCCAGGAAATCTCACACAAATAAAAGTAAAGGGAAAGGGGATGGATATGCACAATTGACATTAGCAAGCAGCAACAGTTAAAACTAAGTCTGAAAAACTAGTTTAAAAAATAAGAACTCAAAGCACAGATGTCTATTGCCATTTAATAAAGAGGCAAAGAATCCCTACAATCTTTAGAATGAAAAGGCACTATAATACCACTTTGCATTAAATTACAATACAATGTTATATTCATAAAGGACACATACTTGTGTGTATGTTATGTTGTCTCCCCCAAAGCATAAAAACTCCTTTCTGGGCCAGGGCCTTTCTTTCTCATATTTTTAACTCCAAAAATACTTTACACAGATCAAGTAAGAAATTAATATTAAAAGTCTTGGGGCACCTGGGTGGCTCAATTGGTTGAGCATCAGGGACTCCTGATTTCGGCTCAAGTCATGATCTCATAATTTGTGAGATGGAGTCCCACGTGGGGCTCTGTGCTGCCAGTGCAGAGTCTACTTGAGATTCTCTCTCTCCCTCTCTCCCTTCTCCCTCTTCCCCCTCCAGGCACATGTGTGCGCTCATGCTCTCTCTCAAAATAAATAAACTTCAAAAAAAAAGTCTCAGGGCATCTGGCTGGCTCAGTCAACAGAGCATGGAACTCTTCATCTAGAGGTCATGAGTTCAGGCCCCACATAGGGCATGAAGCTTACTTAAAAAGAAAAAAGAGAAAAAAAAAAAAAGTCTTTGGGGCACCTGGGTGGCTCAGTCAGTTAAATGTCTGACTTTAGCTCGGGTCATGATCTCGTGGTTCGTGGGTCCAAGCCCCACATCAGGCTCTGTGCTGACAGCTTAGAGCCTGGAGCCTGCTTTCAATTCTGTATCTCCCTCTCTCTGCTCCTCCCCCACTCATGCTCGCTCTCTCTCTCTCGCTCTCTCTCAAAAATAAACATTAAATTTAATAATTTTAAGAATAAAAAATAATAATTTTTAAAGTCTTCATATGGCTGTAAAATTCAAGACAATAGATAGCATCCTATGGAAACAAAAAGTATTTAATGTTTTTTTTAGACTTAAAATAACTGAGGGAAATTAAAACAATTCATCCTCAAAAGATGCCAACACATCAAAGTAAGCTAAATTAGGCATTTACTTTACGGTTGTCTCATACCTTGTTCTCAGGCTTGAGAAGTGTACCATTAATCAACATTAACTGAATGCCCACAATGTTACTAGTCCCTGAGCAAATGCATAAGTTCAGCATCATCCTCTAAAAGGATGTTCAGTAATGTGACTCTCAATTTTGGGAGGTTGTGAGTTTAAGCCCTACATGGGGTATAGAGATTATTTAAATAAAACATTTTAAAAATTTTAATAATAAATAGATTTTAACAATAAACAGATGCTCACATTATCTAGTTAGGGAGACTAATACCAGTGAAACAATTTGTTATATATGGTTTGTGGTGGGTACCAAGGGCCAAGCTGGGCAAAAGAGACTAGAAGCTTGGTAAAACAAAAAATAATAATCACAGGTTCAAATGAACAGGAAAAACACATAATAAAAGAGCCAGAAATGAACCTTGGATAGTTTGACAAGAAAAATGAAACCGAAGGTTTCTTGTTGTTCAAGCCAAAAGCTTCTGAGTCACCCGCCTTCTCTCTCGCCCCGCCCCACCCCACCTTACTCGACATCCCCCTCCATTGAATCCATCACAAAATTCTGTTGGCTCTACCTTCAAAATACATACAAAATCCAACCACTTCTTATCACCTCCACTGCCACCACATAGGTCTAAACCAACATTATCTCCTTCCTGGATTACAGTAATAGCGTTCTAATAAGTCTCCCTGATTCCTGCCCTCTTAAGGCTACTTTTCATAAAGCAGCTGGAGGGATCTCTTTAAAGCCTGATTCAGTTTATTTGCTCTCTGCTAAAACCCTCCAGTGGAGAAGGGGTATGTGTGTACATATACAAGCACAAAGAAAAAGGAGTGGAAAGACAGACACACAAAATCTTCAATAGTGCAGAATGAAGTTTACTAGTAATTCCGCTTTGATTTATTTTCTCCTTTGTACTCCCGTTTGCCACATGAACGTGAATTACTTTTTAACAAAAAAAATGAAATGCTTTAATTAGAAGGGGAAAAAATGGTCAGAAGGTATTTCTGAAGCAACGAAAAAAAAAAAAAAAACCTGCAGTGGTTCCCTAGCATGCTCAAAGTAAAAGCTGAAAACATTACAGCCACCACTGTCACCTCACAGATTCCTTCTCTTACTACTTACTGCTCTAGTCACGTGCTCAGGCAGGCTGGTCCCCTTACTGTTCTTCAAACACACTAAAAATGCTCCTACCAAAGGGCCTTTGCACTGGCTGTTCCCTTGGCACAGAACCCTCCCCACTCCCCAATATTCACAAAGCTTATTTCCTGGACACTTTGTTCAAATGCTACTTTCTCAGGAAGGTTACCATGACTACCCACCTAAAGCGTTAATCTCCCAACACACATACATACCACTTTCCAGTCTCCTTATGAGGCTTTTTTTTCCATAGTCCTTCTGGTCACTGGTAAATCCCTAATATCTAGAGAAGAGCCAGACACATGGCAAGCACTCAGTAACTCTCTGTAAAATAAATTACAACATGGAGACAGATGAAAGTTAAAGGACCCGGGACAGTGTGAGGATACATGTTTCAGGGGTCAAAGACAAAAGTAAATCCATCTGATAGGAGCAGAGAACACCTGGAGCGAAGAAGCCTTCCACAGGTAAAAAAGAAATTTGGTGAACAGTGATCAACTAGAAGAAGTGAGAGACCTGAAGGACAGAAGGTTGACAAAGACAAAAAAGGCTATGAGTCAGAAGAAAATTTAGGCCAAGAGGAAAGGGATAAAATAGTTGGAGACAAAAAGCGCTAAGAAGAGCAAAGGCATAAAGGGGATGGGAGAAGAGTTACAGGTACAGAAGTCAAGAAGAAGGAAGAGACTGTACCAGAGAGAAGCAAGAGACCACAGGGAAGGGGTGGAGGCTGTTATGTCACAACGGTGTTGTTCAAACTGAAGACAGTCCTGAAAAAGATACACGTTATATGCCTTTATTTCCAAAATGACTTATGGGTGTTAAAACGCACAAAGATACGTATGTATTATCTGCTGTATCACTTTGAACATTCAAATTCCTCACTGCAGAAATGCATAAGGCTTCAAAAGGTTGGGGGCATCTGAAATCAGAATTTTTTTTAATTTCATTCCTTAAAACCACTGGTAGACAACTGCCACAAAAGAGATGAAGCAAGGGAGAAGTGGGTGATCCAACCCTTTTTTTTTAAGTTTATTTATTTTGCGAGAGAGAGAGAGAGAGAGAGAGAGAGAGCGTGTGCGAGCAAGAGAGAGGGAGGGAGGGAGGGACAGGTAGAGAGGGAGAAAGAGAATCCCAAGCAGGCTCCGAGCTATCAGCACACAACCCAACACAGGGCTCAATCTCACAAACCCTGAGATCATGACCTGAGCGGAAATCAAGAGTCAGATGGTTAACCGACTGGGCCACCTAGGCACCCCGAACCTTTTTGTTATCTACTCCTCATGGTTCTGCTCTGCCAGTTTACAGTTTCCTCACTAGGAAAACAGTATAATAGGGTGCCTTCGAATTTGAAATCGCCAAACCGCAACACAATTATCAGCTTTAATATAAAAATCTACTGACCCTTTGAAACATTAACAGGAATCTGAAATAGAGGTTAAAATAGGTCTTGAATCCACACCAAATTAATATTGAGCTTATGCAAATCTTTTAATTGTTTTTTTTTTTATTTCATTTACTTATTTTAAGTAGGCTCCATGCCCAACGTGGGGATTAAACTCATAACCTTGAGATCAAGAATCGCACGCTCTACGGAGTCAGCCAGGCACTCCCGAGCTTCCGCAAATCTTTATTTTAATGTTCTGAGCACTCTTCAGTACAGCAAAAATGCTACTAAATAAATATTTAGACAGCATTGTAACTAAAACAATGACTTTATAGGTCTATATTCTCAGAGGAATAATGAATCTACTGAATTTAAAAAATCAAAATTCTTTTTTTTTAAGTTTTTATTCATCTATTCTGAGAGGGGGGTGAAGGGCAGGGAGAGAGCAAAAGAGAGAATCCCAAGCAGGCTCCGCACTGTTGGCACAGAGCACAACTGGGACTGGATCTCATGGATCTGTGAGCTCACGACCTGAGCCGAAATCAAGAGCTGGATGCTCAACGGACTAAGCCACCCAGGCACCCCCAAAATTCATTTAAAACGGGAATTTTGGAATCAAAAGGAATCTAAAGATTTTTAAATAACTCTGCAAGTTCAGTGTTATGACCACAGATGAAACAAACACACAGTACCGCAGATGTGTGAATTTATGCACTCGTCACTAAAAGCTGGCCAGGTACCATTTTATCACTGATAGAGGAGCTGCAAATTCCACTCAGAGCACAAGTGCTGTTGCACTGAATCCAGCAGTATAAGCATGCCTGCGTGTTATTATGAAGAATCGTGGAAAATTTCACAGGCTGACATCCAGAACGTCTGCGGTTCTTTTTCATATTTCTTCCTGCAAAGCAGTTATTAGAGCAGTGGCTGTTTTATATTTTTAAGCTGGAAATTTCCACTGTTTTTTTAAACTAGGCTTCTTAAATGTAAATTGCAAAATATTCCAAAATTCTAGCGTGACAGAAAGAATAGTTCAGACAGAAAAGAATTAAAATATAGATCTTCAAATTTGGGTGAGGGGACTGGTAAGCAAACTGAGAGGTCATTTTTTTTTTCAAGAAAGGGAAAAGAAAGTGTCCAGGGAGATACTAAGGCAATTTAAAGTTCCAATAATTTAATATAAATAACTAAATGCGATAAATAGCACACTGTAAGCTGGTATTTTTTCATTAGCTTGTAGTAGAGGCATTCAAAAGCTAATCTAATCAGTGGAACAGTTAAACATAAAAACCATAGAAAGAGAAAACAGTATAATACAGCTTATAAGAACGGAATACACTCTACACTAATACAGGTAACACTGGGTCTTTCAATAAGGGTTAAGGAGGGAAGAAGAATGACAAACCCACACAGCTAAGATTCAGTTTTTACACAGGTCTTCAGAACTTCTTCATTAGGATTATACCAAACCAATATTCGGTGTTTTTAATCTTCATCTACAATAATAAATCAGGAAACAGACAAAGCCTTATTGTTTCAGTTTTATTAAAGAGGTAAAATGACACATCAGGCTCCAGGCTATTTAAAATGAAAAATAACTTTTAATAGTTAAATGTTATAGAAAATTTACTATGTTTAAGAACTGATATGTTCTAGGTTAAGAGTCTTATTTCCTTCCATTTACATGAGTTAAGAAATAGGGTTAGAATACATTTTTGCATAACTATCATTCAAGCGTTAAAGCACCTGTTATTCCTCCAAAATAAACATGTGACCAAGAACTTGAGCATTAGTACAAAGACTCTGCTGATCACCAATAAAGATCTGTACTAGCAAAGACTGAGAGAAAATACTTGTAAAATGTATCTAATAAAGATGTATATCCAGAATATACATTTAAAAAAAAGAAACCTTTGGGGCATCAGGTTGGCTCAGTCGTTAAGCATCCGACTTCAGCTGAGGTCATGATCTCACAGTTGACAAGTTTGAGTACCACATCAGGTAAGCTTGAGCCCTGCTTCAGGTGAGCTCCAGCCCCACTTCAGGTAAAACACAAGCCCTGCTTCCCTCCCTCTCCTTCTCTCTCTCTCTCTGCCCCTCACTCACTTGCATCCCCCACCCCCCGCCCCTCATAGAATTCTCTCTCTCTCTCTCTCTCTCTCTCTCTGCCCCTTGCTCACTTGCGCCTGATCTCTCAAAAAAAAAAAAAAAAAAAAAGATAAACCCTTAAAACTGAGTAACAAAAAGAGGGGGAATAGAAAGTGCAGATACACTGACACAAAGCAGATCAGCAGAACTTGAAGTAATACCTTATTTAGCGGTGAAACACTGAATGCTTACCCCTAAGACAAAGATACCTATTCCCCCAAATTGATAACAATCAAAATCCCAAGATTGTCCTGGAAGCATTAGTTTTAGTTATTACAGTAAAGCGGGAGGGGAGGGGAGGGGAGGGGAGGGGAGGGGAGGGGAGGGGAGGGGAGGGGAGGGGAGGGGAGGGGAGAGGAGAGGAGAGGAGAGGAGAGGAGAGGAGAGGAGAGGAGAGGACAGGAGAGGACAGGAGAGGACAGGAGAGGACAGGAGAGGAGATGGGGTACCTGGGTGGCTCAGCTGAGTTGAGCTTCTGACTCCATTTTGGCTCAGGTCATGCACGGTCTCAGGGTTTGTAAGTTTGAGCCCAGAGTCAGGCTCTATGTTAAGAGCACAGAGCCTGCTTAGGATTCTCTCTCCCTGTCCCTTACACCCTCGTGTACAGACACACTCTCTCTCTCTCTCTCTCAATATAAATTGATAAACATTAAAAAAAGAGAAGAGGGGTACCTGGTTGGCTCAGTCAGTTAAGCATCCAACTCTTGATCTCGGCTCACTCAGATCATGATCTCACAGTTCGTGAGATAGAGCCCCACCTTAGGATCTGTGGTGACAGCACAGAGCCTGCTTGGGATTCTCTGTCTCCCTCTTTGTCTCTACCCCTCCCCACTCACTATCTCTCTCTCTCTCTCTAAATAAACAAACATTAAAAAAAATTTTAATTATTCACAAACAACATGATTAACTATGTATACAATCCTAAGCAAACTACATAAAAACTACTAAAATATAAGTCTAGCACGATTACAAAAAATACAAAATACAAAAGTTAGTCATATTTCTATATGCTAACAAATCACTGGAAAATTGAAATTTTTTAAATACTGTATGTACACATTTTAAAATACGGACTCAGTAATAAATTTGACAAGATCTATATGCTGCTAACTACAAAATACTAAGAGAAATTAAAGACCTAAATAAATGGAGAGATCTAGAACAGGTTCATGGAACAGAAGACACAACATTTTTAAGAAATCAATTCTTCCCAAATTGATCAACTGATTCAGTGCAATCACAATAAAAACACAACAGAAATTTTGCAGATGATTCTAACAACCATATGGAAATGCAAAGGGCCTAGAATAACCAAAACAAAGGGAAAGGGGAAGACAAAGTTGGAAGATTTATCCTATCTCATTTCAAGACAAGGGTTAAGACAGACAGATAAACTGACCTGCATATATTTGATTGATTTTCAACAAAGGTGCCAAGTCAACACAATAGCAAACGTATAATCTTTTCAACAAATGGCGCTGGGAAAGTTCAATAGCCATACATTGGGGCACCTGGGCAGCTCAGTCAGTTGAGCATCCAACTTTGACTCGGGTCATGATCTCACAGTTCATGGGTTGAATCCCCGCAGCTGACAGCTCAGAGCCTAGAGCCCGATTCAGATTCTGTGTCTCCCTCTCACTCTGCCCCTCCCCTGCTTGTGTTCGGTCTCTCTCTCTCTCTCTCTCTCTCTCTCTCTCTTAAAAACAAGCATTAAAAAAAATTAAAAAAAAAAAATGAACCTCAACTCTTATCTCACCATATACAAAAATTAACTCAAATGGTCATAGACCCAAATTCAAGGGCTAAAACCATAAAACTTCTAGGGAGCACCTAGGTGGCTCAGTGGGTTAAGCATCCACATCCAAGTCTTGGTTTTGGTTCAGGCCATGATCTCACAGCTTGCAGGTTGGAACCCGAGTCAGGAGCCTGCTTGGGATTCTGTCTCCCTTTCTCTCTGCCTCTACCCCACTCACACTCTATGTCTCTCTTTCAAAAATAAACAAACAATTAGGGGAGCCTGGGTGGCTCAGTTGGGTGAGCTTCCAACTTCAGCTCAGGTCATGATCTCACAGTTCATGGGTTCGAGCCCCACGTTGGACTGTGTGCTGACAGCTCACAGCCTGAAGCCTGCTTCGGATTCTGTCTCTCTGCCCCTCCCCCACTGTGTATTTGTCTCTCAAAAATAAATAAATATTTTAAAAAATAAAATAAACAAATAAACATTTTAAAAAATCTTTAAGGGGTGCCTGAGTAGCTCAGTCAGTTAAGCATCCAACTTCAGCTCAGGTCATGATCTCATGGTTTGTCGGTTCGAGCCCTGGGCTCTATGCTGACAGCTGAGACCCTGGAGCCTGCTTCAGATTCTGTGTCTCCCTCTCTCTCTCTGCCCCTCCCCCACTCGCACTCTGTGTCTCTCATCTCTCTTTCTCTCTCTCTCAAAAATAAACATTTTAAACAAAATTTTTAATCTTTAAAACTTCTAGAAAGCGTATGAAAAAATATGAATGACCTTCGGCTGGGCTAGGATTTCTTAAATGCAACAGAGAGGTATCGACTATAAAAGAAAACACACACATTAAAAAAAAAAAAAAAATCAGTAAGTTGAATTCCAATAACATTAAAAACTTTTGCTCTTCCAAAAACAGTTACGAAAATGAAACAGCAGACCAGTCTCAAGTTAAACATTTCTAAAACATATATCCAAAAAAGATCTGTATCTAAAGAACTTACACCTCCGTATGATAACTCAACTTAAAAATGGGCAAAAAATATGAACAGATACTTCACCTAAATAAGTACATGAAAATATGCTCAACATCATGAGTCATTAAGGAAACTCACATTGAAGCCACAATGAGATACCACTAATATACCCACTAGAATGGCTAACATTAAAAAGACTGACCATATTGGGGTACCTGGCTGGCTCGGTAGGTACAGCAGGAGACTCCTGATCTCGGGGTTGTGACTTGGAGTCCCATGTTGGGTGTAGAGATTACTTAAAAATAAAAATTAAAAAATCAGGGGCGCTTGGGTGGTTCAGTTAGTTGAGCGCCCGGCTCTTGATTTTTGGCTTGGGTCATGATCCCAGGGTTGTGAGGTCGGGCTCAGTGCTGAGCGTGGAGCCTGCCTGGGATTCTCTCTCTCTCCCTTTGCCCCTCTCCCCCACGCATGTGTGCTCTCTGTCTCTCTAAAATAAATACAACAAGGGGCGCCGGGGTGGCTCAGTCAGTTAAGCATCTGACTTTGGCTCAGGTCATGATCTCAGTTCGTGAGTTCGAGCCCCGCGTCAGGATCTGTGCTGACAGCTCAGAGCCTGGAGCCTGTTTCAGATTCTGTGTCTCCCTCTCTCTCTGCCCCTTCCCTGCTCATGCTGTGTCTCTCTGTGTCTCAAAAATAAATAAACATTTAAAAAAAAATTTTTTAATAAAATAAATACAACGAAAAAAATTTTAATAAATAAAATTTAAATTTTTTTAAAGCTTAAAAAAATAAAAAGACTGACCATACCAAGTGTTGATGAGACTGTAGAATAACCAAAACTATCATACACTGCTAGAAGAAATGTAAGATGGTACAACTGCTTTGAGAAACAAGTGGCAGTTTCTTAAAATTTTGAAGCATTGGGATGCATGGGTGGCTCAGTCAGTTAAGTGTCCGACTTCAGTTCAGGTCATGATCTCATGGTTCGTGAGTCTGAGCCCCAAATCAGGCTCTCTGATGTTAGCACAGAGCCTGCTTCAGATCCTATCACCCCTCTCTCTTTGACTCTGTCAAAAATAAATTTTACAAAAACATTTTTTAAAAAAGTTTAAAGGTTAAAAATACACTTAGTATATAACTCAGCCATTCCATTCCTACATATTTACAAGAGAAATAAAAGCCTATGTATGTCCTCACAAATCCTTGCAAACAAAATGTCATAGAAGCTCTACTTTTAATAACCAAAAACTGAACATAACCCAAATGTTCATCAACAGATGAATAAATAAACTGAGATACACCTAATGCAAGGCAATAGTACTAAGCAATAAAAAATAGAACGACTGATAATATGAGGGCTAGCTGGCTGACTCAGTCGGTAGAGCATAAAACTCTTGATCTCAGGGCTCTAAATTTGAGCCCCACGTTGGGTGTAGAGACCACTTAAAAATAAAACCTTTAAAAAATATACTGATATATGTAACAACATGCACGAATCTCAAAATAACTATACAGTACTAAGTGAAAGAAACCAGTTCCCCTTGAAAAAAAGTACATGGTACTTTTGACTTTCCGCTCAGATGCGGCAAAGGTGCAACTGTTTTCTGTCATCCCAAACCCAGGTTCATCAGCCACCTCCATCATGCCTAAGTTCAACCCTAATGAGATCAAATTCATATACCTGAGGTGTACCAGTGAGGAAGTCAGTGCCTCGTCTGAACGGAGATCAAGATCAGTCCTCTGGACCCATCTCCCAAAAAAGGTTGGTAATGACACCACAAAAACAAATGGTGACTGGAAAGGTATGAGGATTAGGTGAAACTGACCATTCAGGCCCAGAATGAAATGGTACCTTCCGCCTCTTCCCTATCAAACCCCTCAAGGAATTGCCAAGAGACAGAAAAAAGTAGAAAAACAGTGAGTGGCCTATTCCGTTAAGCACAGCAGGAATCACTTTTGATGAGACTATCAACACTGCCTGACAGATGAGGCACAGATCTTTAGCCACAGAAACTCCCTAGAACCATTAAAGAGATCCTGGGGACTAACCCAGTCTATGGGCTGCAATGTTAATGGCCACCACCCTCATGGCATCATAGATGACATCAATAGTGGAGCAGTGGAATGCCCAGCTAGTTAAGAACTACAAAGGAAGGGGCGTCCAGGTGGCATCTGACTCTTGATTTCGGCTCAGGTCACAATCTCATAGTTCCTGGGATGGGGCCCCGAGTGCCGTCAGCACAGAGCCTGCTTGGAATTCTCTCCCTCCGTCCCTCTCTGCACCTCACCCACTTACAGGCATGCACTCTTTCTCTCTCTCTCAAAATAAATAAATAAACTTAAAAAAAAAAAAACTACAAAGGGAAATATTTCAGTAAAGGATCATCTGACAACGAAAGGGGGAAAAAAAGTACACAGCAAAGAATTCCATTTATATAAATTCCCAAAAAGGTAAACTAATCTTCAGTGACTTAAGGCTGATCAGCAATCACCTGAAGATGGGAAGGGATAGATTGTAAAGAGATACAGGGACATGTCCACTAGAGCTAACAGATATTTCCATTACTGTAACTGTGGTGACAGATTCACAGGTTGACCTCTAGGTCAAAACTCAAATTATACACTTTAAACATATGTAATTATCTGAATGTCAATTATACCTCAATAAAAGTAAAAAAAGAAAAAAGTAACCTATAGTGACAGAAGGCCAAACAATGGTTCACTGAATACTCCAAAACCTAGAAAAGGACTAAATACAAATGGACAAGATACTACTTTCTAGGGTGATGGAAATGTTCTGTACCTTGATTGTGGTTGGTAGTAACACAACAGTTTACATGTGTCAAAACAAACAACACGCTTAAAATGGTTCAATTTTAGTGTAAGTAAATTATACCTCAAAATAGATTTCTACAAACTAAAAAAAAAAAAAAAAAAGCATAGCCAGAGGCGCCTGGGTAGCTCAGTCGGGTTAAATGTCAGATTTAGGCTCAGGTCATGAATTCATAATCTGTGAATTCGAGCCCCATGTCAGGCTCTGCGCTGACAGCTCAGAGCCTGGAGCCTGCTTTGGATTCTGTGTGTGTGTGTGTGTGTCTCTCTCTCTGCTCCTCCCCTGCTCCCGCTCACACTCTGTCTGTCTGTCTGTCTGTCTGTCTGTCTCTCTCTCTCTCTGTCTCTTTCTCAACAATAAACACTAAAAAATTTTAACAAAAAAACAGAGTTACCTGAGTGGCTCAGTCAGTTAAGCGTCTGACTTCGGCTCAGGTCACAATCTCACAGTTCACAAGTTTGAGCCCCGCGTCAGGCTCTGTGCTGACAGCTCAGAGCCTAGAGCCTGCTTCGCATTCTGGGTCTCCCTCTCTCTCTGCTTCTCCCCTGCTCATACTCTCTGTCTCTTTCTCTCTCTCTCTCAAAAATAAATAAACATTAAACAAATTTTTTTTTAATTTATAAAAACTTGTAACACACACCCACAAATGTTAAATAGGTACATTTACATTTCAAACATCTTTAAACACATTAAACAGAATATATAGTTACAACATATTGTAGTTTACCACCTCATTAAACTATGCTAACAGTTTGATATCCTGACATTTTTCTATTTTACATTTTTTTAATTTTTACATTTGATTTTTGTTATAAAAGAAAAGGAAAGCATAAAAGCATTAAAAGAAACACACGAGATAGGGAAAACAAGCACTTCCATACAGCACTTGCTACAACCTCTACAACAGGAAGCCACTTGGAATACCTGTAAAACTTAAAGCCATACCCTTTAATACTCTAGCATTCTACTGCCAGAAATTTTTATATGCTTTACAACAAAACATGGGACAAAGAAATACGTATGAGGATATTCACTTACAGCTGTTTGTAATAATATAAAACTGGATAAATTATGATATATCCACTACACAGCGGAATGCTGTGTAACCATTAGAAAGAACTTAGTAGTTATAAATACAGACCTGAAACCTCTCCCCAAGATCATTTAAAATATATACACAATCCAGAAGAGGGCTCCTGAGTGCCAATTACAGAAGTGTGTTTGTTTTATGAAAATTTATAGGCCTGTACTTATGCATTTTCCTGAATGTATGCTACACTTTATTATACTTTACCCAAAAATGTAGGAGAAATTCACTGAACTTAAAAGCTTTTAAGCATATGCATTTATGTATGTATCTAGAGTTAACAATGACTCTACAGTTAACAAGAACTCTGAGCAGGGGATAGGGAGGTGGCTGGGAAATGCCTGAGGAAGGATGCCTTACTTTGCACTGTATACATACCCTCTGGTCCCTTTTGAATTTGTCCCATGTGCACCTGTTACATATATCAAAAAATATTTTTGAACTGACACCATTTACAACTATATCTCTGTATGAGTTGGGATTTTCATAATATGGAAATAAATTAGAAGCAGAGGTGGATTTAGATCCATAATAGTTGTTAAGAACCCAATTTCAAATTTTATATTCATCACAGCAATTTCATTTTCACTGCCTTTACAACCAGCAAACAGTTTAAATTTCAACTTAGAAAATAAGTTTTAATAAAATCGCATTTTCTATTTCGAATAGGGTTTTGTATAAGACTTCAGTGGAAGGGAAAAAAACAGCTCTGCAGTACAAAAGACAGTTAAATGAGATAATGGACATTAAACACCCAAAACTGTGCAGGCATATTAGCTTGGATAAATGCTAGCTTTTAGCTTTAATACCTAAGAATATGAATCATAACACAGGAGAGATCATTTTTAGTAGGGTAAGACCAGGGAAGGCAGAACAAGAGAAACTTAATAGCAGCTAAAGTATAAGACACACAGAAATAAGATGATGCTGGAAATGTAGATTAGAATCAGATTATGAAAGGCTTTGGGAACTCCATGGGAAGGAGTTTAGTTTCATAATCTTAGACAATGAACAATAGATTTCATGCCTTCAAGCAGTCAAGCGACTTGGGATGGGATAAGTTTTTAAAAGATAAATAAGAGGGGAAACCTGGCTGGCTCAGTTGGTTGAGCATGCGACTCGATCTCAGGCTTGTGAGTTCAAGCCCCATGTTGTATGTGGAGCCTACTTTTAATTAAATACATACATACACACACAGACAGACAGATAGATAAATACCAAAAAGAAAGATAAATAAGAAGTGCACCTGGCTGACTCAGTCAGTGCAGCATGTGACTCTAGATCTCAGGGTCATGAGTTAGAACCCCACATTGGGAGTAGAGATTACTTTAAAAAAAAAAAAAAAAAGATAGGGGTGTCTCAGTTCCTGGGTTTGAGCCCCACATCAGGCTCTGTGCTGACAGCTCAGAGCCTGGGGCCTGCTTCAGATTCTGTATCTTTCTCTCTCTGCCCCTCCCCTGCTCACACTGTCTCTCTCTCTCTCTCTCTCTCTCTCCCTCTCTCTCTCTCAAAAATAAATAAATAAATAAATACACACACACACACACACACACACACACACACACACACACACACAATGGAGAGACATCCATAACTATCTGCACATAATATCCTCTAATAGCAGTTGCCTTTAGAAAGGAGAGTAGCTACAAAAACCAAAGACCTGGGGGACCATGATCCTTACTTTTTCAAGATATGTGTATACACACACACACACACACACACACACACACACACACACACACCTTTTTGTAATGTTTAAACTCTACCATGTTTATGCCCTTTTAGTTTAAAATAATGTATATATATATATATATACACACACAATTTTTTTATTGTACTAAGCACTACATATTAAAAGATGTGGGAAAGAGAGATCAGAAACAGCAATTAATTCCGTTTAGATCTACTCCATCTCCTCCAAGAAGTTTTCCCTAACAATTCTAGTTGAAAATGACCTTTTCTTCCTCTGAACTTCTGAACCACTTATTTATGTTATTGCAACTATGTTTTTTCAGTTATACTTATTTCTCAACTAGATTATAAGCTCCTAGATCACAAAGGGATTTTAATGCCTACTATGCTTAGCATAATTCTTTGAAGAACCGTGGTACTGAATAAAAACATTTGAACAACTCACAGAAGGACAGTCCAGTCTTAGGACATCTGGGAAGTATGAATCCTAAGGCCCGGACAGGATTAATCTGGGACAACTCTGTAAGGAAGACATAGGTCCTTAGGACTAAGACTCTAATTTTATCTCAATTTCCAGATAGAAAAGCTGACCTGAGAGTTAGAACTTTAGAAACTTTCATATCCAAATGCCAAGCACTGGGGGAGGAGACACCTAAAATGAATATAATCGAAAAAATAATAGATGACTTTAGAAGCTTATTAAAAAAAAAAAAAAAAAAAAAATGGTGCCCACTTCAAAAATAGACCATCTGATTGAATCTGCCCTACCAATCAATAAATGCAGACTCCTATGCATGTGAAGAGATAATTAAGATTCATATCAGAAAATAAGAACTGTATTTTCAGTTGTGGTGGTCTGGGAAATTTACTTAAATGAGACAGGATCTGAACTAGACCTTAATGGCTAGGTTAGATAGCAAGGGAGAAGAGTCAGAAAGCAGCAGCATGACTCAAGAGGCAACAAAAACGGGAAAGATTGATTTTAAAAAGACGATGATTAAAAACTGAATATTAGGTTAAGGAATTTCGATTGTACTTTGCAAATTTTTAAGCAAAAAATGTAATCAAAATGATGTTTAAGAAGTACAGAGAGGGGCGCCTGGGTGGCGCAGTCGGTTAAGCATCCGACTTCAGCCAGGTCACGATCTCGCGGTCCGTGAGTTCGAGCCCCGCGTCAGGCTCTGGGCTGATGGCTCAGAGCCTGGAGCCTGTTTCCGATTCTGTGTCTCTCTCTCTCTCTGCCCCTCCCCCGTTCATGCTCTGTCTCTCTCTGTCCCAAAAATAAATAAACGTTGAAAAAAAAAATTTAAAAAAAAAAAAGAAGTACAGAGAGGACTTAGGGAAAGAATAGGGACTACTTTGAAAACTATTACAGGGGCGCCTGGGTGGCGCAGTCGGTTAAGCGTCCGACATCAGCCAGGTCACGATCTCGCGGTCCGTGAGTTTGAGCCCCGCGTCAGGCTCTGGGCTGATGGCTCAGAGCCTGGAGCCTGTTTCCGATTCTGTGTCTCCCTCTCTCTCTGCTCCTCCCCCGTTCATGCTCTGTCTCACTCTGTCCAAAAAAAAAAAAAAAAAAAAAAAAAAAAGAAAACTATTACAAATATCTAGAAATACAGAGCCTGAACTAGAGTTTTAGAAATTGTAATGAAAATATATTTAAGAGAAATGTATCAATAGGATTCTGCAAAAACAAAACCAGTTTACTCAAATCCACTAACATTTGAGTATTTAAATGACCAAGTCTTAAAATGCCTTACCTCTGAGCTCTTGCTAATGATTTCTCACCAACAGAAACTGTTGTCTCCATATTAAAATCTCACTCATTCTTCAAAGTCTTGCGTTCTCATCGCCTGGTCAGAAGTAGTCCTTTCCTCCTCTGAACTTCTTCTTGATCTTTATAAGCAAAATAAATTGCCTCATACTGAAGTGATGTGAATACCTGATTGATTGTGTGCACTTGGAGGTCAAAACCTTATTAACTCTCACAGCGCCTTCAACACTACAAGCTTAATAAACACTGGTAAGTATGTGTGTATGGGGGAGTGGGCAACCGCCAAACAGTAGCAAATTAAAGATGATTAAAGCTTGGGGCCTCATAGCTAAGAGAATGCTGAATGCTGGTATGAAAAGTCAGTTTAAAAAGTAACATGTGGGGGCGCCTGGGTGGCGCAGTCGGTTGAGCGTCCGACTTCAGCTCAGGTCACGATCTCGCGGTCCGGGAGTTCGAGCCCCGCGTCGGGCTCTGGGCTGACGGCTCAGAGTCTGGAGCCTGTTTCCGATTCTGTGTCTCCCTCTCTCTCTGCCCCTCCCCCGTTCATGCTCTGTCTCTCTCTGTCCCAAAAATAAATAAACGTTGGAAAAAAAAAATTTAAAAAAAAAAAAAAAAGTAACATGTGGGAGGCTTGCCTGGGTGGCTCAGTCAGTTAAGCATGTCTTGATTTTGGCTCAGGGCTCAGGTCATGATCGCCCCCTCCCCCCACCCCAATCTCTGAGGATTCTCTCTTCCTCTCTCTGCCCCTCCCCCACTCGTGCACGCACTCACACTCTCCCTCAAAATTAATAAAACTTAAAAAAAGAATTAACATGTGGGAGGTATTTCATACTTTAAACAAAGAAACAAAAGTGGAGTTTATTGGACAAGTTCACAATTCCAGGTTCACCTAACTTGGTTTCCCTACACCTAAGGCTTCTACCATATTCTAGAACTGTATTTTCAGTTGTAGCGGACTGGGAAATTTACTTAAATGAGACTAGATGTGGCTGTGCGCTTTGAAAGTAGCTTCCTGAACTCACTGTATTGATGCCTGGTGAGATTATTCTTAAACCTTAATACAGTGATAGTCCTGTCTTATTATATGAAGAATATACAACTGGCACTCCGATGGATGCAACGTATGTGTGGAGTTATTTTTCTCACTGGCGAAGTTAGATTTTCCTGGATGCAGCCAAGGATTTGCTCTGACAGCAATGGGGCCAACTGTGTTCACTGGGATGAAAGTCGTATAAAAACACAACCACCACCAGACAGGTAAAAGAGGAAAAGAGATGAGCTTGGATGGAGCAGAGGGTGTTCAGACTAAAGACACAATTTGGTGAAAAGAATACTGGGTAATCCTTAAAACATTTTCAAATAAAGTTGCCAAATTTCAATCTGGAAACAAAATCAAGCTGATATAGCTACTCTACAGAGTGACTTAAATTCAATAATCCATTCCACTGATGACAGCTTTACTGAGAGTAAAGAAAAATATGACTTCATTTTCTTACAAGAGAAGGAGGGGGTTGAAAATTCTCTCCCCCTCCCCCTTCCCCAGACACATATGTGCCAGCACACACTTTGCAGCTTGTAGCACCTACTATGAAGTCAGGAGCTCAAAAATCATCCTATCTCCCAACTCATGAGTCAGCACTGAAAGGTTACCATTATCTGATATAAAGAGCTTAACCCATTTAATGTTTGACCAACAAAATTTAAATATAAGACCATTCTACATATCTATACAATGCTTTAAGTTTATAGAATTCTCCAATATAATGAACTTTGGAGATCACATATTCCACCCCCTTTGTTTTATAAATTTTAAGGAATGTCTTGAGATTGATCTGCATGAAGCTTACAATACTAGCTTGCAAATTATTCTCAACTCTTCTTCACAAGTATCATTTTCAAAGTAACAGGCCAACAAATGACACTGATTAGGTAACAAAAGGGGGGAATATCCAAAAGTTTTCGTGTGTAGATTTTTTTCAGGTTTATTTATTTTTTAGTCATCTCCACACCCAACATGGGCCTCGAACTCATGAATTGGAGATCAAGCATGCTCTTCCCACTGAATCAGCCAGATTCCCTGAGGTTTTTTTTTTAATTAAAGTTGTTTTAAAACTGAGTGTATGATCATGCTGCTCTTTCCACCAGTAACAATTAACTCCCATGTATAAAAATGTCAGTTTAGGCCATTTAGATTATGATAAACAAACATTTCCTCTCAAAGTAAAAATAATTTGGTTTTAGATTTCACTTAAACAGAAAAGCAAAGAGTATTTACTCTAAAAGTCTCCCCCACCCCCCTCTTTTTGTTGTTGTTAAAACTCTTTCTTCCCCTCCCCACGCTTTCTCCTCTTTTGTACTCAAGTTCTCAAATGCGTAAGCTGGAGGCACAATACCACAATACAACTGCAGGCTTCCTGCCTACTGGCCAGTCATTATTCTTGACTCGAGAACTTTCAAAACACTGCTTGGGTTGCTTTGAAATTCCCTCTTTCAGATTTTCCCTCCTTCATGGAACATCTATTTAAAAGAATGACTTCAAAAATGTCTTGCTGCACCCAATCAACACTCTCTAAGCAAACTAAAAACGCTAGCCTTAGATATGAAGGTGGGATATAAACACCTGAAGTTCCTCAAACACCAATCTGAAAATACAAGACAGGAAAAAAAAAAAAGTGTATTTCTGGCCAAGCATAATACTAATTTTTCTCATATGTATACTAATCCTGTTTCTGAAAAATTCCACATTTATAACTACAATACTACCATCGCTTTTTTTTTTAAATCATATAGATCTCTGTCACCAACTACACTGGGATCAGTGGAAAAGGGCGACCTTAATTATTACCAAAAAAGTAAAGTTCACAAGAGTGAAGTATATTCATTTATTTTAAAAAGTTATCAAGGGAAGAAAAAATTACCAGCAGCAGTCACCTGGAAACATGGGGAATTTCCCATTTCCTCTGACCACACTTTAATGGTGGCAGCAGTACCTATAAATGTATTTGGTTGTTGAAATAAACCAATGAAGCTACTCTAGACACAGACCTAGATGTGGGAGCATGGGGGGGGGGGCGGGGGGGATAAAGTATATGCCCCGTTCAACATGAGTTATTTCCTTTTTAAAGGCAAAAGCATTAAAATTAAACCTTGGACACATTGGTTCATGAGTAACAACTTCTCAAATTGTTACAATATATAAAAATTTTTCTAACACCTCTAACAAAAACAAAAAGACTAATTTATTTCAAACAATATTCAAAAAAGTTCAATCCCAGTACAACAAAATAATTTAGCTAGTCCCCTGGAGTTTGTTATAATGGGATTTAACCTGTGCACTCAACATTCAATTAACCATGAGGCTTATCCTAATTGAGGATTATGCTGAGTTCTGCAGTCTTTTCCCATCTATCCATCTACTACTCCCACTCAGCTGCTATAGCTACCAAAAGCAAAGCCCCAGGGAGCAGTAGATTATCCATTACTATGTGGTACCCATGCCAATATTCCCTTTTCATCCTTACATGGATGATAAAGAGTTAAATTTAGTAATCTAATCAGCCTAGTTTCCAAAAACTGAAACTTCAGAACCCTCACTCTTAACCTCTAATCAAAGAAATTAAACATTTCAGAATACCTTCATAGGTGGACAGCATACAAAAAAAATTTTTTTACACTCAAAAAAAAACAAAAAAAAAAAGTCACTCTTTCCCCGAACATATCGGTAAAAAATATCAATGGAAAAGAAAAAATAGGACACAGACGTTCATAATGAAAAATAGGAAAAAATACTAACAGAAAAAGACTAGTACATTTGCTCTTAAAATATTCTTTGAAATAGGTAAAGCCCATTTGCCAGATAGGTCAGACTTCTTTCCTTTGCCTCTAGGCCACAAAATTTATTACAGTTAAATAAACCTTTATTACTGCCCCCCCTGTAAATTGACCTAGGCCAGCAGAACCTACCAAACTGAGTTAATGCTGACAAAGTTGGGAACTGGCAGTATGTAGTCTAAGAAGATTATCCAGTTTGTGGATAAATCAGCCTCCTAGACAGTGCAGGTCTTCCTTTCAACTCCTGCTGTGTATCTTCTGGCCATTTTCCTGTTCATTTAACTCCCCACCAGAAGGTAGGAAAGGGAACGGCGATTAAATTCAAGTCAATTCCGTCATTTGTTAGGAGTGGAAATAAGGTTAGACTCTGGATAAACTGCACCCTTAACCCAAAATAATCTCCCAGAAACTCTATCAGAAAACCAATGGGCTAAATGAATTTACGCAGCAAACACTAACAAAAAGAAGGAATAAGCCTCATTACAATACAGCCCCTCCTCCACTTTTACTGAGAAATGTTCATTTTGTGATCCCCTCCCCCACCCCCAAAAAGCACTCAATAAAATGGAAGAAAATGCCTACATTTTACTGCAGCATTCAATCTCCATACTATCCCTGTGGATCTAAACTAACGTGCAGTTACCTATTTCTTTAATCTGTTGAACTATGAGAAAGAAGAAAAGTTAAGATACATTTCCAATACTAATTTTCTGCTCCCAGAGCTTTAAACACTCGATAATAAAAAAACAAAAACAGAATATTTTACACTACAGGGTATATAATAAGTTCAAACCAAACTGGGACAGGTACTCTCTGGTTTAACCTATGAGAAACTACATGAGAAACTCTTCAACATGATCAACAACTCCTTCTAGTCCTAGGTAACATTAAAGTAACAACTGCATTAAATTGTGGTCCCTTTCCATTGTAGACAAACAGCCACTGGAGGCTATACTCATTCTAAACTTACAAAAATCAAGTTTTTGAAAGTAGTCTACATCCTCAGGCCATGGCTTGAAATTATATATTCTAAAAAACTGAAAAAGAAACCCTAAAGCCATTTATTTTAACACCAATTTGGGTTTATATCTTACCTTATTGTCTGAATTATTTTTAAATTATTTGTTTAAAGACTTCTCAAAAAACATACTCGTCTTTAAAAGATTCTAGAATCAGTTAATACACAAAAGAATTAAAAAAAAAAACCCTCATCTTTAATATGTCCCTGAAGTTTATTTCAAAACACCAGTCAAGAAGGCTTTAGTAAGTAACCATTTCAAAAACTATTCATTTCGCATCTCCCAGAAAAAGGATCCAGGGTCCTGTGGTACGCTCCTTACTGAATGAATTCTAATTTGTTTGTCTAGGGAGTGAGGGGCAATTTAGAGAAATAATTCTTATACAGGGATTAAGAATATATCCCTGATATAAAAAATAACTCTTATGGGGGGGAGGGGGGAGGGGATGCACAGTTTACTCAATGTCAAAATATAGTGAAATTATTTAATGCAATCCCTAACCGTCTAAACTCTAGTATTACTGAATTTCTTTAATGAACTGTAGTGTTGGTAAATTTAAAACCAGCATTCTAGAACTTACAAAAATAGAAATCCTGTTAATTATGCTGGGGTTGTGTTTGCATTCTCGAAGTCTCTGTAGGTAAGGAATATTTTATGGTAGAAATATTTCCTGCAACCGCTCTAGAAACATCATAGCAACCCACTTATTCTACAGTCATGTTCAAAATGTGGTTCTATAAACTAGAAGCTGGCATATGCCTCTTTTTTAATGCTGATTGGACAATTAAGTCACTTCTATCAATATATAAAATACCACTGTAATTTAGGATCACCGGCAACCTAGATTACTGCTCATTTAAATGCAGAACCTGAAGCAACCTCCAGTGACAGGAGCTATAGTGTTCAATATCATTTTACATGTTACCAACAGAGGCTTCATCTTACATACAAACAATGCACCCTGGCAGCCGTTCTTCATCCTCAAGCCCCACAGATTGTTACTTCTTTAAGGGTGTCAGTGCATAAGGCAACATCAGAGGTAAGTTCCGAAGCTTTTTCTAACAGCTATCAACATTTGTTCAAGACAGTGAAAAGAAAACAATATTCCCGCCACATTCTCCCTTTCTTCTGTCCATCTTATCTTCCTGCCTTTGGTACCCAGCAAGGGTTATGTTTCAAATAAAAATCTTAAAATAATTATTCCAAAGACCGAGGACACTCCAGAAACCGGCAACAGCCACTGCCTCCGAGGAGCCGGAATTGGAGGGTTCACAGGAGAGACTCATTTTTCAACGCTTGTGTACCTTTTTCCAGTTGGGTATCGTATCTGGTATAACCTATTCTAAACAGAGCAGTAATTCAAATTTTTCTCAAGAACAAGTATTTCACGAACTTCCAGATTTCCATTTCACGTTTCAGTGTATGCGGCATTCACAAGACCCACGTTTGGGGGTTTGGTTTGGTGTGTTTTGTTTTTTCCATCATCCTCTCTACAACCTGCTGCAACAAATATACTGAAGCTTTCTTGCAGCCAGGGACCAGTTAGGTGGGTCCGAGGCTGGGCATTTAAATCAGGAGACCCAGCAAATCTCACTCAACACCGCTCCCACTCGCTCATCTCATTCAACTCCATTTAAAAAACCACTGCAGCAAGACAGCTGGTACTCGCCTTCCGGTTTCTTTACGGTACAGGCTTAATAACAAAAACAGGTTGGCTTTGAAGCGCTGCTCAAAAACTGCAAAAAAGGAAGTCTTCGCGTTCGAGACGGGGCGGGGGGCGGGGGGCTGGGGGGGGGGTGAGTTTCGACTTCGGGACAATTTCATGCCTTTCGTGTCATTCCATTTTGGAATCCCAAACTCCTCCTGTTTTATGAGATTTTGAGACGATGCTTTCTCGCTCTCACCACTGCTCTTTTGGTTAACTTTTCCACCCCGAGTGCCCTCAAACTGGGAGCAACTGAGCCTCCCAACGACTCATGGATCATCCTTTTTTTTTTTTTTTTTTTTTTTTTTTAAAGGCATGTGCAAGACAATTTAAATCATTACAAACTCCATCAACGTACGTAAGATTCGAGATGGGGACCGGAGGGGGGGGGGGGGGGGAGAAAAAAACAGTCCTGACGAAGACAGCCAAACCCCAAATTTGATCTACCAACTTCCCACTTGCCATTTCCCAACCTTCACACCGGAGGTAGCAAAATGCCTTTTTACCGAGAAAACTGCGGAGAACCTCCCCGTGCCCAAAATGAAATCCCGCAGATCATTCGAGTTCAAATATTAAAAATGCCCCGGTGCGGGAGGAAACACAGCAACAAAACGCAACCCGATTCTGGGTGCGACTTGGAGGCTGGGGTGGGGGTCGTGGGGTCTGCGCCGCTGCCCCCGCCCCCTAATTCTTCCGAGTAACTGCGAAGGAGCCGAGGCAGCGGGAGGCGGACGCGGGGAGCTTTCTAAAGCAGCCCCAAGGGCTGGGGAAAGACAAAACTTCAGGGACAGGAGGGGAAAAGTGGGCCCCCCGCGGTCCCCCCCCCGAAACTCCTCGGGGTGACCCCTCCGCGCGGGGACCCCCTCCGACTCCCAAGCCGGCTGCCGCCCCACCTCAGCTCCCCTCCTCCGGCCGCGGGGCCGCCCCGGGCTGCGGGGAAGCGGCGCGGCCCCGACACCCCAAAACTATCTCAGCGCGCCCCCCGCTCGGCGCGCCCCTCAGCGCCGCCGCGGAGCCGCAAAGCCGCCGGCTCGCGGCAACCCGGGGACTCGCCCTCTTCACCCCCGCCTCGCACTCCACCCCCTCGCCCGCCGCCGCTCCTCCTTTATCTCCACTCACCGCCCGCCGCCATTTTCCTCGCAGCTCAGCTTTAAATCGGAAACTCGCCGCTCAGCCCGCAGCCGCCGCCGCCGCCGCCGCCACCGACTCAGCCGCCGCGGCCGCCGCCGTCGCTGTGTGGAGGCTGAGGCGGCAGCGGCTGGAGCAGCGGCGCGGGGGCCTCCGGGATATGTAGTCCCGAGGCCACGCCCAGCACTACCGGTCCCAGGGGGCCTTGCGCGGCCTGGGCGCTGGGTGCCCCCGCCCGGCCGCGCTCGCGCGGCGCGAGGGCGTGGCGGTGAGGACCCCCAGGCCGGTGTCCCCGGCTCGCCGCCTGGGAGCCGCGGCGGGTTCCGGAGCGTTGGAGTGCAGCCTCAGCCCTGCCCTCAATCTTGTCACACTTGCCTTCGTCCAGTAATATCTAACCTTTACCTAGCGTTTATTGTATGCCAAGTACTGATCCTCAAAACAAGCATCCCTTAGAGACAGACCACTGTTATCCTCATTGTTCAGAGGAGCAAACTGAGGCACACGGTCAGAAGCCACCGGGCTCTTCATTAGATGCTAAAGTCACCGGGCGAAAGGTTGTTGGGTGATAGTATATTCACTATATATTCAGCCCCCAAGTATCCCACGGAATAGCTTGCTTTGCAGTGGACAGATCTGGCAGACACCATCTCAACCGAGAGATCTAATCACCAAACACTATCACTTAGCTTCACCAGTAATGGATCAAACTGACATTACTTGTCTCCTGATATGATGCAATGGGGATGGCACAACGCCACCTCTGTAGTAGTATCCTTGCCAAAAAAAAAAACAGCCGACCTGAACCTAACTGTGAAGAAACAACCAGGCAAATCCAGAATGTGGGACATGCTACAAAACACCTTGCCTAGGCTCTTAAAAAAGCACGGAAGAGGTGAAAACCAAATGGTAGTAGGTGAGCCTTGATTGGATCAAGATTTTTTTTTTCTTTAATGTAAAACGGACGGCAGGAAGGGGGGGGTGTAATATAGACTCTATATTAGATAATACTGTTGAATCAGTATTAAATGTCTGGAGTGTGAGTAGAATAAAAAAACCACTTTATGCTCTGTTCCCATCCTTTCCCACCTGGACTACTGCAGTAGCTTTCTCGCTGTTCTCCCGGCTTCCATTCCAGCCTACTCTCAACGTAGCAGCCAGAGAGGTCCTGATAAAAACCAAGTCATTTTATGTCTGTCTTCCAAAACCTTTACAGTAACCTGCAGAGCCCATACAACCTGTCTATCCCCTTTCAGTCACCATCACCCGCTGCTTGTCCAACCCACTGCTGTATTCCAGGCCCACTTGGACTCCTTGGGGTCCCTCCAACATACCTACCACACCTTGACCTCAGAGGCCCTGCCTCTGCTATTTCTGCCTGGTTCGCTCCCCGCCCCACCCCTACCCCCACCACCACCGGAAAGTTTAAATAACACCCTCCCTCATCTCCCTCCCCACCCCTCATTGTCCAAATGTCACTTCTTCAGTGAGGCTTTCCCTGATTGCTCTATTTTAAATTCCCGCCCACTGTGGTCTCAGCTTTCTCTATCCCTCTTCCCTGCTTCATTTCTTTTCATAGCATTTTTTATCATTGGAAACAACATATTTTTGTTTACCTGCGGTACTTATTATCTCTTTTCCTCACTAGGATGAAAACTCCATGAAGGTAGAGCTTTTGTCTCTTTCATTCTCTGACGTAGTATTCTCAGGACCCACTACATAGTTTAGCGAGAGTACTCACTCAGAGGGTATATGCTACTTGTATTCAATCCCTCATCAAACAACAGATAATAAACACTGTGGTTGGATGTTGAGGATCCCGAAATGAATGCTAAGACCCTGCATGAACTTTCACCTGAACGACCGAAGCTCTCCTTGCTTTTCCCCAAAACACTCCCCACACAGTAGCCAGAGGGATCTTTGAAAACTCATGCACTAAATCATGTCACTTCCAACCTGAACATGTTCCAGTGACATCCTATTGCATTTGGGATAAAACCCAGACCCTAACTGGCTTGGTCTCTGCTTCCCTCTCCGATCTCAGGTAATAGATCTTTTCTAATTTCTTTTTTTTTTTTTAACTTTTTTTTCAACGTTTATTTATTTTTGGGACAGAGAGAGACAGAGAATGAACGGGGGAGGGGCAGAGAGAGAGGGAGACACAGAATCGGAAACAGGCTCCAGGCTCTGAGCCCTTAGCCCAGAGCCCGACGCGGGGCTCGAACTCACGGACCACGAGATCGTGACCTGGCTGAAGTCGGACGCTTAACCGACTGCGCCACCCAGGCGCCCCTTTTCTAATTTCTTATCCTGTGCAAGACACTAACATTCCTCTTGTTTCAAGAACTTCCCAAACATGCCTCAGGGACTGTCGCTTAGGGTGCTGTTTGTTCCCTTTGCTCTCCGGCAGTTTTCATTCCTCCTGGCGTGCTCCCCATTGTCATTCAGGTCTCTGCTACCTATTGTCATTCAGGTAGATCTTCTAAAGCAAAGAAGATCAGGGGCGAGTGAAGAAGCTTCCAGCTCTTAATCTCAGGGTCGTGAGTATGAGCCCCAAGTTGGGTGTATAGATTACTTAAATAAACTTAAAAAAAAGTTCAAAAAAAGAAAAAAACATAGAAGATCAAGTAGATCTTCCAAACCAAACGCTCCAAGAGGGCAGGGAATTTGTTCAGTTCACTCAAGCGTCTCCAGCACCCAGATTAGTGTCTGGCTTAGAGTAGGCACTTATAAATTTTTTTTTCAACGTTTATTTATTTTTGGGACAGAGAGAGACAGAGCATGAACGGGGGAGGGGCAGAGAGAGAGGGAGACACAGAATCGGAAACAGGCTCCAGGCTCTGAGCCATCAGCCCAGAGCCCGACGCGGGGCTCGAACTCACGGACCACGAGATCGTGACCTGGCTGAAGTCGGACGCTTAACCGACTGCGCCACCCAGGCGCCCCTAGAGTAGGCACTTAAATAATTGTGAAGGAAATGGAAAGAAAGAAAGAAGGAAAGGGAGGGGAAAAGAAGAAAGGAAAGAAGGTAAAAAAGAAATCAATCTATCAATTATATATATATACATATACGTAAACATGTATATGCATATATATACATGTACATATATATACATGCATACTTATATGTATGTATGTGTGTGTGTGTGTGTGTGTGTGTGTATACACATACACACATATATTCAGCTCTCTGGTCTCAGACCTAGTTTGTGGCAACATGACTACACACAGCAAGAAGTTGGGAATCATTAGTAAATAGGGGACCCGTGGGGCGCCTGGGTGGCGCAGTCGGTTAAGCGTCCGACTTCAGCCAGGTCACGATCTCGCGGTCCGTGAGTTCGAGCCCCGCGTCGGGCTCTGGGCTGATGGCTCAGAGCCTGGAGCCTGTTTCCGATTCTGTGTCTCCCTCTCTCTCTGCCCCTCCCCCGTTCATGCTCTGTCTCTCTCTGTCCCAAAAATAAATAAACGTTGAAAAAAAAATTTTTTTAATAAAAAAAAAAAAATATGGGACCCGTTAAGGTGCCTCCCACAGGAAAATGGTGAAGATTGAAAGAAGCTAGTGTGCCAAGTACATTTGCTCCTTCTGTGGCAAAACCAAGATGAAAAGAAAAGCTGTGGGAATCTGGCACTGTGGCTCCTGCATGAAAACGGTGGCCGGTGGTACCCAGACCTACACTACCAGCTCTACAGTCCCATCAGAAGACTAAAGGAGTAGAAAGACCGGGAGAAGTTCCACCATTTGAAACATTGCTAGCCTATAATAAATGGGTTACTTTATGTGGCCAAAATATCTATATCTACGCATATAAATATGTTATAGATATGTAACATATACATATAGAATACATAGATTCACAGCAGGTGTAACTAATATTAACAATTAAAAAATATGGGGGCGCCTGGGGGCTCCTGAGTGGCCCAGTCGGTTGACCGTCTGACTCTTAATTTCAGCCCAAGTCACGATCTCCCGGTTCAAGGGATCAAGCCCCTCTGCTCTGACGCCACAGAGCCTACTTGGGATTCTCGCTCTCTGCCCCACCCCCACTTGCACCTGTGTGCACACTTTCTCTCTCTCTCAAAATAAATAAATAAATGTTAAAAAAAAATAAGTAAAAAAATACGAAAAATGAAAATAAAAAATATATACAAGTTGTTTGGGAACCCAAGAATAGACCTTTTAACTCAAGGGGTATTGGAAAAAGCTTCTAGGAGGAAGCAACTTCTGTGCTGAATTTGGCAAGGTTTTGATGTGACATTTGGGAAACACTATTCTTTTTTTTTTTTTTTTCTTTAATGTTTATTTATTTGCAGGGGGCGGGCAGACAGAGGGAGACAGAAGATCCCAAGCAGGCTCCACGCTGTTGGCACAGAGCCCTAAGAGGGGCTCCAGCCCACCAACCCCGAGGTCATGACCTGAGCCAAAGTCCAATGCTTAACGGACTGAGTCACCAGGCACCCCTGGAATATACTATTCTTGACTTCAAATCTAAGCCAAATGAGTGAAATGCTCTAGTAAATAGTCTGTGAAGATGTCTGCTATCATTCCGTCCTGTTTGCACAAGTTGTGCCTCCATCAAGGAGTAAACTTTCTTTCCTCTTTCTTGAATTGGGGTTGCTCTGGAACTGTTTGATGAATGAAAATGGTGGCAGTTTTATGGTGAGACTTTCAGCTCATGCCCTAAGATGATTGGCAGCTTCCATTTCTTTCCTCTTGGAACCCAGCCTCCATGCTGTGGGAACCCCAAGCCACATGGAGAGTGAGAGTCCACATGGAAAAAAAAGGGAGGCACTCCAGTCGACAGTCCCAGCTAAGATCCCAGCCAGTAGTTACTGCCAGCCCCATGAGTCAGCCTTTTTTCACATGCCAGTCCCTGGAGGCTCAGGGGACTGCAGTCCCCACCAATAAGATCGAGAACAGAAGAACCACCCACTGAGCCAAATCATCCTACAGTATCATGAGAGATAATAAAATGGTTGTTCTTTAAACCATTAAATTTTGCAGTGGTTTGTTAACAGCAATTGATAACTGAAACATTCTACATGTGTGTGCTTTTGCTGACCTGTGGCTGAAAACTTTCAGTAGGTAGGAAGAGTAGTCTCAAATCCTGAAATTACCCCAATCAAATTGCCTTGGCCTAGGGTACACAGAAGCATAATGCTGTGAGAATGAGGTTATAAGGTCACCCAGCTAAAGCCCTCCAAAAATGAAGAGATTCTGCCTACAACAATTGTGATTTCACGAAGCCTCTACCTCCACACTCCCAGGATAGGCGCTCCCTTCCTCAAGGACAGCTGCGTCCTTCAGGGCTCTTGGGTTGCAAGCAACAACAATAGACTATGGGATGGAATAAAATGATAGGCAAGAACTCACAGAATCAAAGGGAAAACTAGAAGATCAGGCCCAGAAATGTCAGAAACCAGGGAAAAAGAAGATCCCGACTATCTTCTCCAGAACCAACAGTAAATCTAGAACTCAATCATTTTTTTCTATCTTCTCATCACCCTATTCCAAGATTCAAATTCAAGGAGTGCCTCGCTGGCTCCGTTGGTAGAACATGCAACTCTTGATCTCAGGGTTGTGAGTTCGAGGCCCCCCTTAGGTGTAGAGATTACTTAAAATCAAAAAAAAAAAGAGAGAGAGAGAGAGAGATTTGTTCAATTGGTCTAGCTTGGGTCACATGCTGTGTATGCAAGTAATAGGCTGCTAGACCGGTAATCATGCTAACTAGCCTGCCTTCAACTTACTCTCAAATAATTCAAGGGGAGAAAAATATAACCCGCGTGCGTGCACAGAGAGAGAGACTGCATGTGAGCAAACGTGGCAAAATTTTACCGATTAGTAAATCTAGATTCAGAGTATGCAGGTGTTTATTGCGTTGTTGAAATTTTCCTGTAGACTTGCAGTTTTCCAAAATAAAAATTTCTGGCAGAAAAAAAAAAAAAAAGATAATACTAAACAGCACTCATAGAAAACATATTTACCAGACATAATTCCAAGTCCATTATATATATTAATTCATTTAACCCTTGTGATATCCCTAAGCAGTGGGTCTTCCATTATCTCCATTTTATGCATGAATAAATGGGAGCGTTGAACAAGTGAGTAACTTGCCCAACGGTATAAGGTACTAAATGCTAGAGTCAGGGTATAAACCCAGGCTCACAAGCCTATAATCCTAACTGTTATGCTTTATTGTCTCTCCATAGATGCACAAACAATAAAGACATTTGTCACATATGTCTAAAAGTAGACAGATCCAGAGTATGCTCATCAAGAACCAGAATGTTACAATCCTTCTCTGTCATCTTCAGCATATTGGCTTTCTGTCCTTAGTTTATAACCTCATGGGCACAAGATGGCTGCCACAGCTGAAGAATCACACCAATTCCAATTCCCGTTAGAATGCAGGAAAGCAGAAAAGTGAATAGGTGTCAAGACAGATGCCGCCTCTCTCCCCGTTTTTTTTTTTCAGACATACAACTCTTTCCCCAAACTTCCCTACTGCCCTTCATGGCCCCCATGCCCCTGCAGCAAATGTCCCCTTACATCTCATCATAGTGGAGAGAGGAGCCACATGGTCACCCCCGGCTGCAAGGCAATCTGGGAATCCAAGCATTTACTATTTCAACCATTCCCTTCGAGAGGATGAGTAAATGTTTCTCAGTTGTTTGGGGACAACCCAGAGGCTCAGCTCTCGTCCCTGTCCCCCTGACAGTCCCCTGCATTCTTCCTTCTTTCACTGTGACAATATAGCCTAGTGGTTAAGAGCGTGGGCTTTGCACCCACTGCCTGACTTGCTCAGCTGGTTCTGCTACTTATCAACCTGTGTGATAATGACTGGTTGCTTGAACTTTCTGTGCCTCCATGTCCTAAAATGGGAACTAAAATAACACCTATTTCATGGGAGGATTACATAAAACAATACAGTGAAAGCCCTAAAAACAGGATCAAGCACAAAGCACACCTTCGATAAATGTTAATAACGATCACATACGGTAGCTCTATACTTGGGGTGTGCAGGAATTAATACCCAAAGGTTAGTCACAATTTCCTCCTTTCCCCCCATTTTGCCACATCATACTTCTTATAGTCTGAAATTTCCCTGCAAGTGAAAATAGAATGCTTGGGTGGATACCTAAACCCTGCACATGCCTGACACTCTGTTTTGAAATACCCAACCTGAAAATGAGTTGGCCCCGGTCCAGGCTCCGCCCCTAGACTGGGTGCACTCTGAACCTGTCCACTCCTGGGTAGGACACACAGCTGAGCCGGAGTCACACACACACAGGCAAAAGAGATTTCCAGCCAGTGCATGCTTTATTTGTTGTTTTGCTTAAAAGAGGAAAACACCTCGGTGAAGAATCGCATTTAAAGCCCATCTTTCGTTGGCAAAAAGCAGCCTGAGCCTTCTGACCCAGAGTAACCTTGTTCACACCTCTTGCTTTAAACCTAGAACAGGGGTTGGGTGACCTGTGATTTTCGTTCCAGAGCTGTCTCGGGATCCAGCTGAAATTGGCAGCTGGCTGCCTGCAATAGACTTCCCCCATCCCCGTAACCTGCAAATGACTCCACACAGTAGGAAGACTCAAGCCCAGCTCACTTTTTGCTTTTTTTTTTTTTTTCCTTCCCCCTCTGGGACTTACTTATTAAATGTGTTTGCTTTAGGGAAAAAAAATTAGTTTGCTACCAAATGCTTTATAAGTACCCATCGTTGGAGGGCTAAAATTAAAAAAAAAAAAAAAAAAAGCGTTGGAAGGATGAGGAAAAACTGGAACTTTCATATGCTGCTGGTAGGGACTGTAAAATGCTGCAGCCATTTAATGTTTATTTATTTTTGACAGAGAGAGAGAGAGAGAGAGAGAGAGAGAGAGAGAGAGAATGAGCGGGGGAGGGGCAGAGAGAGAAGGAGATGCAGAATCTGAAACAGGCTCCAGGCTCTGAGCTGTCAGCACAGAGCCCGACACGGGGCTCGAACTCACGGACCCTGAGATCATGACCTGAGCCGAAGTCGGGCACTCAACTGGCTGAGCCATCCAGGTGTAGCCATTTTAGATAACAGCTTGGCAGGTCATCAAAATGTGAACCCTAGAGCAATTCCACCCCTAAGTATATTCCCAAGAGAATTTAAAACCTAAGTCCGCTCAAAAACTTACACAGCTGGGGCGCCCAGGTGGCTCAGTCGGCTAAACATCTGACTCTTGATGTCCTTTGATCTCAGCTCAGGTCTTGATCTCAGGTGGTGAGTTCAAGCCCCGCTCTGGGCTCGGTGCTGCGCAGGAAGCCTACTTAACAAAACAAAAACAAAAACTGTACAGAAACGTTTATGGCAACTCTATTCATTATAGTCAAATGATCTAGTCGTTATATTCAAATTATTCAAGTGAATGATGGCTACTCATTATCGTCGAGAATGGAAAGACCCCAATGACCATCGACTGATAAGTGGCCCCACCAAAATGTGCACCCACTCAATGGAATAGTATTTGGCAATAAAAAGAAATGAAGTACTGATACGTGCTATAACATGGGTGCACCTTGAAAACATCATGCTGAGCGAAGGGGGCCAGTCATATATCACATAATTCCATTTATATGAAATGTACAGAATTAGCAAGTCTAAAGAAACAAAAAGTAGGTTGGTGGTTGCTAGGGACAGGAGGAGGGGAGCGTGGGAGATGGTGGCAAAGGAGGGGTGCAGCATTTCTTTCTGGAGGGATGAAAATATTTTGAAATTAGGTAGTGGCAATGATAGTGTGACGTGAGGGATATGCTAAAAAACACTGAAGCATATACTTTACAAGGGTGACTTTTATGGCATGTGAATCACATCTCAATAAAGCTGTTGGTTTGTTTTTTTTAAGTGTCCATTGTGGTTAATGCACTTGTGAGATTGGTAATTTTCACATCACGCTCAGAGATGTGAAAAGAAAAAAAATTTTTACTGTTTATTTTCTTTTTGAGAAGGAGAGAGAGAGAGAGAGCAAGCACACAGCAGGGGAGGGACACAGAGAGGGACAGAGGACCTGAAGGGGGCTTTGCACTGACAGCAGCGAGCCTAATGTGGGGATCGAACTCGCAAACCACGAGATCATGACCTGAGCCACCGGGCGGCTCTGAAAAGAAAAAAATTTTAAATAATGATAGAAATTCAGAAGTAAAAAGAGTTTGTAAGAAATAAAAAGTAACCCTCTACCCACCCGTGCTCTCAGATCTTCTTCTTTCCAGGAATACTACCATCACATTTTCCTTTTTTCTTTTTCTTTTTAATATTTCATTTTTAAGTAACCTCTATACCCAACGTGGGACTTGAACTCACAACCCGGAGATCAAGAGTCACACCACAGGGCACTGGGTGGTTCAGTCAGTTGAGCATCCGACTCTTGATTTCAGCTCAGGTCATGATCTCACAATTCATGAAATCAAGTCCCAAGCTGGGCTCTGCACTGACAACAGGGAGCCTGCTTGGGATTCTCTCTCTCCCTGTCTCTCTGCCCCTCCCCCTTGCGCTCTCTCTCTCTGTCTCTCTCTCTTTCTCAAAATAAATAAGTAAACTTAAAAAAAAAAAAAAAAAAAAGAGTTGCACTCTCCTCCAACTGAGCCAGCCAGGCACCCCCACCATCACCATTTTCTTACTTGTCCTTCCAGGGATAGTCTATGCGTACCCAAGCTTATATATGTATTGCTTCTTATATAAACAAGAGCATAATGTCCACAATGTTTTGGCCCTTGTCTTTGCAAGGACCTTATGACAAAGTACATAGAGAGCTGTCATGTTTTTCACAAGAATGTGGATATTATTAGTAGACATTCAGTTTGTTTCCTGTCTGTTACCATTACAATGAATTTCCTTGTACCTCTCTCTTAAAAGAAACATTTTAACAGGTACTAGTAATCATAAAATATAAAGAAAGAGAGATCTTATTAATGAAGTCTTTCTATTTAGAAAGTTTGATGATGCGAGGGGCGCCTGGGTGGCTCAGTGGGTTAAGCTTCCGACTTCAGCTCAGGTCATGATCTTGCAGTTCTCGAGCACGAGCCCTGCATCACGCTATGTGCTCAGAGCCTGGAGTCTGCCTCAGTTTCTGTGTCTCCCTCTCTCTCTACCCCTCCCTCACTCACACCCTGTCTCTCTCAAAAATAAACAAACAATGGGGCGCCTGGGTGGCGCAGTCGGTTAAGCGTCCGACTTCAGCCAGGTCACGATCTCGCGGTCCGTGAGTTCGAGCCCCGCGTCGGGCTCTGGGCTGATGGCTCGGAGCCTGGAGCCTGTTTCCGATTCTGTGTCTCCCTCTCTCTCTGCCCCTCCCCCGTTCATGCGCTGTCTCTCTCTGTCCCAAAAATAAATAAACGTTGAAAAAAAAAATTAAAAATAAAAAAATAAAAATAAATAAATAAAAAAATAATAAACATTAAAAAAGAAAGAAAGAGAAAGAAAGAAAGAAAGAAAGAAAGAAAAGAAAGTAAGTTTGACAATGTGAAACCTAAGACCCTGCCAGGACTAGCAGAGGAATGGGACTAGAAGGCTCCATGAGAGGAGACAGAGATGTTTTCTAGCAATGGTCATGTTTTGAATCAAGGCAACTCCAAGTTCTGCAATGGAAGAATCACAAAAGTTGGAGCTTTTTGGTTCAGATAGGAAAAGGCATCTTTGAAGATAGACACATCAGTGTCTCCAAAAGGCAATAGTGGAGTTGGCTTCATGAGACAATATCATGTTTTCCAGATGGTGAGTCAAAACCCATTCATGGGTTTGAAAATCAACAGCATGGGATTTGCCCACGATTTTAAAACACTGGTGATGGAATTTTACGAAATATCAGAGTGGATCTCCCGTAGTATGCATTGTTTCTTAAAATTTTTACCTCAAGTATATATAGAAGTGTGAATGCTGAATCACCGTGTGAAATATATTTGTCACTGTGATTCACCGTCAAATGCTTAAAGGCACTGAGCAGGGACGGTGACTTTCTGGCCCCTACATTCTCTTTCATAACCTCCAGCCTTTTTGCCAGGCTTAGCATATAGAGCTGAGAACCAAATCCCCCGCTCCTTCCCAGGATAAATTCAACTGAGAAGTGGGAAGGTGGTGGAGACAGTGGCCTTGAGGAGCCAGATTCAACCCCACCCCTCTCCTCCAGAGGAGGATAGATTTGAGGACTCTCCAGCAGATTCTTCCCACCTTGGCTGTGGGGCTTTTCTTCCATTTTCCTTCCCTCTTTTTCTTCCTTCTTTCCTTGTTTCTTTCCTTCTAAATTCCACAAACAAGATGCCAGGTCAAGGCCCTTGGCCACCCAAGTGCTCTTCCAGAGGTAACCACCGTTACCAGTCTCTTAGATGTTGTGTATGAGATGCGTTTACAAAGAAACACACGTGTACGTACGGATAAATTTTTGTACGCGAATGATGGTGTACTAATGTGCCCTGCTTTGCCCGTAACTTTTTTCACTTCCGGCAGGTATCTGGAACATCTTTTCACATTGGGACGTGTTGAGCGTCTTCATTATTTTGTTGTCTGCATGGCATCCCATCATGGAATCTCGGGGCTTGTTTGTTTTTTTTTTTTAATATTTATTTATTTTTGAGAGACCACAAGTGGGGGAGGGGCAGAGGGGGGAGGCAGACAGAGGATCCCAAGTGGCCTCCATGCTGACAGCAGCAAGCCCGATGTGGGGCTCGAACCCATGAACCGCGAGATCATGACCTGAGCCAAAGTCGGACACTCAACCGACCGAGCCCCCACCCCCCCCCACCCCCCACCCCCGCCCCGGGAGCCCCAAATCTTAGGGCTTTGAAAGGTTGGCTGACCCCAGCCCTGGAATTACAGTTTCCTTCTCTTTTTATTATTTTTTTAATGAAGTTAGGTTTTAAAGTGATGACAGTGAGCTTATTTAATGGATAAACCTTCTTCTAATTATTTAGTAATTATAGAGTAGAAACATCGGAGGAATGGATGTGTTGAGACATGAAAACAGTATCTATGCCAGGGGTAAATAAATGTGTAAGCCAAGTGAAGATCCTGGCGTTAAAAAAAAAAAAATTTTTTTTAAACCACCCTCTGGCTATTATCAATCAACTGGATTGCAGAGTCTGTTAAGGATAAGCCACCACACACATCAATTATGATGCCTGCCCCACCCACGGGTCCGTCTAAAGGAAGGGCAGAAGTCACTGTCTTTGGTACCCTGCATTTGGCCACTTCTGCTCACAACACAGCTGACTAGATCACATTTGGGCATCAGCCCCAACAGCAGCCAAAATACATGGGCTGCCTAGTGATTTCTGAGGTGGCTGGGCACAGATATATTGAGCCAAACAGGAAACAGGTTGACTTGTCAGATTTCCATTTGTATGACTTTGAATCAGACAACTACAGAGTGGGGGCGCCTGGCTGGTTCAGTGACTCTTGATCTTGGGGTCGTGAGTTCGAGCCCTACGTTGAGTGTAGAGATTGCTTAAATAAGTAAATAACTAAATAAATACACTTAAAAAAAGGGGGGGGGGGAACTCTGGAGTGAACCAACTAGTTAATAAAAGGATTTGCGCCTGAAGGGATAAAGAACAGAGAAACAGCATGTCCTAGAGTGGACACAAAGAACAGAAACAGAATATCCAGAGCTGGGAGGCAGAGAGAAGATGCTAGAAAAGAAAAGTGAAGGCAGGTCACCCCCAGCAGTACAGCAGACTCAGAGCAGTTGAAACACCCCGCCCGCCCCCGACAAAGACATCTGACAGTTCTGGGTAAAAGATAACAGATATTCTTTCAAACGAAAAACTTGAGTTCCCAAGAAAGTCAGGGGAATCCCCTCGCGCCAAAAAACAAAAATGGAACCGAAAACTAGACCAGTAAGTGCAAACTGACGCTGTGAGTGCCAGAAGAGGGAGGAGTCGTGGGTCTTGGGTTGAGATGCAAAAGTAAGGGCAGGAAATGAGGCCCTGGGCTCCTACAATCCAAAATTGCAGCGCACAGAGAGAGTCCTCCTTGAGCTAGCAATCAGCAGACAAGCAAAGATGCGATTAGACCCCAAGCAGACAGGGTACGAGGATAAGAACCATGGAAGAGATAGGATGTGATATAGTGGCGTATAAAGACACACAAAAAAGGAACCAAAATAGGAGAGAAGAACAAGATATTTCACAAATGTAAAGACAAGAGAGTTTGACCAAGAACCAAGCAGGGCAGAGAAGGAGAAGCTGGTAGGTGGCGGGAAGGAAAACAAGATGGCCTGTGGAGACCCAAACATAGAGAAAGTAACTGAACTCGGTGAAGGACAGAGCCCTAACTTTGCTAGAGGTATCGTGGAGTGCTGCGACCATGTGGCCAAGGCCAGCAGAACTCTGTGGGTGTTGTGAGGCCTTCATTCACTCTTCTTTCCAGATAGTTATTAAGTGCTGTATTTATTTCCTGTTGCCGCTATAGCAAATTGCCACATAGTGGCTTAAAGCAACACAAATTTATTATCTTACAGTTTCAGACGTCAAAAACCTGGAATGGGTCTTAAAGGGCTAAAATCAGAGACTGCGTTCCTTCTGGAGGCTCTAGGGAGGAATCTGTCTCCTTGCCTTTCCAACTTCTAGAGACTGCCCACATTCCTTGGCTCAAGGCCCCCTCCTATTTGTCACTCCCACCTCTGCTTCTGTTGTCACATCTTCTCTCGACTCTGACACTCCCGCTTCCCTCTTATAAAGACCCTTATGGTTACATTGGGCCCACTCAGATAACTCCAGATAATCTTTCCATTTCAAAACCACATTTGCAAAGTCCTTTCTTCCTTTTTTTTTTTTTTAAGTTTTATCTGTTTGAGTAATCTCTACACCCCACATGGGGCTCGAACCCAGGACCCTGAGATCGAGAGTCACATGCTCTTCCGACTGAGCCAGCCAGGTGCCCTTTGACCATGTAAGGTAACACACTCACGGGCACTTATTCCAGGATGGGAAATGGAAGGGTGAGCCACAGAGACCTGCTCCCACAAAGCTAGAGTTCCAAGGGATGGGGAGACAGCAGAGAAGGATCAATAGTCCCGAAGTGAACACAAAAGTAAGCAAAATAGGTACATCAAGTGATCAACGCTATGAAAGAAATAATTCCAAGGTAATAGAACAGAGATTGGGGGCTGAGGAGGCTACCTTAGGATGTCAGGTCAGGCTCCTGAAAGGAGATGACATTTGAGGTGACACAGGCGTGGTGACAAGAAAGGAGCCCTCAAAATATCTGAGGAAAGGGCATTGCTGGCAGAGGGCACATAGGGGTGCATCCCGGGAGGAGCACGATGGCAGCATGGGCGAGTGGGTGACAAGAGATGATCCAGCAATCTGCTCTTGCTGGCTTTCTGCAAGGATCATGGAGAAAAAAAAAAAGATTATGCCCCAGGGAAGCCCACCCTTGCCTGAAGTAGATTGATCTATTGCAACCAAAAGCTCTAAGCTGATATAGGACACAAAATATTATAAGACCTGATGTGATGTGGTGCAGGTGCTTTAGAATACAATCTAGCTCCCAAAAAGGTTAAACCTAGAGCGACCTCATGACTCAGCAACTCCACTCCTAGGTAGATCCCCAAAAGAAATGAAAACGTATGTCTATACAAAAACTTGCACGTGACTGTCCATAGCAGCACCCTTCGTGAGAGCCCCAAAGCAGAAACAACCCCAAACGCCTGTCGACTGATGAACGGGCACACAAAATGTCGTGTATCCGTTAGTGGAACATCGTCTGGTCCCACGAAGGAACCAAGTACTGACACGTGCTTCGTGGGTGAATCTTGAAACTTTAGGCTGAGTGAAAGACGCGACTCACCAAAGGCCACATATTGTAGGAATCGATTTACATGAAATGTGCGGACAGGCAAAACCATACAGACAGAAGATAGTTTCGTGGTTACCGAGGGGTGGGGGGGAGCAAGACAGGAAGACTGATTGATGGCTGATGGGTATAGGGTTTCCTTTGGGGGTGATGAAATGTTGTAACATTGATTATAGTGATGGTAGTGGATATGCATCCACTAAAAACCATTGTACCCTTGTTAATTTTCTTAATATATTTTTATATGAATTGTACACTTTATTTTTTTTTAATTTTTTTTAATGTTTATTTATTTTTGAGACAGAGAAAGACAGAGCATGAACGGGGGAGGGTCAGAGAGAGAGGGAGACACAGAATCTGAAGCAGGCTCCAGGCTCTGAGCTGTCAGCACAGAGCCCGACGCGGGGCTCGAACCCGCGGACCGCGAGATCATGACCTGAGCCGAAGTTGGATGTTTAACCGACTGAGCCACCCAGGCACCCCTGAATTGTACACTTTAAATGGGTGAATTTATGGTATAGAAACTATATCTTCATAAAAGCCAATTTTTTCTTTTTACGATTTTAGTTTTAAGTAATCTCTACACCCAACATGGGGCTCCAATTCACAACCCCGAGATCAAGAGTCACATGTTCCACCAACTGAGCCAGCCAGGCACCCCTTATATCATATGTTTTCTTCTCTTCTTTTTCTTTTTTCTTTCTTTCCTTCCTTCTTTCTTCTTTCTTTCTCTTTCTCTCTTTCTTTCTTTCTTTTTCTTTCTTTCTTTCTTTCTTTCTTTCTTTCTTTCTTTCTTTCTCAAGTTTATTTATTTATTTTGAGGGAAAGACCGCAGGCAGAGCAGGGGAGAGAGGATCCCAAGCAGGCTCATCACTGTCAGCGTGGAACCAGACTGGGGCTCGAAATCATGAACCACGAGATGGTGGGTGACCTGAGCCAAAATCAAGAGTCAGATGCTTAACTGACTGAGCCACCCAGGTGCCCCTAACATGTGTTTTAAAAATCAGCTTTTATTGGGGCACCTGGGTGGCGCAGTCGGTTAAGCGTCCGACTTCAGCCAGGTCACGATCTCGCGGTCCGTGAGTTCAAGCCCCACGTCGGGCTCTGGGCTTATGGCTCGGAGCCTGGAGCCTGTTTCCGATGCTGTGTCTCCCTCTCTCTCTGCCCCTCCCCCGTTCATGCTCTGTTTCTCTGTGTCCCAAAAATAAATAAAAAACGTTGAAAAAAAAAATTTTTTTAAATAAATAAATAAATAAAAATAAATATCAGCTTTTATTGATGGGGCACCTGACTGGCTTAGTTTGTAGAACGTGTGACCCTCTTGATCTCAGGGTCATAAGTTGGAGCCCCACGTTGGGTATAGAGATTACCAAAAAAAAAAAAAAAAGTAAATACATAAATAAAATTAATAAGACATATGTCATGAGATACAGTCGCTGCCCTCAAGGAACTGAAAGTTTAGTTAAGGACAGGGGCGCCTGGGTGGCGCAGTCGGTTAAGCGTCCGACTTCAGCCAGGTCACGATCTCGCAGGTCTGTGAGTTCCAGCCCCGCGTCAGGCTCTGGGCTGATGGCTCAGAGCCTGGAGCCTGTTTCCGATTCTGTGTCTCCCTCTCTCTCTGCCCCTTGCCCGTTCATGCTCTGTCTCTCTCTGTCCCAAAAATAAATAAACGTTGAAAAAAAAAAATTAAAAAAAAAATAATAAAAAAATAAAGTTTAGTTAAGGACAAAAATGATCAAATGTCAATTGCCCTGGCACACCTCAGTGGCTCAGTTAGTTAAGTGCCCAGCTCAGGTCAGGACCTCACAGTTTGTGAGATCGCGAACCCTGAGCCCTGTGTTGGGCTCCTCACCAACAGCGTGGAGCGTGCTTGGTATCCTCTCTCTGCCCCTCTCCTGCTCACACACTCTCTTTCTCTCTCTCTCAAAATAAATAAATAAACGTAAAGAAAAAAAAATGTTAACTGCCCCATACAGGCAAGTCACCCAGATGATAACTACACGAGCGGAATGACAATGATCACGTTAGGACACATATCTTGAGTTTCACTGTGTTCCAGACCCTGCCCCAGATACCTGTGGCTGTAGCTTCTAGTATCAAAGCTCATGGTCCAAAGGACTTGATAAATTCCCAAATGAGTTGTCCTGGTGTCCTGGGGGAAATTATCTTCTCCATTCTGGGCCTCAATTTCCCCATTTCTGTCTGAATGAGCTGTCTGAATTCAGTGTTTTCCCCACAGGTGGGTAAGATGATTTTTGGTCAAATATTTAGACAACTCTGCATAGCACTGTGAGAAAATCGCCCCTTTTTCAGATATCTTCCAATTCTACCTTTAGTAGGAAGTCTCAGTATGGTGCAATTTCCTTTTTGAACAAAGGACAAGCCATCAGAAATCCTAAAGTTTCTAGCCAAAATGTGATCTTGTTAACTTACTTCACGGTCTTGACCCCTACCTTCCATTAATGTCAAGGGACTCAGGTTTTCTGCTTACAAATTTATTTTATTTTACTTTATTATACATTTAAAAAAATGTTTTACCGTTTATTCATTTTTGGAAGCAGAGAGAGAGTGCAAGTGGGGGAGGGGCGAAGAGAGAGGGAGACACAGAATCCGAAGCAGGTTCCAGGTTCCGTGCTGACAGCACGGAGCCTGACGCGGGGCTCAAGCTCAGGAACCGTGAAATCAGGACCTAAGCCAAAGTCGAACACTTAGCCGACTGAGCCATCCAGGAGCGCCTGTGAATTTTTTTTTTTTTAACGTTTATTTATTTTTGAGAGAGAGACACACAGAGCATGAATTGGGGAGGGGCAGTGAGAGAGAGAGACACAGCAGTCTTGGATGATTAAGTCGGATGCTTAGCCGACTGAGCCACCCAGGTGCCCCTTCTGCTTACATACTGATATAATGTTTCCTTTTGAAATAAAGCTTATACAACCAAAAATAAGTGAGTTGATTTCAAGAAATCTACTAACTAAATAAATGATGTAGGTGGCACGAGAATATGGCAAAAATCCTAAAGATGGACCGAGAAAGTTAATCCACTATGCCCATTTCACAGGCAGGAAAGCTAAGACCTGATACAGCCAAAATGATTCCAGAGTTATTTTGCTGGCTCCGACTCACTCAAGCGGCCACCACCAGGAGATCGCAGAGGATGCCTGGGCTTTCAAAGTGTGTTACACAGTCACGAAACCCTGGAGGTTCCGTTCCAGTGGGTCTGGGGTTCAGATATGCAAGTCCCGAATCCCCGAGTGATTCTACTGCACGTTCCTATCCCCACTGTACAAGAGTCACTCCTCCAACAATATTTATCAAGTGACTCCCACTTACCAGGAGCTCTGCTAACCCCTGGGACTGTAACAGTGAGCCTCAGAGACCAGCACTTTCTGCCATCGGGGAGTTTGTAAACCAGTGAGGGGGGAGGGGGCAGAGGACTAAAGTTAAACACAAAAGCAAGATAATTACAGATCGTGATCAGTGCTATAAAAGAAATAGCTGATTACGATAGGCCAGAGAGCAACCACAGAAACGCCTCTTTAGTTTGTTTTGATTGTGTTTATCTTTTCACTTTGAATAGATAATACATTAATGAAGTTCGAAATTCAAAGCTACAAGGGACAGGGTGAAAATCTCCTTCCTCCTGTGCTCCCCAAGACGCCAAGTTTCTGTCCCTAGAGGCAACCAGGGTTACCTGTTTCACTAATGGCTTGGTGTATGCAGAACCTGGAAGCCTCTGGTGCAGCTGGAGTGTGATGGGTCAAGCAGAAGTAAGCGTTAATGGCAGGCAGGGAGGCAGGGGCATGCAGGCTCTTGCCAGTCGTAAGAGAAGTTTGCAATTAATTGTGATCGCAATAGCCACTGGATGTGTTTTCGGCAGAATGACATGATCTGACTCGTGTGTCAAAGACCATTTGGGTGATGCGGGGGCAGGAGTGGGAGAGGACCAGGTAGGCAGTGTGGCAGGTCAGAGGGGACGTGTGTGTGGGCTAGGACGGTTGCAGGAGGAAAGGACGGGTGGAGGTACAGACTGAAGCTAGAACAGAGGAACTTTCAAGACGGATTAGACGAGGGGAACAAGGGAAAGCAGAGGTTTGAGTCCCTGGGAAGACGGGGCTGTCAGGTTTTGTGGGTGTCATAATGTCTGTAATTGACTTTAAAATACTTCAATGTGGGGCACCTGGCTGGCTCAGTCAGTAGGGTAAGCAACTCTTGATCTTGGGGTCATGTTTGAGCCCCATGTTGGGCACAGAGTGTACCTAAAAAACAGTTGAATAGGAGTGCCTGAGTGGCTCAGTTGGTTGAGCATCTGACTTCAGCTCAGGTCATGATCTCGTAGTTCGTGAGTTCAAGCCCCGTGTTGGGATCTGTGCTGACAGCTCAGAGCCTGAAGCCTGCTTTGGATTCTTTGTCTCCCTCTCTCTCTCTGCCCCTCCCCCACTGACTCTCTCTCTCTCTCTCCCTCTCTCTCTCTCTCAAAAATAAAAACAGGGGCGCCTGGGTGGCGCAGTCGGTTAAGCGTCCGACTTCAGCCAGGTCACGATCTCGCGGTCCGGGAGTTCCAGCCCCGCGTCAGGCTCTGGGCTGATGGCTCAGAGCCTGGAGCCTGTTTCCGATTCTGTGTCTCCCTCTCTCTCTCTGCCCCTCCCCCGTTCATGCTCTGTCTCTCTCTGTCCCAAAAATAAATAAACGTTGGAAAAAATAAAATAAAAACAAACATTAAAAAATAATAATAACTGGGGCGCCTGGGTGGCGCAGTCGGTTAAGCGTCCGACTTCAGCCAGGTCACGATCTCGCGGTCCGTGGGTTCGAGCCCCGCGTCGGGCTCTGGGCTGATGGCTCGGAGCCTGGAGCCTGTTTCCGATTCTGTGTCTCCCTCTCTCTGCCCCTCCCCCGTTCATGCTCTGTCTCTCTCTGTCCCACAAATAAATAAACGTTGAAAAAAAAAATTAAAAAAAAAAAAATAATAACTGGGGTGCCTGGGTGGCTGAGTCCTTTGGCTCAGGTCATGGTCTCACGGTTCATGGGTTCCAGCCCCGCATAGGACTCTACTCACAGCTTAGAGCCTGGAGCCTGCTTCAGATTCTGTGTCTCCCTTTCTCTCTCTCCCTCCCCTGCTCACACTCCATCTCTCTGTCTCTCTCAAAAGCAAACAATAAAACGTCAAAAAATTTTTTGAAAAATTAATAAATAATAATAATTAAATAAATACTTCAATATAATCAGTCTGTCCTATAAATGCCAGCTTATGCCAGTGGTTCTCAAAGTGTAGGCCACGGAGGAGCACCATAAGCATCACCCAGAACAGGTTAGAAATGCAGATTCCTTTTTTTTTTTTAATGTTTATTTTTGAGAGACAGAGACAGAGCATGAGTGGGGAAGGGAAAGAGAGAGAGAGAGAGAGAATGAGAGGAGGAGACACAGAATCTGATGCTGGCTCCAGGCTCCAAGTTGTTAGCACAGAGCCCGACGCGGGGCTCGAGCCCACAAACCGTGAGACCATGACCTGAGCCGAAGTAGGACTCTCACCCGACTGAGCCACCCAGGCGCCCCAGATTCTTGACCTCTCCCCAGAATGACTGAATCAGAAATTCTTTTTTTTTAATAAATTTTTTAAGTTTTTTTATTTACCCATGTATTTATTTATTTTGAAAGTTTATTTAGTTGTTTTGAGAGGGAGAGAGAGAGAGAGAGAAAGCTCAAGCAGGGGAGAAACAGAGAGAGAGAGGGAGAGAGAGAATCCCGAGCAGGCTCCATGCTATCGGCCCGGAGCCTGATGCAGAGCTGGAACTCACTAATCACGAGATCATGTCCTGAGCCGAAACCAAGAGTCGGACACTTAACTGACTGAGCCACCCAGGCGCCCCTAAATCAGAAATTCTGGAGGTAGGGCCCAGCAGTCATGATTTAACTAGCTGTCCAAATGGTTCTGATGCATGTTCAAGCTTTAGAACCTTTGGTTTAAGCCATGGTTCTGGGGATGGTCAGCGAAATGATACGTACAACACAGGGATAATCAGCCGGCATCCTAACAGAAATGGCCACACTATCACACGAAAATAAAAGCGAGTCTCAGAGTGCTCTGGAGACAGGTAGGAGACAAAGGGAGTGCTTTCAGCAAAAGAAGCTTATCAGAGAAAGGAAAACAATGCTGTACGTGCCTGGAACAGCTCTTGTAGGTGTGGTTCCCCAAGCCCTGGGAAAAACAGGCCTTATCTTGAAAAGAGGAAGGATTGGATGCAAAGAAGTTTGTCACAAACAATAGCAGTTCAGGCCTTGTTGGAGAAAACTGAGTTGTGTGCAAAAATAATACGGAAAAAAGTGGTGGTTTCTTTTGTTTTTTTGTTTTGCTTTTTTTAAGCAGAGTTCTGACCAAAAAAAAAAAAAAAGGAAAAGGAAAAGAAAAAAACCATACTATGGGATTGGTGGGGGAGTGGAGTCCATTTTAGAAACACAGAAGGCTAGGGACACCTGGGAGACTTAGTGAGTTCAGTGTCCCACTCTTGATTTTGGCTCAGATCACGATCTCATGGTTCGTGGGATTGAGCCCAGAGTCAGGCTCTGTGCTGACGGCACAGAGCCTGCTCAGGATTCTCTCTCTCTCCGGTTCTCTCTGCCCCTCTCCCACTTGTGTTCTCTCTCTCTCTCTCTCTCTCTCTCTCACTTTCTTTCAAAATAAATAAATAAACATTAAAAAAAAAACACAGAAGGCTGATGAACTACCTAGATGCGGACGGAAATGGAGGCCAAAATTAGAGTCTGGGTTCACCAACAAAGAAGCAGATATGACCCAAAACAAGGTACTTCTCCCTTCAGTGATTTCAATATTTTCCCTTCCCAAAGGTTGGACCTGTTAAAAATTGAAAACTTGGGGCATCTGGGTGGCTCAGTCGATTAAGTGTCTGACTTTGGCTCAGGTCACAGTCTCACGGTTCGGAGGCTAGAGCCCCACATGGGGCTCTGTGATGACAGCTCAGAGCCTGGAGCCTGCTTGGGATTCTGTGTCTCCCTCTCTCTGCCCCTCCCCCACTGGTGCTCTGTCTCTGTCTCTCAAAAATAGACATTCAAAAAATTTTTCTGAAATTTAAAAATCATTCTTTGGGGTGCCTGGGGGGCTCAGCCGGTTGAGCGTCCGACTTCGGCTCAGGTCATGATCTCACGGTCCGTGAGTTTGAGCCCCGTGTCGGACTCTGTGCTGGCAGCTCAGAGCCTGGAGCCTGCTTCTGATTCTGTGTCTCCCTCTCTCTGCCCCTCCCCCGCTCATGGTCTGTCTCTCTCTGTCTCAAAAATAAACGTTAAAAAAATTTTTTTTAATAAAATAAAATAAGGGGGTCTCAGCCCATTGAGCGTCCAACTTTGGCTCAGGTCATGATCTCACAGTTCGTGAGTTCGAGCCCCCCATCGGGCTCTGCGTTGATGGTGTGGAGCCCGCTTGGGATTCTCTCCTTCTCTCTGCCCCTCACCTGCTTGCGCTCTCTCCCTCTCTCTCTCTCAAAGCAAATAAACTTAAAAGCAAACAAACAAAAACCCCTGTTCAACATCTTGACCAGGACAGTAGATGCACAGCCACAGATGACAACATTGTATAGGACGGACACACAGAAAACACTGTATAGGACAGACACACGGGCACAAATGCGTACAAGTCAAACTGGGGAAATCTGAACAAGACTGTTTGGTGGTGGCTTGTATTAATGTCAGTAACCTGAATGTGATTTATACTACAGAGTTGTAGGTTATCACTGGGGGGTGGGGGTGGGGGGCGGAATGGGCAAAGTGTACAAGGCATCTCCCTGTATGATCTCTCTCTTTTTTTAAGATATTTATTTGTTTATTTTTAATGTTTATTTTTGAGAGAGAGAGAGACAGAGTGTGAGTGGGGGAGGGGCAGAGAGCAAGACACACACACACACACACACACACACAGAATCGGAAGCAGGCTCCAGGCTCCGAGCTGTCAGCACAGAGCCTGACGCGGGGCTCGAACTCACAAACGGTGAGATCATGACCTGAGCCAGAGTCAGACGCTCCACCGACTGAGCCACCCAGGCGCCCCTTACGATTTTTGTTTTTAAGTAATCTTTATCCACAACATGGGGCTCCAACTCACCACCCTGAGATCAAGAGTCATGTGCCCCTCTGACCAAGCCAGCCAGGTGCCCCGCTCGGTATTATTTCTTACAATTGCATGTGAATCTGTAATTAACAAAAATTTCTATAAACAACAATAACAACGACAACAACAACAACAACAGAGTGGGCTGGATTTGACCTGTGGCTTGCAGTGCTAAACATTTGCAAAGTCTTGAGCAAACCAGAATGAGCTGAACATGTACCTTCACTTTCTGGAAAACCCTTCAGTCCCTGGGAAACGAGGATAGTTGATCACGCGACATATTAAGTGTTACTGTTATTACTAGTGTTAGTATTTTAACAAGAATCACACATCTGCAACATGTAAATGAACTCAGCCCTGCCAGCATCTTTCTTACTAACCCTGGTGGAAACAGCAAGGTCCCACCACATCCCGCGCCGTCAGAGGCAGCAGGTAGAAACAGCAAACAGAAGCTGCTGTCTTTAAATAAAAGGTCTGGCTGGGACTCTGAATAACTCATTTATTTAAATCTTTCTTTCCCACACATAACAATAGCCCCTATTTATTGAGCACCTGCCACAGATATAGTGCAGTAGGCAAAGCTATTTACACAGCTCATTTAATCCTTGACCAACTCAACAAGCTAAGTATTAGTTATTATCCCCAGTTTTTTAAATGTTTACTTATTTTGAGACAGAGACAGAGAGACAGAGAGAGAGAGAGAGAGAGAGAGACAGAGAGGCAGAGACTGAGCCGGGGAGGAGCAGAGAGAGAGAGAGAGAGAGAGAGAATCCAAAGCAGGCTCCAGGCTCCGAGCTGTCAGCCCAGAGCCCGACGCGGGGCTCGAACTCACAAACCGTGAGATCATGACCTGAGCTGAAGTCGGACGCTTGACCGACTGAGCCACCCACAGGCCCCTCAGTCTTTTTTATTACAAAGTAGGTTAGGATAGAATACACTAGAAGAGAAATGAGGAGAAAATACTGCATCACACATAGCAAAGGAAAGTATTCCGGAAACTGGCATTTCAGGAGCGTGTATGCGTGTATACGTGTCTCCACACGCACCACCATGATATAAAGTGTATTTCTCACTGTGAATCGAGATCAAAAATGTTTGAAAGCTACTTTTTTTTACCCGAGTCAAATCTAGAATACAGATGTGTTCCATTTGACTCATACAATGTTTTACAAAGTCTAAATTAGTTGCCAGTATTTGAATATTGGTAGATTTTAAATAAGGATCTGAATTTCCGGCACTTTCTGGCTTCTTCCGAAACGTAAACGGTGAGGGTGTGGAAAAACAGGGTCCCCCTTCCTGCACGGCCAATATGAGGGGTGGGGGTGGGGTCTCCAGTTTACCGCTGTCCTTGCCAAGAGGCTGAGTGAGTTATAACCTATTGTCCTACACAAGCCAGCTCTCTATTCCTTGCATCCCTGGCTCCTGGTGTGCATTTGAGTTTGTCACTCCTGCCCAGAAACTGAACTCCGTCTGAGCCGGGATTATTCTATTGTGTTGTGTTGCTTTGTTTTAAGTAAGCTCTAGGCCCAGTGTGGGACTTGAACTCATGATCTTGAGATTAAGAGTCGCATTCTCTACTGACTGAGCCTGACTTGATCCCAAACAGATAGCAGTACCCTAGAGTTTCAATAGAGTTTAGAAAGAAAGGGAGGGAGGGAGGGAGAGAAGGTGAAGGGGAGAGAGAGAAACGGAGAGAGAGAGAGAAAAAAAAAAAACCGGCCTACCAAAGATTTTTAGTCAGAGCAAACCAAAGAATTAGTATGGGTTCCTTTAGGAGTGCCTGGGCAGCTCAGTCAGTTAAGCATCCCACTCTTGATGTTAGTTCAGGTCCTTGAGTTCAAGCCCCACACTGGGCTCCATGCTGGGCATGAAACCTACTTAAAAAAAAAAAAAAAGAAAAAAGAAAGAAAGAAAGGGGCGCCTGGGTGGCACAGTCGGTTAAGCGTCCGACTTCAGCCAGGTCACGATCTCGCGGTCCGTGAGTTCGAGCCCCGCGTCAGGCTCTGGGCTGATGGCTCAGAGCCTGGAGCCTGTTTCCGATTCTGTGTCTCCCTCTCTCTCTGCCCCTCCCCCGTTCATGCTCTGTCTCTCTCTGTCCCAAAAATAAATAAACGTTGAAAAAAAAGAAAGAAAGAAAGAAAGAATAGTATGGGTTCCTCTATCCTTCATTTCCAAACACAGAAGATAAGGCAAGGCCATTTTCTTAAAACAAACAAAAAAACCAAAGCACCCATTATTCAGATTTAGCAGCGTGTCTCTGTGAACCAGATCCAGCAGCCATGTTATGGAATAAAGACGTTTTTAATGAATCAAAATATGCAATCTTTGATTAGTATTTTTACTGAATTAATGCAAATGAGACACGATTTGGGGGAAGCTGCTGTTGCAAATAAGGGTGGTGAAAAACCTGATTGAACTTCCCCTCCAGAGTCAGTCGGCACTCTCCCCGCATTGTCAACCGCCCTGAGATGAATATCTGATGTGCCAGGGGTAAATGAAAAGTCAGTTCGAGGCGACGCAAGCCTCAGTTCCTTGGGATTAGGTGTTTGTAACTGGGTGAGGGGGGAGAGGAGGATCAGGGACGCGCACACGCAGTCTTTCCAGGGCTAAGCGGGGTTTCGATCGGCCCGGTCAGTAAAGGCAAACTTTCTGTAAATAAACACACTGGGCTCTTTCAAGGCCCTAGACTCTGGATGCCACTCGAGGGTCTTACCAGGGCTGCGAACTTTTATGAGTACCTTTCGCAAGACTTCAAAAGCCAGACGCCCTGGCCCCTTGGTTCTTGTAACTGGCAATTAGTGTATACAAGGCCTCCTCTCCCAAAAAATGAAGGCCTCGTTTTGAAGAAATAGCCCCCCAGGTTTAAAGGGGCCCCGAATAAAGGCTGTTTGGATTTTGAAGACCCACCAGGAGTCCTTGGAGAGATGTCTTTCTTCAGCACTAGTTTTCATGCAAGGAGTTTTGGTTCAACTTCGTTCGGGCAAAAAAAGGTCTAGAAGAGATTCTGGCTCGACCAGAATTCCCCAAAGCTGAGTCACTCACATAAGGCCTTTGGGATTTTTGCCACAGCCACAAACCACCTTGGTATTATTTACTTAATATTTTGTATTTAAATTGACTCGCCTTTTAATTTCAATTTCTTTAAAAAGGAAAGTGTGTATGATCTGCTTTTCTTCCTTAACTCAATTGTGGTTTCCTCTGGAAAGCTGAGATAATATCCAGGGAGCACTTGACTACATGCTATTCAACGTGTGGCCCGCAGTAATGCAGACCTTCAGGCTCTAACTCAGAACTGCCGAATCGGAAGCTGCGTTTGATTTTATTCATTCATTCATTCATTTATTTTAATTTTAAAAATTTTATTTATTTAAAAAATGTATTTTATTTTTGAGAGAGACAGAGACAGAGACAGAGAGAGACAGAGTGCAAGTGGGGGAGGGACGGAGAGAGAGGGAGACACAGAATCCGAAGCAGGCTCCAGGCTCCGAGCTGCCAACACAGAGCCCGATGTGGGGCTCGAACCCATGAACCATGAGATCGTGGCCTGAGCCGAAGTCAGACGCTTAACCAACTGAGCTACCCAGGCGCCCCTATGTATTTATGTTAAATGTTTATTTATTTATTTTGAAAGAGAGAGAGAGCACACGTGACCAGACGAGGGGCAGAGAGAGAGGGACAGAGAATCCCAAGCAGGCACCACACTGTCGACGCAAAGCCCAACTCAGGGCTTGATCCCCAAACCGCGAGATCATGGCCTGAGCTGAAATCAAGAGTTGGTTGCTTAATCAACCGAGCGACCCAGGTGCCCAGAATCTGCATTTTAAAAAGATTCCCCCCCCCCCCCCCCCCCCCCCGCCCCAGCCAGATAACTCAAAGGCACATGAGTCTTTGAAAAGCCCTGGCTTCAGGGACTAAGTTCAGAGAACAAGTCTTAACCACAGGTAGGAATCAATGAAGGAACTACAGAAAGTCTGAGGAACTTTACAACTCTGCTGCCTTGGTGCAAAGGATGCTGGGATTGGGAGGTGCCCTCAGAGTCATCCAGTCACTCTAAGTGCAATTTGGTAGCATTACAGTTTCTTTTCTTTCTTTCTTTTTTTTTTTTCAGTAAACTCTGTACCCAATATGGGGCTCAAACTCATGACCCTGAGATTAAGAGTTGCATGCTCTACCAACAGAGCCAGCCAGGCACCTCTTTTCCCACATTAAAAAAAATTTTTTTTTTAATGTTTATTTATTTTTGAGAGAGAAAGAGAGTGCAAGCAAGGGAGGGCAAAGAGAGAAAGAAGGAGACACAGGATCAGAAGCAGGCTCCAGGCTCTGAGCTGTCAGCACAGAGCCCAATGTGGGGCTCGAACTCATGAACCGTGAGATTGTGACCTGAGCTAAAGTCAGGCACTTAACCGACTGAGCCATCCAGGTACCCCCTCACCACCACTCTTTTTTTTTTTTTAATTTTTTTTTTTTTTTTTACATTTTATTTATTTTTGGTAGACAGAGAGAGACAGAGCACAAGTGGGGGAGGGGCAGAGAGAGATGGCGAGACAGAATCCGAAGCAGGCTCCAGGCTCCAAGCTGTCAGCACAGAGCCCGACGTGGGGCTCGAACTCACAAACTGCGAGATCATGACCTGAGCCGGAGTCGGAAGCTTAACCGACTGAGCCACCCAGGTGCCCCACCACCGCTCTTAATCTGGATGGATATGGTAATAACTTCATCTTCTGGTTCAGAGGCAGGAACAAGATTTATGATTGGTCAATGAGAATTTTCCACTACTCTTGGGTATAGTGACTGGTTCAAGGATGGGGTTGTGATCCAAGCCAGGTCATTGAGGCTCAATTCTTAAAAGTTTTGTTGGAACAGTTGCCTAACTTCTGACATCATCATTTGGTAAGCCTCTGCCTGAGAATAAAGACTGCACTCAGGAAAGCAGAGACAAGAGAGGAAAAAAGAGACCAAATATTAATGATATCGTTGCCTGGATCCAGCCACGCCTGAAGCTGAATGCCTCTGAACTTCTGAGATTTGCAAGCTGATTAAAATTTTTCCTAACTTTTTTCTTCTCCTCGGCTTTATATTTCTTGCAATTGACGGATAAAACATATATAGAAATATCTATAATAAAGGGAAGGATATATTGCATACCTTGTTGTTGGCCAACTCAGAACAATTCACTCCTTTTATTTTGTATTTTATCATGATTTTTTTAATTCTCCCTTTTTAGATCAGAATTCAGGTTGTGACCAGGTTTTCCCCTTCCTCCTGGTGGCCATGTTCTTCCAGGGAGATGGTCCTAGTCTCAGGCTCAGCCTGAGGAATAGAATCAAGATGGAAACAGGCCAGTCATGATGATCCAAACACTTTCCAGTGATTGGTTGGAGCACTGTTATGTGATACCCTCTGGAGCAACAAGGTAAGAGGAAAAAATCTGCTGAGTGCTTCTGGGAAAGGTTTTTCTCAATAACAGAGATACATGACATTGTGACCCAGATGTCTGGAATCATGGGCATTATTTTGCCACCAGAGGTGAAAAAAACTGACATGTTGAAAGAGGCAGAGAAGAAATGCAGAAAGAACTTAGGTCCTGCCACTGCTTGAGCCCCTGGGAACTCTCTCTACCTGTGGCTTCTTGACAATTCCAAGCACTGCCCTCTCGGTAGCTAAATGACTACAGTAACTGGAAGCCTCACAAACCTACACCACCATCTGGGGAACAGAGTTGTATTTAGGGCTCTGTCTTAAAAGAGAAGAAATTGTTTCCCCTCAGGAACCTCGGCTAATATTTTATATCTCATTGGCTCTGACTTGGTTATGTCCTCATCTGTGAACCAAACACTGAAGCTAGGGAAAAGAAAATGTATCAGTTGGCTTTCGCCAATCGGAACCCAACGCCAGAGCGTTGGATAAGGTATATCCTACCCCAACACATGATATGACAGTGTAGGAATTGATGTTTGTGGTCCATAGTGCCTAGAAAGACTACAAAAAGACATTTAAGTTCTCTTCCAATCCATGGAGCCATACGACTTTGGGGGAAAGGAAGGAAGGAAGAAAAGAAAGAAAGAAAGAAAGAAAGAAAGAAAGAAAGAAAGAAAGAAAGAAAGAAAGAAAAAGAGAAAGAAATAGGGAGGGAGGAAGGAAGGAAGGAAGAGAACGAACGAACATGGTGCTTAGTATTTTGGGGGATTAAGAAAATGTGTACCATATGATCCCCGCTCTTGGAGAGTTTACAAGTGAGGTTACCTACTCCTTAGTAGATCAGCTTGGAAGACCTGCCCTTCAGAGACTATATTTTTCATTGAATACTCTATTACAGTAACACTAGCCACCGTAACAGATAAACCCCAGCATTTCACGGTTGCATAACGGAAGTTTATTTCCTGTTCACACTGCTCTCCCACGCTGTGTTGCCGGTTGCCCGACAGCTCTCCATGGTTGTCTGCATCCAGGGCTGGCAGGGACACGAGGGTGGAGAAGGCACTCACATTTCTCAGCTGCCTTGCCCTGAGCTAATACACATTGGTTTTGCTCACATTCTATTTGCAAGAACGAATCACATGGCTGCACTCAGATGCAAAGGAGGGTGGGAAATATCCCCGGTTGGGCAGCTTGCTTTTCAGTGACAATTCTATCCTAAGGGTAACTAGCCATCGCTGGCACTCCGACATGGCTTCTAATAATGGCAAGAATCCACAAGGAGGGGGAAATTCCTTGATCACGTGTAAGCAATTTAAACTATATACCAACATTTCTCAGTCTCAGCACTATGGGCAGTTTGGGCCAGATAATTCTCTGTTGTGGGGGTTGTCCCGAGCACTGTAGAATGTTCTGTGGAATCTCTGGTCTCTATCCACCAGATGCCAGTAGTACTCACTCTTTCCACCAGTTGTGGCCACCAGAAATGTCTCCAGACATTGCCACCTGCTCTCTGGAGCACAAAACATTTCCATTCCCCAGAAGGTTCCCTCTGCCCCTTCCCAAACCCAGTTAAGCACTATTCTGACCTCTGTCCCCATTAGTTTTGCCTACTCACAGCCTTCGTACAAATGGAACCACACAGAATGAACTGTTTTGGATCTGATTTTCTTTCACTCAAATACTGTTTTCCAGAATCAGTCATGTTCGCTATTGGATGCATGGGTAGTTCATTTGTTTTTATTGTTGAGTGTTCCATTTTCCAACTATGCCACCATTATTTATCTGTCCTCTTGTTGATGAACATTTGCTTGTTTCCAATGTGGACTATTATGAAAAAAAGCTGTTATGAACATTTTTTTTCGAGAGAGAGAGAGAGAGAGAGTGAGAGAGAGAGAGCGTGCATGTGTGCAAGCAGGGAAAAAGGGAGGGAGAGGGAGAGGGAGAAGGAGAGAGAATCCCAAGCAGGCTCCACACCCAGCAACCATGGGATCATGACCTGAGCCAAAATCAAGAGTTGGACGCTCAACCAACCAAGCCACCCAGGCACCCCTGCTATGAATATTCTTGACCAAGTCTTTTTGTGGCCAAGTGCATTCGTTTTTCTTAACCCAAGAGTGGAATTCCTGGGTCACAGAGTAGGCATATGTTTAACTTTACTAGACACTGAGGTTGGCCTTTTAAAATAACTAATTTATTCTTTTCATTATTTTGGAACTAATACACATTCTAGGGGAAATGCCAATCATGGCCAGAATAAGAATAGTTAAGTTGTGTATGCTATTTACTATGTGACAAAGCACTGTTTGAAATGTTTTAGGAATGTATTAACTCACTTAATTCTCACAGCAGCCCTGTGACGTAGGCATTTATGACCGTCACTGTCTGCACTTGAGGAGGGACGGTCTGGCTCTTGAGTCTGGGCTCTGATCTTAGCCACAGCCTGCTTCTGTCATCTGCCTGACCCGAGTATTGGGTGGGAAATAAAAGCCTCCTCATGCCCTTTCCTTTCCCCTTCCACCCAGCCCAGGCTCAGTCCCCAGGGGTAACCATTATGAGCTCTTTTTCTGCTGTTTTTCTAGAACATTCTTCGTGTTGAGGCAGCTGGTGTTTAATGGTTAAGACATTGAGGTTCAAAGCATCCCACAGTTAGTGTGACCTTGGGCACATCTCTGAACATCCCTAAAAGGGGCACAGTCATAGTACCATCCCCCAGGGTGGTTGCAAACACCAAAGGAGTTTGGGGTTTTGTTTTTGGTTTTGTTTTATTTTAAATGTTTGTTTTTGAGAGAGAGAGAGAGAGAGAGCACACGTGGAGGAGGGCAGAGAGAGGGAGACAGAGGATTTGAAGCGGGCTCTCTCTGTGCTGACAGCAATGAGCCCAGATGTGGGACTCAAACTGAGGAACAGTGAGATCATGACCTGAGCCAAAGTCAGATGCTCAACCTACTGAGCCACTCAGGTGCCCCTGTTTTTTGTTTTTTTTTTTAATGTTTATTTATTTTTAGGGGCGCCTGGGTGGCTCAGTCGGTTAAGCGTCCAGCTTCGGCTCAGGTCATGATCTCACGGTCCGTGAGTTCTAGCCCTGCGTCGGGCTCTGGGCTGACTGCTCAGAGCCTGGAGCCTGTTTCGGATTCTGTGTCTCCCTCTCTCTCTGCCCCTCCCCTGTTCATGCTCTGTCTCTCTCTGTCTCAAAAATAAATAAATGTTGGGGCGCCTGGGTGGCGCAGTCGGTTAAGCGTCCGACTTCAGCCAGGTCACGATCTCGCGGTCCGGGAGTTCGAGCCCCGCGTCGGGCTCTGAGCTGATGGCTCAGAGCCTGGAGCCTGTTTCCGATTCTGTGTCTCCCTCTCTCTCTGCCCCTCCCCTGTTCATGCTCTGTCTCTCTCTGTCCCAAAAATAAATAAACGTTGAAAAAAAAATTTAAAAAAATAAAAATAAAAAAAAAAAATAAATGTTAAAACGTAAAATTAAAAAAAAATGTTTATTTATTTTTAGAAAGAGAGAGAGGGGGAGAGCATGAACAGGGGAGGGGCAGAGAGAGAGGGAGAGAGAATCCCAAGCAGGCTCCATGTTGCCAATGCAGAGCCCAACATGGGGGGGGGGGGGAGGCGGTGTCGATCTCACAAACCCTGAGATCATGACCTGAGCAGAAACCAAGAGTTGGACCTTAACCACTTGAGCCACAAAAGCACCCCTGTGTGTTTGCCGTTGTTGTTTAAGCATAAAGCACTCAGCAGAGTGGCTCAAGGTGAACACTCAGGAGATGTTAACTGCCAGGATCTCCAAATCTCCAAGCCCCCACAAGGCAAGAAGGGATTTTACTCACCTTATCACACCTCTTTCCCTCCCCACCCGAATGATGAAGCTTGAACGAGGGGCCCAGGGAGGCACTCAGCATCAGCAAGAGAAAGAGGTATGTGTCCTGCACAGGCTCCTCTCTGAGGACTTCTGAAGACTAGAGCCTCCCGCCAAGACAGTTCCAAAGGCAGTCAATAGAATTGTGAGTTCAGACCATAAACGGGGAACCCCACGATTGCAAGGGCCCACCAGGCCTGAGCTGGAGTCGGAGAGACAGCAGAGAGGAGGGAGCTGCCTTTCAGACCCGGCAGGGACTGCAGAACGAGTTGGGGAGGAAAACCACGTTTGCCACCTTGGCTGACTGTGTGTGTCTACTTGGGTAGCGGTAAGCTTGCTTGGCATTCTGGGAAAAGCCGTCCCTTCCTGCTTTTCTAGCCTCTGTAAGAATAAACAGTCATGTTACAGATCCATGCTGGTGAACTACATTGTTTTTGTACCAAATGGAAACATAACGTGTAGACTGATTTGCAACTTACTTTTTTTCACGTAATATTTTTGGACGTCTTTTCCAGAACAATACACCTTTTTCTTTCTAAAGTCTGCAGTATGCCGTTTTATAGGCCAACCACAATTTTTTGACGAGGTTTTCTCAAACCACCCGATGATGGATACAAGGGTTGATTATACTGTTTTCTCTCCTTTTGAGTATGTTAGAAATTTTCCATAATAAAACAGTAATAACATAATAAAGGAAAGCTCCATGCTATAATATCATTTTTCTATTTAAGCCTATAAAGTTGACTTCCCCCATCAAAGGCATCCTCGGTTCATACCAATAGAAAACCACCGTTAAAAATCTAAACGTTATATATGAAATTAGAAATTGGTGAATTAAAGCTACCCAACCATGCACTGGGGAAGATTGCTTTCTCTCTTGCTCAGAGCTCATCTCAATGGCTTCCTGATTCTCTGAAGGCTGTTGGGTGAGACGGAGAACAGCTCTCAAAAGTCTGTGTTGTACATCTTAAAAAAGTGACTCCTGGAAACTGAAGTCAGGCCCCATAAGTTACTTATAATAATACACTTTTATGTAACAGTAACTGCATGCCAATCCTCTTGTGAATACTTTATACAAGTATTAACCCATTTAATTCATCAGTTTCTTTTTTTTTCAATATGTGAAATTTATTGTCAATTAATTCATCAGTTTCAAAAAATGTGTACTATTTTATTATTGTACTTGTTTTTACGAAAGAGGAAACAAAAGCAGAGGGTTAAAATGACTCGTCTGAGTTCTCACAGCTAGTGAGAGGCTCACTAGGACTTGAACTCCGGGACCACCTGTTTCGTCCGTATGTTCTACTGCCTCTCCATTAGTTTATGCATCTCCTGCAATTTACTGAGTATCAGAAAAATGGGGATAGGTTGGAGAGAACAATGAAGATCATTCTGTGCTCATTCTGTGGAAACCTGAGGTATCCCTAGAAAGAACAGATCATCGAGGGGTGCCTGGCTGGCTCGGTTGGTGGAGAGTATGACTCTTGATCTTGGGGTTGTGAGTTCAAGCCCCCCATTGGGTATAGAGATTCCTAAAAAAGTAAATAAATAGGGGCGCCTGGGTGGCTCTGTTGGTGAAGCATCCAACTTCGGCTCAGGTCATGATCTCATGGTTTGAGAGCTCGGGCCCTACATCAGGCTCCTCTCTCTCTCTCTCTCTCTCTCTCTGTCAATAAATAAATAAACAAATAAATAAACATTTAAAAAATAATACTTATATTATTTTTCTCCCCTGGGAAAGCTATAAAATAATAACACTCATTTAGGGAATTTTGATGTATAAGACACTGTGCTAGGAGCAAAATTCACTGTGATAACCTCATTTATATCAGCAAATATTCTATGTACCGGGGTGTGTTCTGGGCACAATAACGCAGCTGTAAAAAGGCCAACATGGTTTAAACGTGTATGGAGCTTAGCGGAACTAGGTTTGACTAATATCACAGGGTGGAAGGCACTCGGCACCAGTTCTAGAGCCTGACCTTGGAAGGTCTTGCAGCTTTCACTTTCGCTGCCTTGGGACTCTGCCCTGAGTCTGCCATGCCAGTAAAAGCCCTGAAAGAAAGACCACATCGGGAAAGAGACCCAGCCATCTGGCTAAACTCGCTGACCCTCCAGCTGACCGCAGCTGCGCGAGCAAACCCGGATGTAACTCTCGGAAGGACCCCCCACACCAACCCAAAGAATCATAGGAAATGGGGGGACCCGACTGGTATAGTCCGTAGAGCACATGCAACGTTTGATCTCAGACTTGCAAGTTCAAGAACCACACTGGGGGTAGAGCTTGCTTTAAAAAAAAAAAAAAAAAAAAAAAAAAGGCTCATAAGAAACGATTGGGCTTTTGTTTGTTTTTGTGTGTGTTTAAGATTTTTTTTGTTTATGCATTTAAGAGAGCAAGAGAGGGGCGCCTGGGTGGCTCGGTCGGTTAAGCGTCCGACTTCGGCTCAGGTCATGATCTCGTGGTCCGTGAGTTCAACCCCCGTTGAGTTTTGAGTCGGGCTCTGTGCTGACAGCTCAGAGCCTGGAGCCTGTTCCCGATTCTGTGTCTCCCTCTCTCTCTGCCCCTCCCCTGTTCATGCTCTGTCTCTCTCTCTGTCTCAAAAATAAATAAACGTTAAAAAAAAATTTAAAAAATAAAATAAAATAAGAGAGCAAGAGAGCACAAGCGGGGGAGGGGCAGAGGGAGAGAGAGAATCCCAAGCAGGCTCTGAGCCGTCAGCGCGTGGCTCCAACCCATGAACCGTGAGATCATGACCTGAGCCGAAATCAAAAGTCAGATGCTTAAACGACTGAGCCACCCACGTACCCCAAGATTTTATTTTTAAATAATCTTTGCACCCAACGTGGGGATCAGACTTAAAACTCCAAGATCAAAGGTCACATGTTCTCCCAACCGAGCCAGCCAAGTGCCCTAGTAAATGCTTGTTTTAAGCAACTATGTTTTGTGGTAGTTTGTTACACAAAAATATAACTATTATAATATAATACAATAGGATATATGATATGATGTAATAATGACATTTAGTAAGTACTGTGCAGAAAACTACTGGATGCTATAAAATCATATGATGGAAAAATCTGACTTAATCTGACGATGGAGGAGGCCACATAAGAGTACTGGGGTGCCCGGGGGGCTCAGTCAGTTAGGCGTCCGACTCTTGGTTTTGGCTCAGGTCATGCTCTCGTGGTTTGTGGGTTCGGTTCAAAGCCCCTCGGCGGGCTCCCTGCTTCTGGTGTGGAGCCTACTTGGAATTCTCTCTCTTTCTCCCCCTCTCCCTGCCCCCCCACCCCGTGCTCGTGCGTGTACGCTCTCTCTCTCTCGAGTACATCAACATGAAAAAATTAAAAGAACATGAGCTCCTAGGCCAGGCAGACCTCCATGTAAGCCCACTTTCGTCATTTATGTGCGGTGTGATCTTAGGCAAATCATGTGGCCTCTCTGAGACCCCGCAAAATGAGGGTCATTATATACTTACCCTGTGAAATGAGTGGCAAATGAGATAATAAAACACGCAGACATTGTGACACAAAAATAGTCATTCAATAAACGGTGGCCATTTCTTTTATTAAGCAAATCTCAACACATCATTACGGGTCTATCTTGGAGCGTGGGAGGAACTTGATTTATCTCATATCACAGAGATCCAAGCAAGGACCAAAAGAATTGATGTGGGGTCTTTTTTTGGGGGGAGGGGGGGATTTGTTTGTTTATTTTTGCTAATTCACAGCTGGAGCCTCAAAAAGTTAAGAGATACAACAGGATTGAAAAAGCCGGCTTTGTTTTTCTTGGTGCACTAAGAAAACAAAAATCACAACAACAAAATTGCATTTCTTCACTTGTGTGGCTTAAGCAAAATGAAAGGAAAAAAAAAAAAGCAAGTCACGTCACTTGTGAGTTCCCCGGTCCTGTGGCCAAGGGGCCTTCCTGCCCAGTACAATCACTTTACACAAGAGTGGAGTCAACGCCAGCCAAGGAGCTCACCTGATCACTGTCAAAATGTTTAAATACACCATTACAATGTGCAAACAAGACTTTATCTCTTTGCCACTCATCAAAACCTCCGGTTTAATTCCAGCAGCTTAAGCTTCCAAAGGAATGTCGAGGGAGGGCAGCGGGAAGGAGCTGAAATCTATACCTTCCACCAGGCAGGGCTGGTCCTCAGCAAACAATGTCCCTGGACTCGGTCCTACTTCTGACCCTGTGTGAAAACCTCTAACACTCCCTGTGTCGTGAAAAGCAGACCAGAGATGGATCCAGGCTTGCCGGGACCAGAAGTTTATACAATCCAGGTGGGGGGGGGGGGTGGGGTGGGGTGGGGGCTTCTTAAAAAATATATACAAAATTAGTATAAAGGTGAGTAGTGATTTAAAATGAGAAAAGAGGGGTGCCTGGCTGGCTCAGTCTGTGAAGCCTGTGACCCTTGATCTCAGGGTTGTGAGTTTAAGCCCCGCATTGGGTGTAGAGCTTACTTTAAAAATAAATACGTAAATAAAATGAGGAGTGCCTGGGTGGCTCAGTCGGTTAAGTGTCTGTGACTTCAGCTCAGGTCTCGATCTCACAGTTGGTGGGTTTGAGCCCCACGTCGGGCTCTGTGCTGACAGCACAGAACCTGCTTGGGATTCTGTGTCTCCCTCTCTCTTTGTTCCTCCCCTGCTCACACTCTGTTTCTCAAAAATAAACGTTAAAAAAAAATTTGTTTATAAATAAAAAGTAAATGAATGAATAAATAAATAAATAAAATGAGAAAAGGAATCACAAAAAAATTTGGTAGCCGGAGTCGAAAATGGCACCCAACGTGTCTTTACTTCCTGGCCATCACACCCTGGTGTGGCCCCCACCCTCTCATTGTCCAGGGTGGTCTGAATGAATCGGAGAATCCCCCAGAAGTGAATGATACACCCTCACTTCTGAAGTTATCAAAGCCTTCTGTCTTAGCTGCTCTCTCTCTCTTTCTCTGTTTCAAGTCACTTGCTTAGAGGGGAAGCCAGCCGCCATGTTCAGAGAGTCCTCCAGGGAGGCCCACGTAGGGAGAGGTCGAAACTTCCTCCCACAACCACGTGAGTCAGCTCAGAAAAAATCCTCCAGCCCTAAGTGAGCCTTCAGGGGAAGACAGCCCCAGCAACAGCCTGCCTGCCAGCAGCTCAGAGACCCTGATGAGAACCACCCAGCCAAACCCTCCTGGATCCTGAACCCACTGAAACCCGCAGATAAAAGCTTAGATTTATTCATTGTTTCAAGCTGCTAACTTTTGAAGCAATTTGTTACCTAGCAATAAGCAACGAATAATACACTGGCCTTAGGAGATGGGCTGTTCTTTTCTTCTGCGCTGGCTTTAGGTAATAAACCAGAAATGCTCACATACAAATACTTCCTGCCTGCAGCCCAGCTTCCCTGCCCACCGAAAACCTTGTACATTTCCTAGCGCTGTTCTGTGTCCCTGCTTCCTGGAAGAGGGTGGGGCACAGAGCAGAAACTCACCCTGGACTGGTTGAATAAATGAGTAAATAAGACCCTTGCAAGAGTGATGTTTCATCCTTACTTGATGGTTCAGGAAACAGAGGCTGAGAGATGTTAAGTAATGGGCTTAAGATCACCTAGACTGGTGGCGCCTGGTGCCTCACTTGGTTAAATATCCAACTTTGGCTCAGGTCACCATCTCATGGTTTGTGAGTTCAAGCCGCACATTGGGTTCTGTGTTGACAGTGTGGAACCTGTTTGGAATTCTCTCTCTCTGCACCCCCCCCCACCCCCCGCTCGTGTGCATGAGCTCTCTGTCAAAATAAAGAAACTTCAAAAAAAAAAAAAAAAGGAACACACAGACTGAATCTTGATTCCTTAATGGACAGCCTGTAGTGTCCGTTTCTTTCGTGTTTTCCACAGTGCCCAGTACATATTAAGTGCTTAATAATGTAAATTAACTGAGAGTTAATGAGGTGACACATCTTTATCTAAATCAGGTAAGCATCTCTTTAAATGTTTTTTTTTTTAATGTTTATTTATTTTTGAGGGAGAGACAGAGACAGAGAGAGAGCATGAGCAGGGGAGGGGCAGAGAGAGGGGGAGATGGAGAATCCGAAGCAGGCTCCAGGCTCTGAACGGTCGGCATAGAGCCCAATGCGGGGCTCTAAGCCACGAACAGTGAGATTATGACCTGAGCCGAAGTCGGACACCTAAGTGACTGAACCACCTAGGCACCCCAGGTAAGCATCTCTTTAAAATAGAAACAGGGACAATGTGGGGTGGGGGGAGCAGACAAATTGACGTTGTCTTCTTTTGATCTCAGATAGTGGAGCAATTCAGTATTGGTGCACAAAAATCTAAAAAAACTAACAAAACCACTTCAAAGTGTCCAGAGACTAAAATTCAGACTAAAAGAAGTTTGTATTTCATTTCAGGCATCATATTAAAGAGTTGGTTTTGTTGATTTTAAAAGGCTATGTAAAAAGCATTTTTTTCTGAAGGCTATGTAAAAACAATTTACGGTTCGTGTTCCACTCTTTTGAACAGTTACAAAATCTCCAGATTGACGCACATAGTTTGGGGTCCAGCTATTCAAGAGTAACCATGGACAACTCTTGGTGGGCACTTTCTTCCCTTTAAGTGGTGGCTACAGTTAGTCAAGGTCAAAAGTTAGCCATGAGTCCTGGGAGCCTGGGGAGGGTCATGGTGAGTCATGTGACTGATCCGGCTTCCTCTGAATCCTTAAATTCTCTGAAATTGCAGTGATCGGGAAGGATTATGGGTATTCTAATTAGGCCATATATAATTTAATTTTGGAGTGGTGAAATTTACATGGTCTTCTAAATGTTCATTGAATAAACATTAAGTAAGCCTTTGAAAACTAATGGACTTGTCCACTGAGTTATTATTCACAAAAGTCTCTTTAGCTCCGAACATAGGATCTGGCCCCTGTTTGGTGCCCAGTAAATTAATGAAGTTGTTGACTCGAATGTGAGTTAATTAGACACCTAAAAGAGAATGCGTCACTCAGTCTGCCCACAAGCTCCATATCGTTTACGCCCTCCAGGCCTCTGGACTTGCTACTCTGCCTGATTATAAGATTTGATTCTGCTCTTTGCCTAGGATAGTCAATGTCTATTGATTTATCCTCCCGATAACCATTTTCCTCTTGTTGAGAAACAGGCACTTATTTCTTACTTTCTTTCTCAAGTGCTATCCCTCCCCTCCCCCATTCCACGCGCTTTGGGAGGGCTGATTCCACTGGCTCCAGAGAGGGACAGGCGCCTGGGTCCAATCAATCAATATGCTCCATTGATCAGAGAGAGGCACATGACCCAACTACACTCATTGATCAGCTAGAGACACGTGACCCAATCTGGTCCAGTCAGAGCCAATTCCTTTATTATTATTGTTTTTAAACAGATCTTTTTTTTTTTTAAGAGCAGTTTTACATTCACAGTAAAATTGAGTGGAAAGTACAGAGTTCGATATTAACCCTCCCCCTCCCACACACACGTTTTCCTTGCTATCAACATCCCTTACCAGAATGGTATATTTGTATGATTAGTGAACCCACACCGATACATCCTTATCAACCAAAGTCTGTAGCTAACATTAGAGTTCCCTTTTTTTTTTTAACATTTAAGTTTTTTTATTTTTAAAAAATGTTTATGTATTGATTTTTGAGAGAGAGAGAGAGCAGGGGAGGGACAGAGAGAGAAGGAGAGAGAGAATGCCAACTAGGCTCCACCACGTGAGGGCAGAGCCTGACACGGGGCTCAAGGGCACGAGCCGTGAGATCATGACCTGAGCTGAAATCAAGAGTCAGACACCTAACGAACTGAGCCACCTAAGTGCCCCTAGAGTAGTTCACTCTTGGTGTTGTACATTCTATACGTTTAGACAAATATGTCATGACACGTATCTACCATTACAGTATCATACACAGTCGTTTCACTGCCCTAAAAATCCCCTGTACTCAACCTATTTATCCTTCTTTCCCCCAACCTCTGGCAACCACAGATCTTTTTACTGTCTCCAGAATGTTTTAGCTTTTCCAGAATGTCATATTGTTGGAATGGGACAGCAAGTAGCCTTTTCATTGGCTTCTTTCACTTAGTAATATGCCCTTAAGATCCCTCTGTGTCTCTTCATGGCTTGATAAGTCATTTCATTTCATTTGTTCGTTTGTTTTTTTGGGAGAGTGCAAGTGAGGGAGGGCGGAGAGAGGGAGACAGAAGACCCGAAGCAGGCTCTGTGCTGACAGCAGCGAGCCCCGTGTGGGGCTCGAACTCACAAACCATGAGAACCTGAGCCAGTCGGACGCTTAACTGACTGAGCCACCCAGGCACCCTGAGTCATTTCACTTTAGTGCTGAATAATAGTCCACTGTATGGATATAACACATTCACCTACTGAAGGAAACCTTGGTTGCTTCCAAGTTTTGGCAATTATGAATAAAACTGCTTTACACATTTGTGTACAGGTTTTTGCGTAGACGTAAATGTCAATTAATTTGGATTTAACCAAGGAGTACAATGGTCGGATCGTATGGTAAAAGTATGCTTAATTTTGTGTGAAATTGCCATCTGTCTTCCAAAGTGGTTAAACCATTTTCGCATTCCTGCCAGGAGTGAATGAGAGTTCCTCTTGCCCTGCTCCCTTGCCAGTATTTGGTGTTGTCAGTGTCTTCGATTGTAGCCATTCTAGGAGCTGTGTGGTGATATTTACTTATGGTTTTAGTTTGTATTTCCCTGATGACATGGGATGTAAAAAGCATCTTTTTGTATGTTTATTTGCCATCTGTTTATCTTCTTTGGAGAGGTGTGTGTTCAGGTCTTTTGCATGTTTTCGTTTTTGTTTTTATTTTTATTAATGTTTATTATTTTAATTAAAAATTTATTGGGGCGCCTGGGTGGCTCAGTCGGTTAAGCGTCCGACTTCAGCTCGGGTCACGATCTCGCGGTCTGTGAGTTCGAGCCCCGCGTCAGGCTCTGTGCTGACAGCTCAGAGCCTGGAGCCTGCTTCCGATTCTGTGTCTCGTGCTCGCTTCGGCAGCACATATACTAAAATTGGACCGATTCTGTGTCTCCCTCTCTCTCTGCCCCTCCCCCGTTCACGCTCTGTCTCTCTCTGTCTCAAAAATAAACGTTAAAAAAATTTTTTAATGTTTATTATTTTAATTAAACATTTTAATTTGTGTTAATGTTTTTATTAATTTTTTATTAATGTATATTTGAGAGAGAGAGAGAGAGTGTGTGTGTGCGAGTGGGGGAGGCCAAAGAGAGACGAGACAGAATCGGAAGCAGGCTCCAGGCTCTGAGCCGTCAGAACAGAGCCAGATGCGGGGCTTGAACTCATGAGTGGTGAGATCACGACCTGAGCTGAAGCTGGATGCATAACCGACTGAGCCACCCAGGCACCCCCTTTTGCATGATTTTAAAATCTGTTTGTGGGGTGCCTGAGTGACTCAGTCAGTTAGGCGTCCGACCTTGACTTAGGTCATGATCTCACAGTCCATGAGTTCCAGTTCCACCTCGGGCTTGCTGCTGTCAGTGCAGAGCCCGCTTCAGACCCTCGGTACCCCTCTCTCTCATGCTCTCTTTCGCTCTCAAAAATAAACAAACCTAAAAAAAAAAAAAATCCGGTTGTTGGTTTTCTCACTGTGGGGTTTGTAAGAGTTCTTTGTATATTTTGGATACTAGTCTTTTACGGGAGAACAGTGGTCCCCCTTTATCCTCAGTTTGAGTTTCCCTGGCTTCAGCAACTTCAGGTCAACCCCAGCCCGGAAGCAGATGGTCCTCTCCCGATCGAGCCTCGGAAAGTCAAGAGCACATACGACAACATACATACATGCAACACCACATACAACAGCTGTGACAGTCACCTCACTTCATCCCAGCACGGAGACGTTTAACCATCTCTCATCACCGCAAGAACAAAGGTGAGTCCCGTGCAATAAGGTATTTTGAGAGAGAGACCACATTCACATGACGTTTAGTACAGTGTGTTGCTGTGATTGCCCTGTATTATTACCAGTTGTTGTCGTTCATCCCTCGCTGTGCCTAGTTTATACATGAAAGTTTCTCCTACGAACTTACGTACGGGAAAAAACATGGCATGTGTAGGGTTCGGTACTATCTGTGGTTTTAGGCACTCTCTGGCAGGCTTGGAAGGGATCCCTTGTGGATAAGGGGGCCGGGCTGGGGGGTGGGGGGAGGCTAGTGTATGTCTTTGGCAAATGTCTTCTCCCGGGCTGGGGCTTGTCTTCTTGTTCCCTTGACATTTCCCACACTTTGGTGGGATCATCCTGGAAAGTGGTGGTGACCCTGCCGAGGCTGCCGAGAAGACAAGATAGAAGGCAAGAGCTGCTGGCGAGCATTTTACAACCACCGAGAAGGGGCAGCCTGAGCCTGGAGTCGAGAAATGAATGAGAAGAGACAGCACACGGGCAAAAAAGGGACAAATGGCTCATAAACGTATGAAAAGAAGATCAACGTTCAGGAGACATGAATTCAAAGCGATAAAGTGGCGTTGCTTTTGCATCTATCCATCCGACTTTCAAAATGAAAAAGTGTGTTGCCCAGGGTGCAGGGAAAACAGCACTGCCAACGAGACTGACTCCGGTTTGGAATATGAGCCACAGACACGTGACACATTGGTGACTTGAGTGAGATAGAAGCGTATTTCTTTTGTGATGTAAAAGAAGGCTGTAGGTCAGCCGGAGCTGGTACCGTGGGTCCATTTTCCACAGGGACCTGGCTTCTGTCCGTGTGCCTGCTTATCCAGCACTCCATTCTTTTTAAAAAAATTTTTTAATGTTTTTATTTATTTCTGAGACAGAGACAGAGCATGAGCGGGGGAGGAGCAGAGGGGGTGACACAGAATCCAAACAGGCTCCAGGCTCTGAGCTGTCAGCACAGAGCCCAAGGCGGGCTCGAACTCACAGACCGTGAGATCATGACCTCAGCCTAAGTCAGACGTTCAACCGACTGAGCCACCCAGGCGCCCCATCCAGCACTCCATTCTTAAAGTCACACGTCTCACAACGTTGGCTGGAGCGCCATCTGTCATATCTGCATCCCAGGCAGTGGGATGCAGGGGGAGAAAGAGAAGAGCACACACTCTCCTTTCTGGAAGCCCCTCCTCCACTCACTTCCACTTATATCTCATTGGCTAGAGCCTAGTCATGTGACTATACCTAACTGCAAGGGAAGCTGGGAAATTTAACTTTTATTCCAAGTGACAATATACTAGATTAGAAATTGGAGTTCTCTTGGGGTGCCTGGGTGGCTCAGTCGGTTGAGCGTCCGACTTCGGCTCAGGTCACGATCTCGCGGTCCGTGAGTTCGAGCCCCACATCGGGCTCTGGGCTGATGGCTCAGAGCCTGGAGCCTGATTCAGATTCTGTGTCTCCCTCTCTCTGCCCCTTCCCTGTTCACACTCTGCCTCTCTGTCAAAAATAAATAAACATCAAAAAAATTTTTTAAAGACATTGGAGTTCTCTTAATATGAAAAAAGACAAAAAAAAAAGTGAGGAAGTGAGTAGGTATTCTCATACCCTATTAGCAGTAGTATAAATTGGTATAACCTTTCTATCCTTCTATCCCTGTTGCTTTCCAAAAAATTGCTTCCTTTGGGGCACCTGGGTGGCTCAGTTGGGTAAGTGTCCGACTCTTGATTTCGGCTTAGGTCGTGACCTCACCATTTGTGAGTTCGAGCCCCAAGTCAGGCTCTGAGCTGACATCACAGAACCTGCTTGGGATTCTCTCTCCCTCTTTCTCTGCCCCTCCCCCACTAGTTCTCTCTCTCTCTCTCTCTCTCTCTCTCTCTCTCTCTCTCTCTCTCAAAATAAGTAAACAAACATTTTAAAAAATTTTCTTCCTTTGATTGCTACCCCCCTCCTTTTGTTTACAGATAAGGAAACCGAGACAACAGATGAAATGGCTCAGCCAAGGACATTATATTAATCAGGTTTCTGGACAGCAAGTGACAGAAACCCAAATCAAACTGTGAGAATTCACAGGCTCACCTGACTACAGGGTCATAGGTAGCAACAGGTTCAGGTATGGATGGATCCGGACAGTAAGTCGGAACTCTCTCCTCATCTCCTGGTTTATCTCCTATGTGTTGACTTCATTCTTGGAAGGCAGCTAAGCTCACCACTGTCCCACCGACACTGTACGATTTCATTCTTTCATAGACCTTCCCATCCAGTGGCCCATAGCAGATGCAACCCTACTCCCCCATCACATCCTGGTTAAAAAAAAGCACTTCTTTTCCAGTATTTCTAGTAAACATCCCAGAGCTGACTCTCACTGGACTGCCTTGGGTCACATGCCCATCTCTGAGCTGATCACGGGGGCCTGAGACGAGCCATGCTGATGTCCGGGCAGATCTGAGTCACTTGCTTATTCTTGGAGCTCAAGGATGGGGGTCAGCCCCCCTGGAACCAGAGAGACCAAGTGGGGGAGGGGAAATCTCCCAGGAAAGTTGGCGTGCAGTTTCCGGAGAGCGAAAAATGTTGCCAGGTAGACTGAAAAATAAACGTCTACTACTGTTGAGCAGATTTGGGCAGGGCCACCCAGCAGCCTGGGTCCCCAAGTCCTGGTTCAGGGTACACCACAACCACCCTCGGTCTCTGTGTTGCCTAGGAACTCATTTTTAAGAAATCACAAAATGTAAACACAGACGAAAGGAGAAGTAATCAGAGGAAAATCGTACACGAAGGGGAGAGGTTCAGAAGGCCCTGGGAAAACATTCAACTGTGGGGCTTTGTTACCTTATTCACCTTGTCAAAAAGTTTTATAACCTGATGAATTACATTCCCAAGGACTGAAACAATTTGCAGATGTGATCAAGAAAATGCTGACAGTAATCTTTGGGAAATCATGGAGATTGGGAACGGTGAGAAGATTGGAGTTGGGCAAATGTATGGAGTTTTTGTGTTTATTTATTTTTTGAGAAAGACAGAAAGAAAGAGAGAGAGAGAGAGAGAGCGCTCAAGCGGGGGAGGAGCAGAGAGAAAGAGGGAGAGAGAAATCCCAAGCAGGCTCTGTGCTCAGCTTGGAGCCCTCAATGGACTCCACCCCCCCACCCCCACCCCCCACCCCCCCACCCCCGGCCCTGGGATCAGACCTGAGTCGAAATCAAGAGTCGGATGCTCAACCAACTGAGCCACCGGGCACCCCATGTTTAAGATGATTTAGGCAAAAATATTGGGAGGGATAAGTACCTAGTGATTTGTTAACAGTAGACCTCGAAAGAGCGGGGTTAACAAGAGAATGCTCACCTTTTACTTTATTCCCTTCTGTATCATTTGCACTTTTTACCACGAATGTCTTGCTTTTAGAACCAAAATATTTTATTTTATCTTATTTTATTTTATTTTATTTTATTTTATTTTATTTTAACCAGTATATTTTAAAAGGCAATAACAATATTTCCATCCGAAGAAAAGAAGGCAAGAAGAACCTGGGTGGCTCAGTCTTTCAAGTGTCTGACTCTTGATTTCAGCTCAGGTCATGATTCCATGGTTCACGGGTTCGAGCCCTGCATCAGGCCCTGTGCTGACAGTGCAGAGCCTGCTTGGGATTCCCTCTCTCTCTCTCTCTCTCTCTTTCTCTCTCTCCCTCTGCCCCTCTCCCCCACTTGTGCTCTCTCTCTAAAAAGAAAAAAAAATCATCGTAAACACCAGCTAGATCATATTGTGCTTATTTTTTACTGAACTTTAGTAGCATTGGTTTCCCTCTTATCTGGATAGTACTAGCCCTAATTTTCCTGTGTCAAGTGTTCTTCGCCCACCTACAATCCTTACAGACCAACTGTAGGGGAAGGAACTGTGATTCAAGTATGGACAGTTATTGCCTTTTTCCTGAAGCCATGGGAAGGTGGGATGGAGGGGCATGTGTGTGTGTGTGTGTGTGTGTGTGTGGTCGCCTGCAACTATAGGGTCCCACCTAATACTGTGCTATTTATAACCCAGTTTTATACACTTGCAAATATATTCTGGGGACAACTTTCTGCATCAGCACATAGACCTTTACCACATTTATTTTAATGATTATATAGCCATCCTGTTTGCTTGTATTTAATTTGAACAAGTTTCTGGGACCATTCTCCTTGGCCACGATTCTAAAGAACATAGACCAGTTTCAAACCTCAGGTTTCAATACATTAGTAGGTTATAAAATTAACTTTCTGGGTCATGACTAATATTTTATTTATAAGCAGACTAGACTAGACCTAAATGGAATAGAAAACAGAAGGGGGAGCCTGGCTGGCTCAGTCTGTGGCGTGTGACTCCCGATCTGGGGGTTGTGAGTCTGAGCAGCTGCATGTTGGGTGTAGAGATTGCTTGAATACATAAAACTTTAAATAGGTAGATAGATAGATAAAATATTTTTTTAATGTGTATTTATTTTTGAGAGAGAGAGAGCACAAGCAGGGGAGGGGCAGAGAGAGAGCAGGACAGAGGATCCGAAGCAGGTTCCGTGCTGACAGCAGAGAGCCCTATATGGGGCTCACACTCACGAACCACGAGATCATGACCAGAGCTAAAGTCCGATGCTTAACGGACTGAGCCACCCAGGTGCCCCAATAAATAAAACCTCTTAAAGAAAACGATGGAATGACATAGAAAGTACCAGAATGCACTAAATGACATATGTTAAAACCAATACTTTTGTTTCAGTATGTGTGTAAACACATGTATGCCGGGTCATAAGATAACATTTCTTTTTTACTCTGGATCGCTGTCCAAAAGTTTGAAAAATGCAGCTACTGACCATGTTATTATGACCTAACTTTTTACATGAGTCTCTTTTCTCTCATAAACCCAGAACTGAACTTTCAAGGAATCAGGTATCTTTTTATACCTGTTTTATTGGTGATAAAGTCCTCTTCCCATTATCGAAATAACAAAACCAGAAAGCTTTGATTTAAACTTAGTAAAAGTTAAATGTAGTTCCAGGTCATTTTGGTTGTCTGTTAGCCAAATAGTTTGAATTTTCAGTAAGATAAAGGAAAGGCGGTCGGGATACGTTCCCATCCCCATGGCCTCACTGGCTTAGAGAAGGGGGAGACCCAGACCCCAGTAAGGGTTATGTCTTACGAAAGTTTACAGAAGCCCCAGATTTTCTGATGTTCTTTAAGATGAAGCAAGAAAATTCTGTTTACTTTTGAGTTTTTCATGAGCTGCTTAATTTTTGAAAGTCCTCTATGGGGGACACCTGGCTGGCTCAGTTGGTAGAGCATGTGACTTCTGATCTCTGGGTGGTGACTTTAAGCCCCACGTTGGGTGTAGGGTTTACTTAAAAAAAAAAAAAAAAAAGTCTTCATGGGAGGGTCATTTGCTATTAAATAACCCCTCTATTTCTACCGGTATGCAAATGATTACTTGGTTCTTTAGAACAGGCATCCAAAAGCTGTTTATGCAAAGGGCCAGATGAATATTGTAGGCTCTATGGATCTTCCTCGGCGTCTCAACTCTGCCATTGTAGACCCAAAACACAAAGGAATGAGTGTGGCTGACTTTCAATTCACTTTGCTGGTGGACATTGAAACATGAATTGTATAGAATTTTCATGTGTCAAAAAATTATTTCTTTGATTTTCTTTTCCAACCATTGAAAGATAAAAGCCTTTCCTTAGCTCACCGGTTGTGCAAAGAATATATGCCTTAGTGAAGGCAATTTGCTCACTTTTTAATTTTTTTAATATTTTATTTATCTAGTTACTTACTTCTGTATTTATGTATTTTAAGTAAACTCTATGCCCTGTGTGGGGCTCGAACTCACAACCCCGAGATCAAGAGTCTTAGGCGCCACCCGCTGAGCCAGCGGGGGTGCCTCAACTTGTTCACCTTTTTAAATTTAAATTTTGGGGGCACCTGGGTGGCTCAGTGAGTTAGGCATCTGACTTTGGCTCAGGTCATGGTCTCATGGTTCATGGGTTCGGGCTCTGTGCTGACAGCTCAGAGCCTGGAGCCTGCTTTGGATTCCGTGTCTCCCTCTCTCTGTGCCCCTCTTCAGCTCACACTCTGTTTCTCTCTGTCTCTTTCTTAAACATAGATAAACGTTAAAAAATAAATTTAATACAAAAAATGAAAATTTTTATTTTGTTTTCCAAATAGGTAATTTACCAGGGCTCAGAATTCAAAAAGTACTATATATATATATATATATATATATATATATATATATATATATATACATGTATATACATGTATATGACATGTATATATATACATGCAATGACAAGTTACCACAAACTTGGTGGTTTTATTTTTTTTTTTTTAATTTTTTTTTCAACATTTATTTATTTTTGGGACAGAGAGAGACAGAGCATGAACGGGGGAGGGGCAGAGAGAGAGGGAGACACAGAATCGGAAACAGGCTCCAGGCTCTGAGCCATCAGCCCAGAGCCTGACGCGGGGCTCGAACTCACGGACCGCGAGATCGTGACCTGGCTGAAGTCGGACGCTTAACCGACTGCGCCACCCAGGCGCCCCCAAACTTGGTGGTTTTAAACAACAGAAATGTATTCTTTCACAGTTCCAGAAGCCAGAAGATGGAAATCACAGTGTCGGCAGGGCTGTGCTCCCTTCGAAGTCTCCAAGAAAGAATCCTTCGTGGCCACCACTAGCCTCTGGTTGGTGCTGGTGGTTCTTATTATTCCTTGACTTGTAGATGCAACCCTCCAATCTCTATCTCCATCTTGGGGTGACCTTCGCCTCTGTGTGTCTGTGCCTCTCTGTCCACATTTCTCCCTTCTTACAAGTTGTACTTAGGGCCCACCCTCGTCCGGTACAACCTCGTTTTAACTTGCTAACATCTGCAAACACCCTATTTCTAGAGAAGGTCACATTCTTAGGTTCCAGGTAGACATGAATTTTGAGGGACGCTATTCAATCCAGTAAAGTAGTAAATTTGGTATCTGTTCACGTCTCACATTGTAAGAGAACCGTGTTGATCAGACTCATCACTATTTAGATAGCATAGGCTCATCTGAGTGCTCAGTCTTCATGCCCCAGACCTACTGGCTTTCGCAGCCCAACATACAACTCAAATAAAAATGGCGACTCCGGGGTGCCTGAGTGGCTCAGTCGGTTGAGTGTCTGACTTTGGCTCGGGTCATGATCTCGCAGTTCATGAGTTCAAGCCCCACATCGGGTTCACTGCTGTCATCACAGAGCCCACTTCAGATCCTCTGTTCCTCTGTCTCTGCCCCTCCCCAGCTGTCACTCTCTCTCTCCCTCAAAAATAAACATTAAATAAATAAATAGATAAATAGATAAATAAATAAATAAATAAATAAATAAATGGCGGCTCCAGTAGATTCAACCCCAAGCACAATATGTAACCTGATGTTATCCACAACTGAGTTGTACCCAATGGAAAGCAAGGCTGGGCATCTAGAAAGAACTAAGCCAATATTAGATGAATTGAAATGTGAGGAAGAGAAGTGTCCCCATAAAACAATGATCACTCAAATTATTATTTATCATAATATTATATAACATTTGTGAGTGTTTACTGAGAGCCAGGCACTTTTCTAAGCCCTTTACGTGTATTAATTCAGGTAACCCTTTACGGGTAAACTGGGAAGGGACAGAGGTTGGATTTGGACCTAGGCAATCAGACTCCAGGCCACTCTGCTAAACTTCTCGAATAAACTTAAAAGGGAGGAAGGAAGTTTTCAATCTCAGAACCAAGTGTTGTTTTGTTTTTTAACTTCCTCTGTTAGATTTTAAAACGTGTGACATCATGGGGTGCTGGGTGGCTCAGTCGGTTAAGCGTCTGACTCTTGGTTTCCGCTCAGGTCACGATCTCATGGTTTGTGAGTCTGAGCCCCACCTCGGGCTCTGTACTGACAGTGTGGAGCCTGCTTGGGATTCTCTCTTTCCCTCTCTTTCTGCCTCTCCCCTGCTCGCACACACTCTCTCTCTCTCAAAATAAATAAACATTTAAAAAATAAAATGTGACATCAAATACAATATGCTACTCAGCCTGTGGTTTTGAACACTTTCTTCCTATAAAGGACATCTAGCCTGGCCATCACCTTAGGTTTTTATTCTTTTCTTTCTTTCTTTCTTTCTTTCTCTCTCTCTCTCTCTCTCTCTTTCTTTCTTTTTTCTATGCTCCACTTCCTCCACACTCTTCCTTTACCCTAAGTTGCTATTTCAGATCAGTAAGATTACGAAGCCATAAATAGCTTTTCTGTGAATTATTCTACAGGAAGCTCAACCTGATCAGATCCTGCCCGTCAGGGGTAGAGCAAAAACAAACCAATACAAAACCCAAGGCAGGGTTTCTGAGTGCAGAGAGGAGTGACACAGTCAGTTCTAGCTCTTGCAACCCTCCTTCAACAGAGACATGCCTTGCAGAGTGTGTTAAACACTGAGTAATTGATCAACTCCCCTACTTTTCGCATATAACGCACGAATGGAAAAAAGAGTAGGACTCTACCAGAAGGATCCGTAGCTGAATAATATACCGAGGTGTTACAAGAAAGTTGCCGGTTACAATGCTTGAAAATACATCACTAATTCATAATTATATTTTCCTTTGCAGCTATGATGAACACCAATACATTTTCAGGGTCGGGAATGCAAGTTGGTGCAACCACTCTGGAAAACAGTACAGAGCTTCCTCAAAAAACTAAAAATAGAGCTACCCTACGACCCAGCAACTGCACGACTAGGCATTTATCCATAGGATACAGGTGTGCTGTTTTGAAGGGACACATGCACCCCCATGTTTATAGCAGCATGATCAACAACAGCCAAAGTATGGAAAGAGCCCAAAAGTCCATCGATGGATGAATGGATACAGAAAATACGGTGTATATATATATACAATGGAGTGTTACTCGGCAATCAAAAAGAATGAAATCTTGCCATTTGCAACTATGTGGATGGAACTGGAGGGTATTAGGCTAAGTGAAATTGGTCAGACCTCACTCATATGAGGACTTTAAGAGACAAAACAGATGAACACAGGGAAGGGAAACAAAAATAATATAAAAAGAGGGAGGGGGACAAAACAGAAGAGGCTCATAGATATGGAGAACAAACTGAGGGTTACTGGAGGGGTTGTGGGAGGGGGGAAGGGGTAAATGGGTCAGGGGCACTAAGGAATCTACTCCTGAAATCATTGTTGCACTACATGCCAACTAATTTGGATGTAAATTTAAAAAAATAAAAAATAAAATAAAATAAATACATTTTCAGCGTTTATACACATTCCTTAAATGAACCTGGTTGACCAGCTTGAACATACCAGTTTAAGACAAAGACCATGCAATTTATTTACTTTTATTATTTTTTAAAGACCTACTATATGCTAGGAAGAAGGGAGAAAGACAGTTGTTGTTTTGTTTTTTTTTCTCTCTTCCTAATAAATGAATTCAATTGAATGAATGTGCTCCAACCATAGCTTTTGAAAATTACAAGCAGTCATGCAGGCTGGAGTGGCTTTACCACTTAAGAGCTGTGGGAATTTGAGCAAGTTACTTAACCTCTCTGTGCCTCAGATTCCTCAGCAGCCAAGACAATAATACCTCTCTCATAGATATATGATACATAATATGTCATATTACATATCATATAAGTATTATATATAATATGCAAAATACATACGAATATAATACAGTATATAATATATTTAATAATATATGAAAATAGAATACAGAAATATGTATATGTATATGTATATGTATATGTATATGTATATGTATATGTATATGCAAAACATGTGCCTGACAGGGGCGCCTAGATGGTTCAGTCGGTTAAACTGACTTCGGCTTAGGTCACCATCTTGTGGATGGTGAGTTCAAGCCCCGAGTCGGGCTCTGGGCTGACAGCTCAGAGCCTGGAGCCTGCTTCCGATTCTGTGTCTCCCTCTCTTTCTGCCCCTCCCCTGCTCACTCTCTCTCTCTCTCTCTCAAAAATAAACATTAAAAAAAATTTTTTTTAAGTGCCTGGCATTTAGCAATGGCTCAATTAATGTTTATTGTTAGTATATATTATATCATGATTAAAATAATGCACCTCATTTGTCTTAATTATGGCTATAGTAAGACCTCTCACAGCAGACCGTGACCTTCTAACTTCCCTAACTGTCCCACATTGTTAGAAATGGACGCTTTCGCTGAGGAATGACCTTGTCCCAACCATGACGTGCATATGGGCCTTTTCTCTCACATCCATACTTTTATCCAAAGGAAAAAGTCTGCTGAACAGGTGGCCTTTCGGCAGTCGTGCTAATTACTTGTAGTTGAAATGTCTACGTGTCTGGACTTGCTGCCCCATCAACTAGTTGAAAGAACTCACAGACAAGCACGTCTATAAGGTGTGTAGCTTAGGAGCCACAAAGAAAAAGGAATTGAGTTAATGCCATCAGGTTTTACATTCTGTGCATTCTTCCTCTGTTCCGTCAATTATAGAAACACACATGGGGGAGGAGTGGGGAGGGGAAAGTGAGGCTCACTGTGGTGTCAGCAGGGCCCAATGTTAAGAAGGTCGTGAAGTTTAATGCTTATGAGCATTTCTGGAATAGGGAGACAGGTTGCGGTCTTAGCTCCTTCTAACCTGCAGTGGCTCCTCCCACAAGTCACTTAAGCCCCCTGCACCTTGATCTCAGTCCTGAACCTGTTGTCCCAGGGAACAGCTTCTGGGAGGGAGATTTGCAGATAGATCCTTTACCGGGAAGTGCTTAACACCCGTGAAGGGGTGAGGGGAGCAAGGGGGTGCACAGGGAGAAATTGAATTATGAGGCAGTTGCAGTGAAGGCCTCAGTCAGTCCCTTGCGGGGCCATAAAGCTGGGTTGGCCCTCAGAGATGTTCTAAAGTGAGGCTGGGGGGCCGGGCCTTTGCAAGCCTGCATCAACCAGGCATTGGTTTCTTTTTCTTTTGTTTTTTAATGTTTATTGTTTTATTTTTGAGACAGAGAGAGAGAGTCAGGGCACAAGTGGGGGAGAGGCAGAGAGGAAAACAGAGACTCTGAAGCAGGCTCCAGGCCCTGAGCTGTCAGCACAGAGCCTGATGTGGGGCTCGAACCCATGAGCCATGAGATCATGACCTGAGCCGAAGTTGGACGCTTAACCCACTGAGCCACCCAGGGGCTCCAACCAGGCCATGTCTGGAGACACTTTGGTTGTTGTTGCTGGAGGAGGGGTACTACTGGGCATCCAGCGGGAGAGACCAGAGTGTTGCTACACATCCCACAGTGCCCAGGACGGCTCCCACGACAAACAAGTACTGTCCCAAGGTGTCAAGAGTGCTGAGGCTTCTCAAGGATAAAGCCTGCTCTTGAAGTGGACTCATAATCTTAGAGCGGCTTTCTTTAGCTAAGGGCAATTTCTGGAGAATTCACGAGAAATGTGAGTCAGCAGCAGCCAAGGCTCCCGGCAGCTGGGAGAATAAGTGACTGGTCCCGAAGGGCTATGTGGACAGCACATCACAATATCCACTACATCCTTTAAAAAAAAATCAACTTTTGGCTCTGCAAGTAATACTTGAATCCCACCTCCTTATAAAAATTAAAATGTTCTAGGGGCACCTGGGTGGCTCAGTCGGATAAGCGTCTGACTTCGGCTCAGGTCATGATCTCACGGTTCGTGGGTCCGAGCCCCGCGTCGGGCTCTGGGCTGACAGCTCTGAGCCTGGAGCCTGCTTCGGATTCTGTGTCTCCCTCTCTCTCTGCCCCTTCCCCACTCATTCTCTCTCTCTCTGTCTCTCCAGAAGAAAATAAACATTTTAAAAAAAATAAAAATAATAATAATAATTAGAAAAAAATTAAAATGTTCTAGACCAGGGTTTCTCAACATCGGCACTGTTGGCATTTTCGGCTCGGTATCTCTTGGTTGTGAAGGCTGTTCTGGGCTCCGTCTGTCAAGCAGCATCCCTGGCCTCCACCCATTAGATGCTAGTAGCACTTTTCCCCTCCCCCAGCCTCCGCTGGACAACCAGAAATATCTGGAGACGTTGCCTCGTGTTCCCTGGAAGGCAGAATTGCCTCTGATTGAGGATCGTTTTTCCCGGGGAAACTTAAAACAGCCCTTGACCACACAATTCCCAGTCTTGGGAACCCTCCCCAGAAGTAACCACCACTGAAAGTTTGCACTGGATCCTTCCAGATTCTTAGTACGTATTTATGTGGACACGTATGTGAGCACAGAAAATAGTGTGGGCTCTTCTGTTTCTTGTTTTGTTTTGTTTTGTTTTGTTTTCCATAAATGTGATCACCTGACCACAGAAAACAGATCATATCTTTGTTCCGTTTCCTTTGGAAAAGGCCTGAATTTTCATTCTGGTCACCACATTCGCCCCACACAGCCCATGCTCTGGAAATGGGCATGTAGCACAGACCCAGATTAATCCATGTGAGCCAACCTCATAAACGGTGAGATCATGATCCGAGCCAAAGGCAGACACTTAACCGACTGAGCCCCCAGGGGCTCCTCTATCTTCCTCTTTGAACGCGACTAAAGAATCCTAACTGCGGACCCTTTGGCAGCCATCTTGTGATCGTGGAATTAGAAGCCACCTTTTGTTTCTAGCTGCTGCCACGGGAGACGCAGCAGACAAACTGGAAGGAAACCTTGCGCTTGATGAAATCACCCAGCCAGCCCCTAACCAAACACAACCGGAGGCCCATGTTACCATAGATCTTGCAAGATTATGAACAACTGCCTCCAGCGATCCCCTCAGCCGGTCAGTATTACACTTTCTGTTGCATTCAACCTAGCATATTCTCAATGATCCCGTAATCCGGAACATGGATCTACCATAATTTATGTACCTATTCCCCTACTAAAGCATACTTAACCAGTATAACTCCTATTTTCCACTTTAACAATCCAGACTTTCGTGAATTCAGACTTTTTTCTTTAAATGTCTTGATTTTGGATATTAAACAGATCACTCATACATTCATTCCAAAAACATATCATGAACACTTGCTGTCACACTCACGTAGATACTGAGGATACATAGGCAACAATACCAGACCCCTGCCCTCGGGGAGTTTTAATTCTTAGAAGGTAGATAACAAAATAAAACACAATATGAAACAGTACAGAACAGCATGAAAAAATACTATAATATAACATGACATAACAATACATAGGACATGACCGTGTGGCTATAGAGTCGATGGGCAACGTGGTTGGTTTTTACCAGTCACGGTTTTTTGGACCCAAGCTTCATGCAGCTTGAAAGCTCTATTTTCTAGAAGGAAGTCATTTGAGAGCTCTGAGTACATATGGCCCTCCTCACGGGAGGGAGATCAAACATACAATTTCTCAGAGCAGTGTCTGGGTGATGTTTCAGGGTGTGACTATAGGTTGAAAGCCCCAAGGAGGTAAGAGCCCTGTGTCACCATTAGTGTTTGTTAGAACTCTCGGCCTGTTTGAAAGCGGCCAGAGAATTGCTTGCTATTTCCTTCTTTCAGTATGTCTGATCACCATCACTGATTAACGGAGCTACAATGGAAACGTAATCGGAACATTTCTGAAGCAAAGTTAGATTGAAACAAGTTTAGGGCAAGGCTTTCAAATCAGAAGCCCTAGTGGCTAAGAATGTGAAACCATTGCTCTGTTAAGAAGGTTAGCCATTGAGGGGTGCCTGGGTGGCGCGGTCGGTTAAGCGTCCGACTTCAGCCAGGTCACGATCTCGCGGTCTGTGAGTTCGAGCCCCGCGTTAGGCTCTGGGCTGACAGCTCGGAGCCTGGGGCCTGCTTTGGATTCTGGGTCTCCCTCTCTCTGCCCCTCCCCACTCGTGCTCTGTCTCTCGCTCAAAAATAAAATGAAACAATTTTTTCTTTTTTTTAAAGGAAGTCTTACGTATACAATGCTCATAGGCTTGCATTTTACCCTATAATGGCTGGAGCCAGTGGGAAGTTTTGGTACTTAGAGTAAGCAGCTCCCTGCCATCCAGGCTCAGGTAGGAGGGCACTTCCTCTCCCCCTGCAGTTGGGTGGGGCCGCGTGAGTAATTCTGGCCAATGAGTGATGTGCAGGAGCCACGGCAAGAGCAAGAGCATTTAATTGTCGATTCGGGACTCTCCAGGCAGCTTTCTTTTTCTCTAGTTGGGTCATCAGCAGTGCTCAAGATGGTGGCTGCTTCATGACTTGGGGCCCATGAATCACTGCAGCTTCCTGAGCCCCCCCCCCCCCCAACCCCTGTAAAAACTGGAGACAGACCGGGATACATGAGCCACCAAGATTTGGAGGGTTCTACTACACATACCCGCGATTCCCCACCTGGGAACATTCTCTGGACCTCACCTAGGGCGGGCAGTAATGCTGGGGACTTGTCCCACCAGCAGCCCTCAGCAACATGGTGCTCAGCCCTCAGATGGGTAAGTCTGACATGTGCTCTAGCTGCCTTGGCCCTGAACGCTCTGGCCTACGGGAGGCGAGGTGAAAGTCTCAATGGCGGGCCTGGGCCCCCGGTCCGTGCTAAGCACAGAGAATTCATATCTCCAGTCTCTCTGCAGAGGATTTCATCCAAGTGGTGGGAGCTTCCAAAGTGGAGAGGGAGGAGGGAAAAGGAAACGAGGGGATGGGGCTGCCTGGAAATCACTTCACCCCTCGGCATCCAGGTCCCTCTAGTTAAGCACTTTAACCTGATTTCTGCAGGGTAATGTGTTAGGGCGTCCCTCCCTTCCTGCCTCTGGTCTCCCAGCCGCGTGTTCCCCTGTGGTTGGCATTAAGGAAGCAAGAGCTTGACTGTGACCCACAGCAGCCGCACACAGTGCTAGCCCCACCGACAGCAAAGCCGTCTGTCTTGAGTGGCCTCCTTGGTCAGGAACCACCCCCTGCCTACCTCTCATGATGAGAGGGGACATTTGAACCCACCTTGAACTCAGGTTTGGGAAGCCCTGCTTACCGCTGCCCGGGGGGGCAGCCCCTCTCGGAGCAGAAGTCTCATTTTATGGCTCTGATTTCAGAGCTGCCCAAATTGATGCCTGCTTTCTCCCCCAGGACTGACTTGCCTTTGAGTCCCTACTGCTCGGGGACAATCCACACACATCAAGAGAGAGCTGCTAGCATTTACCAGTGGAGGGGCTGGGGGGGGCCCTTGAGGAAGAATCTGGGAAGAAACGGGGGACGGATTCTTTGTCCTGTCTGGATGTCCTCAGGACAACGGAGGGAGGGTGCCAGGACCTGGATGGAAAGTCCCCGAGATCTTGTGAGAAAAGAGAATCATGAATCAGACACATTCTGCTTCCTAGATTTTCATATCAAGTGTGCTTATCCCCAAATGTGGATGATTATTCTTGAGATTTCTGCTATTAAAATAACCAAGTTCGCAATTATATGAGGACAAACCGCCTCTCTAACCTCCACAAGTACAGTCATCGATAATGGTGGGGACTTTTTGTTTTTCCTAATTCTGTATCTTTCCTTTCCTGGGGGCATAAAACGATGGCCGATAAGGCCACGCTGGGCTGAAATGCTGGATGTTGCCATGTTGCTGTGCCGGGACCAAGAAGGATTTGATTTTTGCCTCGCAAGGGTGGTGATTATCATAGCGGAAATCATCATGCGGGCATTTTCCAACATTCGCCTAATATCTGGAGAGGCTATTTTAGGCTTTGGCAAATATCTGCATTCATTTTCCTATTTGATCACTACTGCAAACAGGGGAGGAAACCTTGACCTTGTGTAATAATCTCTGACCTCAGCTCTAGGCAATAGCTCTATCCTAGTGACCAGCCCGTTTGGGTATTAAACCAAGAGTGACAAGAGCACCTTATATGGTTACGGATCCCCACCCCGAGAGTGCCCTGATTTTATTCAAAGGGTCCATCGTTTCGGGGGGGGGGGGGGGTAGCCAATCAGCTGTCCAGATCTCAATTCCTTCCCTGACCTACAAGTCCTGGCCAAAGCCTGTTCTGATTTCTTGGTGCTAATTGGCCGTTCTCTCCGACTCCTGACCCTTGGAACCCTTCATGCTATGCTGCTGGTAAAGGGCTTTCCAGGAGAGGAAAAACATCCTGGTTTGTAGTATTTGCCAGCTCCCATGGTGGAAATATTTCCACCATAACTGATTTCAAGCAACCTACGTTTTAACAACTGGCTCTTAAGATTCCTAAATTTGGGGGGCGCTCGGCTGCCTCAGTTGATAGAGCATGCAACTCGTGATCTCAGGGCTGAAACATTGAGCCTCACGTTGAGTATAGAGATTACTTAAACATAAAATCTTAAAAAAAAAAAAAAAAAAAAAAGATTCCTGAATTTTGAACAGTTGGCTCTCCGGAGCAGGGACAAGCCTGCTACGGTATGCTGTTGCCTATGGGTGAAGCACAAGCAAAAATATTCACTGACCTCACAGTTCGTGAGTTCAAGCCCCACGTGGGGCTCTGTGCTAACAGCTCAGAGCCTGGAGCCTGCTTCGGATTCTGTGTCTCCTTCTCTCTCTGCCCCACCCCCCACTCCGCCCTGTCTCTCTCTCTCCTCTCTCTCTCAAAAATAAATAAACAGTAAAAAAAATTTTTTTTTAATTTTTATAAAGAATGTCGAGTTTATACACGTTTTTGTAGGCCATCTGCCCCAGCCTATGGAGGGAGGTCTTCATGTAAGCTTTTAAAAGCTCTCCTCTAAAAGGCAATTAAAAAAAGAAAAGTTCCTTCTTGACCAGAGCAAAAGCTGAATTTTAGTCCCCTTCAGCCTGGTGCTTTTGTGCAGTGCACAATCTGCCTAACTGTGTCGACCCTGCATGTAAGCTGGTCTTTAACTTGGGACTGGTGGGTATCCTCCAAAGGGCATCTGGCTGGGTCCCATCCCAAGGCTTTCTCTTGGCATCTGCTGCCCAAATGTATGCTATGAGCTGGGCTCCACCTTGGCCCAGCGCTGCAGACGTCCCCAAGCTTCTGCTACGACCTCTAGCCAGGCCCGGCCAGGGCCTGCCACCAGTCTCGCTGCAGGGCCACCTTGAGCCCAGCCGTGGTCTACCCCGTGGCAGGTAGCGTGCAAGGATGCCTCGGGAGTGCTCCCTGGGCCTGCTCTCTGCCTGTCCACGCCTGTGTCCGGGGCGGCTCAGCACCCTCCCCGCGACTTAGTCAGAATCAGGTGTGGGCTCAGGCCCTCCTCCCATGCGTTCCCCTCCACTGCCCGCTCTTTCCCCTCCGGGCCCTCAGCTCTCGGATTTTCTCTTCTCCATCACACTCCACTGAGCCAGAAACCTGAGCCACGAGCCTCCCTCTTCCCTTCTTCGTTGTCCCCGAGACTTTTCGTCGCTCATTTTCTCCAGTCGTTTTCAAAACACTAGGTAGATACTCGTACATTTTTTCCTAAATCCCATTTTTTAAACAGCTGAAAAGGGTGTCACGTTTGCACCCCATAAATACTGACATCTTAAGACGGTTTCTTCACACTGAAATGATCCCCAAAGAACATCCATATCATGATAGTTTGTTTTCCACCATCATCTGTTCTTAAAAAGCCGTGAACAGGGGCGCCTGGGTGGCTCAGTCGGTTGGGCGGCCGACTTCGGCTCAGGTCACGATCTCGCGGTCCGTGAGTTCGAGCCCCGCGTCGGGCTCTGGGCTGACGGCTCAGAGCCTGGAGCCTGTTTCCGATTCTGTGTCTCCCTCTCTCTGCCCCTCCCCCGTTCATGCTCTGTCTCTCTCTGTCTCAAAAATAAATAAACGTTAAAAAAAAAATTAAAAAAAAAAAACAAACCGTGAACAATATGGGGCGCCTGGGTGGCTAGATCCGTTGGGCGGTCGACTCTTGGTTTTGCCTCAAGTCATGATCTCACGGTTTGTGAGTTCCAGCCCCGCGTCAGGCTCCGCGCTGACAGCATGAAGCCTGCTTTGGATGCTCTGTCTCCCCCTCTCTCTGCCCCTTCCCTGCTCTCTCTCTCTCTCTCTCTCTCTCTCCAAAATAAATAAATAAATAAATAAACATTTTAAAAATAAATAAATAAGCCATGAACAATAGAATGGAAATATTACTTGACCCTCTTTGCCAATAAAATCTTCAAATACATATATGTATTCTATAATGTATTTAAGTCATCTCTACGCCCAACACGGGGCTCGAACTCACCAGTCCAAGATCAAGAGTCACATGCTCCACCAACTGAGCCAACCAGGCATGCCTAAAAATAATAAGATTTTTTTAATTAAAATTAAGTAATGAAATAAGGTTTTATTTAATAGTAATCAAATAAAATTTTAATAAGATTTTATTCAAAAAGAAGATTGGGGAGAAGCCTGACTGTCCTTTGTAAAGGGACAGAGGGGACACTGGGCAGAGGGCAGTGAGAACGAAAGCTGGCAGAAAAGATATAAAAGGAAGGGGAGGAACTATAAACTGATTCCCTTAGGGGCGCCTGGGTGGCTCAGTCGGTTAAGTTCCAGCTTCAGCCTAGGTCATGATCTTGCTGTTCCCAAGTCCGAGCCCCGCATCAGGCTCTGTGCTGACAGCTTAGAGCCTGGAGCCTATTTCAGATTCTGTGTCTCCCTTTCTCTCTCTGCTCCTCCCCCACGCACACTCTCTCCCTCTCTCAAAAATAAACCTTGAAAAAAAATGTTTTTTTAATTATACTGATTCCCTTAAACTCTCCCTGGTTCAAAGCCTGATATTCTTGCTGTTCTAAACATGTCTCCCTTTCCAACAAGGACTCCGAACCTGATGCATGATCCTGTTATCAGAGAAGGAAGGGGAAGGCTTTCTATACTTTGCAAGGGACCCTTATTATCTACGCCCTCTAGGCCAGGCTCTGGATCTTGGGCTATGGGGTGTGATGCCCTAGGACCAATTATTTTTACACATTGGTTTAATGTCCTCCATGTACAAACACACACACACACACACACACACACACACACACACACACAGAGTTATAGTTATGCTTGTATAAGCATAACATATTTCAAAAGGACACACAAGAAATCAGGAAGAGTGAATGACTCCAGGCAGAGGGTCTAGAACTTTTTAATTATGCAACATTTTGTTACAGTTTGAATATTTTCCATATACACGGATAACTTTCTCAATGATAAAAGAAAAGTAAGCTTACAGGCATATCATGCAAAGAGCTTCCTTATTTGTTTCACTTTTGTGCTGATGTAATACATACATGGTAAAACAGTTACTTTTATGTGTCAACTTGATTTGGCCACAGGGTACCCAGATAACTGGCCAAGTATTTTTCTGGGTGTTTCTGTGAGTGTGTTTTAGATGCACTGAACATTTAAATCAGCAGACTGAGTAAAGCGGATTGCCCCCACAATGTGGTGGGCCTCATTCAATCAGTTGAAGGTCTGGATAAAGTAAAAGATGACCTTTGAGCTAGGACATTAGCTTCTCTTGGATCTACCACAGCCTGCTGGCCTTCAGAGTTGAACAAGGACATTGACTCTGCAGATTTTGGGTTTGCCAACCTCCGATATTTGTGTGAGCCAATTCCTTATATAAAGAGATTATATGCGTATATCTATATATATTGTAATATAGTAATATACACACATACCTCTCCTACTGATTCTGTTTCTTTGGAGAATCCTAATACACATAGACACTTTTTTCTTTACATTAAAAATTTTTTTAATGTTTATTTACTTATTTTGAGAGCCAGAGAGAGAGAGAATGTATGTGCATGAGCAGGGAGGAGCAGAGAGGGGGAGAGAGAGAATCCCAAGCAGGCTCCTTACTGTCAGTGCAGAGCCTGACACAGGGCTCAAACTCACAACCGTGAGATCATGACCTGAGCCAAAATCAAGAGTCCGACATTTAACTGACTGAGCCACCCAGGCAGCCCTTCTTGACATTTTAAAAATATTTTTTTTTCTTTTTCTCCCCAGCTTTACTTGAGATATACTTCACACACAGTATAATTCACCCATTTTAAGCTTACATTTCTGAGTTTGGGCCATTGCCTCCGCGTGTATAACTACCGCCACTATCAAAATAAATAAATAAAATATATTCTGTTCACACGCACATAATTTAAAAATCATACAGGGGCGCCTGGGTGGCGCAGTCGGTTAAGCGTCCGACTTCAGCCAGGTCACCATCTCGCGGTCCGTGAGTTCGAGCCCCACGTCAGGCTCTGGGCTGATGGCTCAGAGCCTGGAGCCTGTTTCCGATTCTGTGTCTCCCTCTCTCTCTGCCCCTCCCCCGTTCATGCTGTCTCTCTCTGTCTTAAAAAAATAAATAAACGTTGAAAAAAAATTTTTTTAAATAATAAATAAAAATCATACAAAGCTATCCATCAGACATGATTTAGTTTGGCTCTGAGTGGCGAGCAATGAAAAATAGCGGAGGATTACTAGCAGTGCATTGAGATGAGGGACAATTCACAGTATCTCCTCTAGGGGGTCAATGTTTCAAACGACAGAGGTGATAGCTCGATTTACCTGCTCCCAAATCTCATTTTGGCAGTGTTCTTTTATTTTTCTGTATTTGTTTTTTTAAGTTTATTTAAAGACAGACAGAGTGAGTGAGCAAGGGGAGGGCAGAGAGAAACCCCAAGCGGGGCTCGAACTCACAGACCATGAGATCACGACCTGAGCCGACACTAAGAGTTGGACGCTTAACCAACAGAGCCACCCAGGCGCCCCTCATTTTGGCAGTTTTCTTTCTTTTTTTTTTTTTTTTAATGTTTATTTGAGAGAGTGGGGGAGGGGCAGAGAGAGAGGGAGGCAGAGAATCCCAAGCAGGCCGTGCAGCTTAAAGTGCAGAGCCCAATGCAGGGCTCCGACTCATGAATCATGAGATCCTGACCTGAGCTGAAATCAAGAATCAGACGCTTAACCAACTGAGCCACCCAGGCGCCCCTGGAAGTTTTCTTCTCTTAGAAGCTTGGATAATTAATTGGCTTAAAGTATAATAAATGTTATCAGACTCTAGAGATGCCCTACCATGATCTTGAAAAGCACACTTAGCATATGACAAGAAAAAAGTTGTGTGTTACAAGAGATTTGCAAATATACCCATATCCTGCATCCACGTAAGTTTTTGTTAGAGAAAATTTTGACATTAGTTTTGTAATTTATTAGATTATTATTCATTGAATTTGCCATGGGCCACGGCTTGTAGGCAATTACCACACGGCACTTTGCATGTTTGCAAAGTGAGGTAATCGAACTGACAAATAGCTTTGCATGTATAGGGGCATTTTTATGAAGACTGAATTTCACAATTTATAATGCTACGATAATAGTATGTCTTATAGTCATTAATTTTTTATGGTTGTTTTTTTTTTTCTTTTTGTATGTTGGAGTCAATACATTTGCCCTTTTTATTCTTAAGGTCTCAAACAGGACCTGATAAGACCATCGGCCCCAAACCCTGTGTACGCGTGTTAGGAATGCATTTGCGGCAAATAACAGACAGCCCAACGTACAGGGGCCTGAACGAAGCAGGATTCTTTTTCTCCCAAGATGAGAAGCCAGGAGGTGGCAGTCCAGGGCTGGTGCCCAGCAATTTCTCTGTTTTCTTCTACTTTCCTGCTACAGCATCTTTAACATTTTTTTAAGTGTTATTTATTTCAAAAAAATTTTTTTTTAATGTTTATTCATTTTTTGAGAGAGAGAGAGAGAGAGACAGAGCATGAGTGGGGGAGGGGCAGAGAGAAAGGGAGACACAGAATCTGAAACAGGCTCCAGGCTCCGAGCTGTCAGCCCAGAGCCGGACGCGGGGCTCGAACCCACAAACCGCGAGATCCTGACCTGAGCCCAATTCAAGAGTCGGACACTTAACTGAGCCACCCAGGCGCCCCTAGCATGCTGGTTTTCATCTCCTGGTTACAAGGTCGCTATGCAGCTGCAGGCATCACATCCGTGTTCCAGACAAGAACGATGAGGGAGGGAAAAAGGCCTTGCTGGTTGTATTTATCCCTATTGATGCTGTGGGAGGGGAATGAAAGCTTCTCCAGTAACCCCTCAGCACGCTTCCTCTTACATAGCTTCAAAGGAGAAAGGGCTGGATAATCTCATTTTTAGCTCTGGCCTCCAGGCAAGAGAGAAGAGTTTTGAGTGGAGGTGAAGAGAGCCTCCCCGCTGTGCCACAGAAGCTACAGGAGCCGGGGCACAAAACAACCTGAATAATTAAGTTCAGCACCCAAAAAAATGCTGCTTTTGTAACTGACGAGCAACTTCTTCAAGTTCTAAGCCTCTAAGAAAATGGTTTCTGCAACAAAAGTATCCAATAGCTTTCCACTGTGGGTGTGAGCGTTAATATTCTAACCCAGTGGTTCTCAAACTTGCTGTTGAGCAACATCACCCGAGGCCTTGTTAAAACCCAGAGGCTGGGCCCACCCCATAGACCAAGGGTGGGGCCTGAGAATTTGCGTTTCTAACAAATTCCCAGGTGCCGCAGCTGATCCTAAAACCCCGGGTTGAAAATCACTGTTCCTGCCAGTCTATTATGGTAATAGACATTTGTGCCCTTTTCTTTTTCTTCTCGGTTTATTTATTTTTTGACAGAGAATGCGCACGCACCGAGCAAAGAGGGGCAGAGAGAGGGAGAGACAGAACCCCAAGCAGGCTCTGCACTCTCGGCATGGAGCCTGAGACAAGGCTTCAACCCACAAACTGAGAGATCACGACTTTCACTGTCAAAAGCTGGATGCTCAACCTGAGCCCCCCAGGCACCCCAGACATCTGTGCCATTTTCAGTCTTTTGTCTCCTCTACCCAAACTGTGAAGAACGACCTTGTCACAGTGAAAAGTGGGAGGAGGGCGTTGCGGCAGAGGGAACAACAGGTAGAAAGGGCCTGCCCTGGACAACGGCTGTTTTGCTCACCAGCAGCCATCTTGCTTCTCCGGGTAACAGCACCTTGGCTTGCATTTGGGGAGCTCCCTGACTGCAGGACTTGAGTTTCGCGTGGGGCGGATCGTGCCTCCTGTTCTGGTGGGGAAGATGGGAGGCACGAGACCCAGGATTGCCTAATCAGTGCATCGCGCACGACGGGTCCCAACGATTGGTCTGGGGATGGTCACCTGACCTCGGCTGATTCAAGGGCCTTTTCTAGAGCAGTTGGGAGGAAGTGAGAATCCTGTTTCCACTAGGGTAGCTAATCAGGACAAAAGATTAAAGAGGACTTCACGTCCCGTTGGGAGAGACCAGGAATGAAGATAAGACATCACAGGCTGGGGCAACCAATGGAGACCAGAGGCATCCACTCCTTACTCCGGCCTTCTCTGGAACTTCTCAGGTGCACGGGCCAATATCCTCCTTTACATATAGGCCAATGTGAATGGGACTTCTGTCCCCTGTGACTGAAAGAGTTCTGACTAACCCAGGATAAGACCTGAGAGGGCTTGGTGCAGCTTTGAGAGGAAGTGAAACAAGGCAGGGACCAGGGGGAGAATGGGCGTGAGAAGCCTGGCTGAGAGCCAAGGCACAGAGGGCCTTGCAGGCCACGGTAAGCATTTTGAATCTTTAACTCAGTGAACTGGGAAGCCACTGAATGGTCCGAAGCACAAGAGTCATATGAAAATGGCTCTTCGGGGACATAGGACATCAAAACACGTGGCTATTAGCTTCTCAGACAACACATATTCAAAGTTTCAATCTGTTGACTTTGAGGGTGTTCTCTGAAATTCTGCGAGGGCATTGGCCACTAGGACTTTTGTGTCCAAACACCGACAGTCACCTCTTTGGATAGGAGCCATCAGAAAGACGGCAGAATAATACGAAATTATTTGGGGGGGTCATAGTTATAGGAACGATCCGATCCCATTCATGTTTTCTTATCTTCTAAAATATTTTTAATGTTTATTAAAAACATTGGGGGGAAAGGGACAGAGAGAGAGAGGCTGAGGATCTGAGGTGGGATCCGTGCTGACAGCAGAAAACCGGATGTGGGGCTTGAACTCACAAACCACGAGATCGTGACCTGAGCCGAGCGAGGTCAAACGCTTAACTGACCAAGCCACCCAGGTTCTCCCCATTCTTGTCTTAAAAAGAGGAAAGAAGGGGGCACCTGGGAGGCTCAGTCAATTAAGCATCCAACTCTTGATTTCAGCTCAGGTGATGATCCCAGGGTCGTGGGATTGAGCCCCACATCAGCCTCCAAGCTGAGCATAGAGCCTGCTTAAGATTCTCTCTTTTCCTCTCTCTCTCTCTTTGCCCCTCCCCTGCTTGCACTCTCTCTCTCTCTCCCAAAAATAAATAAATAAACTTAAAAAAGAAAAAGGAAGGCAGGAACTGTGTGTCTGCTTCGTTGTACTGATTGGACCCACTATACCAAACTGCTAACTGAGTGCAGAAGAGGAATGTGCTTTCTTCTGTATACATGTCTGTATTTGATTTTATTTTTACAACAAGCATGTATAACTTTTAAAATTAATGAAGAGTGAATATCCTAACTACTGGAAAATAATTATGTCAGTATCTATTAAAATTTTAAAAACTCATACCCTTTTCTTGTGAACCAGCATTCCCACTGTGGGATTCTCTTATGAAACCAGGGTCAGAAAATTTCCTTTGTAAAGAGCCAGATAGTAAACATTTTAGGCTTTGTGGGCCGTCCAGCCTCTGTGTCAATGAGTCACCTCTGCCAGAGTAGTGGGAAAGCAGCTATGGCTGTTATGTAAATGAATGCATTTGGCTGTGTTCCAATAAAACTTTATTTGCAAAAATACATGCTGGGCTGGATTTGGTCCGTGGAATTTGGTTTGTCCACTTGTGCTATAGAAAAAAAAGCACATACACGAACATACATACTAGGATGTTTATTGCAGAATGTTTGAAGCAAAAAGAAAAAAAAAAAGGCAAAATACTTGAACAGCAAACATGGATCTTTAGTTCATCAGTACAGTGGCTGATAAATTGCGGCATGTTTAAACTATGCAATTTTGTACAAATACTAAAAAGAACCAGTTAGGGGCACCTGGGTGGCTCAGTCAATTAAGCGTCCGACTTCGGCTCAGGTCACGATCGCGAGGTTCGAAGAGTTCGAACTGTTCAAGCGTCAGGCTCTAGGCTGACAGCTTGGAGCCTGGAGCCTGCTTCAGATTCTATGTGTCCCTCTCTCTCTGCCCCTTCCCCACTCACACTCTGTCTGTCTCTCCCTCCCCCTGTCAGGAATAAATACATACTTTTATTTATTTTTTTTTTTAAATTTTTTTTAACGTTTATTTATTTTTGAGACAGAGAGAGACCGAGCATGAACGGGGGAGGGTCAGAGAGAGGGAGACACAGAATCTGAAACAGGCTCCAGGCTCTGAGCTGTCAGCACAGAGCCGATGCAGGGCTCGAACTCACGGACCGCGAGATCATGACCTGAGCCGAAGTCGGCCGCTTAACCGACTGAGCCACCCGGGCGCCCCTAAATACATATTTTTAAAAAGTAAAAAATAAATAAGTAAAAAGAACCAGTTAGACCCATCCCTACAGACCTGGATGAACGTCCATAAGGCCTTAACTGAACAGAGATTTGCAGAATAACGGAAATAATACCTAGAGCCGCTTTTCACAAACCCGTGAATGCCAAGTAACTTTGCAAGGCCTCCCACTGCGCTTGAAGCGCACTTCCTGGTCCCACAGCTGAGCTTGGCCACGTGGCTTGCTTTGGCCAATAGAACGTTGGCAAATGTCCTGCGCGCAGAGCAGAGCCCGTCGTGTCTTGCACCGTTTGACTTGGCCCGTGGAACTCCTGTGGGAGCCTTGAGAGGAACACGTCTCAAGTAGCCACTGGTCCAAGGAGGATGAGGACACGTGGGGCCGACCCGGTCCAGTGCCCCTGCAGCCTGGCACAGAATTGGCCAGCGGAGCCCAGCTGACACTCGTAGACCCATTAGCATGAGAATAAATGCCTTTTTTTGAGAGAGAGAGGGAGGGAGGGAGAGGGAGCGAGTAAGCAAGGGGGAGAGAGAGAGAGGTAGAGAGAGAATCAGGGCTCACCCAAAGCGGGGCATGTGACTCTTGATCTTGGGGTTGTGAGTTCGAGCCCTACATTGGGTGTGGAGATTACTTAAGAATAAACTCTTTTTAAAAATAAATAAATCTTTTAAAATATAGTTTATTTGAAAAGGAGAAGGGGAGAAGGAGCGGGCTCAGTAGGTTACGCGTCAACTCTTGGTTTCAGCTCAGGTCATGACCTCACAGCTCGTGGGTTCGAGCCCCACGCTGGGCTCTGCGCTGACAGAAGGGAGCCTGCTTGGGATTCTCTCTCTCCCTCTCTCCGTCTCTGCCCCTCTCCTGCTGCCTCTCACTCTTTCCCAAAGCAAATAAATAAACTGAAAAAAAAAAAAAAGAAGAAGAAGAAGAAAAAGCATTCTGTTCTACTGGGATTCCTGGACAGGTAGGATTATGCCTGGATGTGCCAGGAGCCACTGTGGTGAATAAAGCCAACATTGTGTGAAAAGAACTAAAAGCTGGTGAGAACCCAGGTCCTGTTGGCATGACTCAAGGTCCTTGACTCAGCACTGCCTGAAACCAGACTTTCCCCTGTATTCCCAGTTCTACCAGCCAATAGGTGTATTTTCTTTGTAGCGGATGCTCTTAGGACCCCATCCCAAATCCTCTTGGCCCACCTCTGAGGTCAGCTACCGCCGTGGCGGAATGTGCTGGTATGCTCCCGGCCTCCCCCCTCACACACCAGGCCTCTCCGCCTGTGGTCTGGCTCCAGTATAGGCTGCATGGCAGGCAGAAAAAGTGTCAGGGACTTCATGCCGCCAGGGGCCATCTTCAACCAATGTGATACAGGAATCAGTGGACAAATGCCCCAGCTTCTCAGTCCCCCGGGGGGACAGTTATGAGGAGGGTCTCGGTGCGGGGGAGGGAAGGTTTGTTGTGGTGGGGGTGGTGGTTGTTTTCCCTGTATGTCCATCGAGAAAAGAATGCAGGGGTGCCTGGGTGGCTCAGTCGGGTAGGCGTCCGACTCCTGGTTTCGGCTCAGGTCATGATCTCACGGCTTCGTGGGTTCAAGCCCCGCATCAGGCTCTGCGCTGGCGGTGTGGAGCCCGCTTGGGATTCCGTCTCCCTCCCCCACTTACGCTGTCTCTTTCTCTCTCAAAATAAATAAATAAACTTTAAAAGCAAATAATGCAAAAACAAAAAAATTTTTTTAATTAAAGAAATAAAATAAAAAGAATGCTGAAAAGAGCTTCATCACGCCCTACCTTCTGCAGTTTAGGGTTTTTTAGACCAGAGGAGGCACCTTAACCCAGATGCACACCGGGTTTCAAGGCTCAGATGTTAGTGAAACTAAGCTTTTAAGTCCTGCAAAACGCTAGTGCACCATGCGAGAAATGTCCAGCCCGAAGAGGCTCCTCTGTCCGTGGTTGATGTGTCCAGGAACAAATTGAGGCTGAAAATAGCAAACTAAAGTTAGCAGAGATGTTCTGCCTCGTGGCCTCCTTCAGGAACATCCTGTCCAGAGGAAAGGATATTTAAGGAGAAAGGAAGCAGCAATAGAGGAAGAACATCTCAAACACAGAGCGCGGTTCTGGTCTGTGTTCCAGAGAGAGGACAGGGGCGGGGGGACAGACAGCCACGACATGCCTACAATATGCTCGTAATTTTTTCGTCATTCTCCTCTTTAACCTTTTCCTTAGGTTTTTAGTTTCCCTGTTGCTTGTTTTTCTTCTTTTCACTTTGAAGTAGATCTTCTCACCCTTCTTGCCTGAAATTAAGCCTCAAAGGCTTAAGCCACTTGGCCAAGGCTAAGCAGTGGTAGAGTTGGGATTTGGACATGAACTCCCTTTCCTCTGAGTTGACATATAGTCGCTGATCAATAAATATGGTGTATAGGAGCACCGGGGTGGCTCAGTCGGTTAAGGGTCTGACTTCAGCTCAGGTCATGATCTCGCGGTCCGTGAGTTCAAGCCCCACGTCAGGCTCTGTGCTGACAGCTCAGACTCAGGAGCCTGCTTTGGATTCTGTGTCTCCCTCTCTCTCTGCCCCTCCCCTGCTTGCATCCTGTGCTCTCTCGCTCAAAAATAAATAAATAAGCATCCTTAAAAAGTTAAAAAAAACAAATATCATGTACAAATAAATGAAGAAAGTGCCAACTTACAGAAAGGGAGTCTCAGTCTACAAGGATTCTTGATCCCATCCACAGCAAAAAGTAATAATAACAAGATAGCAATATTTCATCCAGCAATACTGAAAAATATTGAAAATGTTTGCACCCATTTTACAGGTGAGGAAACTGAGATTCAGGAAAGTTAACTTCTCCGCTAGTCTACAGGCATGGCAATATTTTGTCTGGCTTGTGACTCCCATACCTCAAGCCTAGAGATACCAGATGAACAGTTTCGTATGCTTGATCAAAATTCAACAAGCTCATCCATAGAGTAAGCAGTGGAGATATCATTTGAACCCAGATCTCTCTGATTCCAAAGACTAACTCCAAGGTATCCATATACTGAGGAATAACAAAATTAGTAGGGAGATAATCTGGGTACACTGATCCTATATTAGAAGCAGTTAGAGCTTTTTGCTATAATGATTTGAGGAATTAGTCGGGAGTCACATTTGTAAGAAATACAAGCCCGATTTAAACTCGCTTAAACAAAACGCTGGGGCGATATCAGACGTAGGTGACTCCAAGGGCTCCTGGCTGTCAGTATCCGGTCTCTCTGTCCTCTTAGGTCTTTTCTTCCATGTTAGCTTCACCCTCGAAGATTTCTCCACACGTCACTTCCAGGTTCCTTCCCACCAGCCTAGCAACCCCAATGGAAAAAGGAAATGCTGGGGTGCCTGGGTGGCTCAGTGGGTTGTGCGTCTGACTTCGGCCCAGGTCATAATCTCGCGGTTGGTGAGTTCGAGCCCCGCATCGGGCTCTGGGCTGACCGCTCAGAGCCTGGAGCCTGTTTCAGGTTCTGTGTCTCCCTCTCTCTGCGCCCCTCCCCCGCCCGTGCTCTGTCTTTATCCCTCTTTCTCAAAAATAAATAAACAATAAAAAAGAAAGAAAGAAAAAAGGAAATCCCTTTGACAAACCTTCCAAGAAAACTTCTGAGGTGGGCTCTCATTGGCTCAGCCTGAATCACTCCAAGCCAATCACTTTGGCCAGAGAGATGATGCTTTCATTGATTAGGCCTGGGTCACATGCCCACTCCTGGATCGTGGGGTAGGGTCTTCCCAAACCACATAGTGGCTTCTTTTTCTTTTTTTTAATGTTTATTTATTCTTTGAGAGAGAGCAGGAGCAGGGGAGGGGCAGAGAGAGAGGGAGACACAGAATCCGATGCAGGCTCCAGATTCTGAGCTGTCAGCACAGAGCCCGACGCGGGGCTTGAACTCACCAACGGGGAGTTGACTTGAGCTGAAGTCTGACTCTGCTGAGCCGCCCAGGCACGGCCACGTAGTGCTTTCTAAGGGTGGAGAAGGGCTGGTTCCCCAACAGAGAACTGGGATGCCATTACCAGGGGCGTGCAAAATAGATACTGAGCTGGCTAAATGAACAGACAGGATTTGGCTTCTGTTGTTACTGATCACAAAAAAAAAAAAAAAAAAAAAGGCTGTAAGAAGAAACTGTCAATAAGATCAGTGCAGAGATACCCTTTCAATTGAAAGAAGAATCAACAAACTCATTGGAAATAAGTCCCGGAGGGCCTAGAAGCCATTTTATAGGTGAGAAAACTGAGGCCCAACATCTTTGCTTAAATGCCACCTTCTCAGAGAAGTCTTCTCCACCACCTGATCTAAAATAGCCCCCACACACCAGTCCACCCCTCTCTGCTTCTCATTAGCAGTGCGCCCCCCACTGTAAAAGATAAATTGGGGGGGACACCTGGCTGGCTCGGTCATCTCCGCATCATGAGTTCGAGCCCACATTGGATGTAGCGTTAACTTAAAAAGCTAAAAAAATAATAATAATAAAGCAAATATCTGTCAAAGATTTTACGTAACTAGTGAATTAATAAAGGAACCAGTAAGATGTTAATATTGAATCAAAGGAGAATCCAAAGACGACTTCTTTTTAGGCAGTTCAGCAACGCTGAAACGAAATTGCTAATAGAGACAAAACGGATCAATGTCCGCAGGGCAACATGTGATGTTTGGAACTATCTCTTCCATAGGGTGCAAACCGACTGGGTCTGGGTCGCCAATGGACAGAATTCATTTGCATCTCTACGGGCAAGGATCATTTGCATTATTATCAGTTTGGGACAAATTGCAGAGTTGCAAAATAGCTCAGAGACAAAGCCGGACACAGAACCCCATAGAATCAGATGACCCGAAAGGTCCCCCTTTTTCCATACTTCACTAGCATACGCTCTCTTCTCATTCACCTTCAAGCCATAAACTGGAAATCCAAGGAAACTGAAGGAATGTTCGGTTAGCCAAGACTCTCTTAGTTGCAAAGAACAGAAACTCAGCTCACACTGGGTTGAAAGAGAGTTCTTTGCTTTATCCTTGGTAGTCCGGATTACGGACTGAGTTCAAGTACAGCTGAATCTAGGAGTTCAGACAATGTCATTGGGAGCCTACCTTCTCGATCCCTTGGCCCTGATGTCCCTTGTTTTGATCTCCCACCCAGGGGACCCATTCCTCCCTGGTGGGGAGGTGGGGGGCAGGGGGCAGGGGGACTTGGAGCTCCAGCTTTTTATATTCAGTTTGATAACCCAGGCATTCGGGCACTCAGTGCTAACGACTCCAGCAAAAGCCCAGGACTGAATCTCTGCTTGATCTTAACCAAAAGGCTGAGAAATGGCGACCCCCACCCCACCCCACCCCCTGCCTCCACCCTGCCAGGACTGGATCTCAAAGGCTCTGATGGGCTCAATTTCGGTCATGGGTTCATCTCCTGAACCATGGTCACGTGCCCACTCGTAGAGCCAAAGAATGGACTCAGCTCTTCCAAACTGCGTGGATGGAGATGGAGAAGGGAGAGTTTTCCTGGAGGAAAATCAGGATGCTGTGATTTGACATAATTGTATGGCAGATGCTGGCTGCCCAAATTTTAGAATCAACAGCCATCACAACGTAATCTTACAGAGCACTCTGTTAAATAATAGGCAGGCAAGTATTTCTGGTTCCAGGGGAAAGAATTGCACTTTCTAGAGTTCACAAACATAACCTCTCAGTTCCGTCCTTTTATACATCGACCATAGAGCAGAAGCTAGGATTTTAGAAAAACGGAATTCAGGGGCACCTGAGGGGCTCAGTCGGTTAAGCCACAGGCTTTTTTTTTTTTTTTTAATGTTTATTTATTTTTGAGAGAGACAGAGTGCGAGAGGGAGAGGGGTGGAAAGAGAGGGAGACACAGAACTCGAAGCAGGCTCCATCCAGGCTGTCTGAGCTTTCAGTACAGAGCCCGACGCGGGACCCAAACCCACGAACCGGGAGATCATGACCTGAGCGGAAGGCGGACGCTTAACCCACTGAGCCACTCGGGCACCCCAAGTGAGGAACTCATAATTTCTGCTCTGGTCATGATCCTGCAGTTCATAAGTTGGAGCCCTGCATCAGCCTCTGTGCGGAGCCTGCTTGGGATTCTCTTTCTCCCCTCTCTCTCTCAGCCCCTCCCCTGCGTGTGCTGTCTCTATCTCTCTCAAAATAAATAAATAAACATAAAAGAAAAAAATGGAGTGCATATTAATACTGTCACACCCGAAATGCCTGGCTGGCTCAGTCGGTGGAGTGTGCAACTCTTAATCTCAGGGTTGCAAGTTCAAGCCCCACGTTCGGGGGAGAGATTACTTAAAAAGAAAATCCTGGAGGGGCGCCTGGGTGGCTCAGTCAGTTGAGCCTCCGACTTCAGCTCAGGTCATGATCTCACGGTGGACGAGTTCGAGCCCCGTGTTAGGCTCTGTGCTGATAGCTCAGAGCCTGGAGCCTGCTTCCGATCCTGTGTCTCCCTCTCTCTCTGCCTCTCCCCCGTTCATGCTCTGTCTCTCTCTGTCTCAAAGATAAACATTATTAAAAAATTTTTTTAAAAAGAAAAAAGAACATCCTGGGGCGCCTGGGTGGCTCGGTCGGTTAAGTGTCCGACTTCAGCTCAGGTCATGATACGGAAGTTGGTGAGTTCAAGCCCCAAGTCAGGCTCCGTGCTGACAGCTCAGAGCCTGGAGCCTGCTTTGAATTCTGTGTGTGTGTCTCTCTCTCTCTGCCCGTCCCCCGCTCACACTCTGTCTCTCTCTTGAAAATAAATAGACATAAAAAAACACCCAGTGTGTCGAGGTGTTGTATTTTTGGGTAGCGTATCATTACGATGAGTTCATACTGGATTAGAGTGGGCCCAAGTCCTTACTACAGGAGAGACAGACACACAGAGAAAGCGCGTGAAGACAGAGGCAGGGTATCCGAGCGATGTAGTCACATGCCAGGAATACCAAGGATTGCTAATGACCACCACGAGCTGGGAGGCAGGCCTGAAGCAAAGGCTCCCTCGGAGCCTCCAGAAGGAACCACACCTGCAGACACTTACTTTCAGACTTCTAGCCTCCAGAAGTGTGACCTAATCAATTTCTGTCATTTTCAGCCAAGATTATAATGGGTATTTGTCACCCCAGCCACAGGAAACTAATGCAAGCCTGTTCCTATTTCTAAAGAGGGAACGATGAATTGGGTCCCACTTTTTCTTAAATGTCAACTCATATGGAAGTTAAAGCAAGATTAATCACGTTTGTTTGATGCCTACCTTGGAGGCATCTTATCAGCCACCATCATGGAAGTTGTCTTCTCTGTCCACGTGGCAAGCTTTTGAGACAGATTCCACCTCCCTCCTCTAGGGGGCGCCTGGGTGGCTCAGTCGGTCAGGCATCCACTCTTGATTTTGGCTCAGGTCATGAGCTCACGGTTGGTGGGTTTGAGCTCCATGCTGACGTCATGGAGCCTGCTTGGGATTCTCTCTCTCCATCTCTCTCTGCCCCTCCCTGCTTGTGAGCTCTTTCTCTCAAAATAAATAAACGTTAAAAAATAAAAAAATAGGGGTGCCTGGATGACTCAGTCGGTTGAGCATCCCACTTCAGCTCAGGTCATGATCTCACAGTCCGTGGGTTCGAGCCCCACGTCGGGCTCTGTGCTGACAGCTCAGAGCCTGAAACCTGCTTCGGATTCCGTGTCTCCCTCTCTCTCTGCCCCTAACCGACTCACATTCTGTCTCTGTCTCCTTTAAAAATAAACATTAAAAATTGGGGCGCCTGGGTGGCTCAGTCGGTTGGGCGGCTGACTTCGGCTCAGGTCACGGTCTCGCGGTCCGTGAGTTCGAGCCCCGCGTCGAGCCCCGCATCGGGCTCTGGGCTGATGGCTCAGAGCCTGGAGCCTGCTTCCAATTCTGTGTCTCCCTCTCTCTCTGCCCCTCCCCCGTTCATGCTCTGTCTCTCTCTGTCTCAAAAATAAATTAAAAAAACGTTAAAAAAATTAAAAAAAAAAACAATGTATAAAAATAAACATTAAAAAAATTTTTTTTGGCTGGATACATATTTCTTTCTTTTTTTTTTTTTTGCTTTTTTAAAATTTTAACTTGTTTTATTATTTTTTTTTAAATTTACATCCAAATTAGTTAGCATATAGTGCAACAGTGATTTCAGGAATAGATTCCTTAGTGCCCCTTACCCATTTAGACCATCCTCCCCCCTCCCATAACCCTTCCAGTAACCCTCCGTTTGTTCTCCATATTTATGAGTCTCTTCTGTTTTGTCCCCCTCCCTGTTTTTATATTATTTTTTGCTTCCCTTCCCTTACGTTCATCAGTTTTGTCTCTTAAAATCATCATATGAGTGAAGTCATATGATTTTTGTCTTTCTCTGACTAATTTCACTTAGCATAATACCCTCCAGTTCCATCCACATAATTGCAAATGGCAAGATTTCATTATTTTTGATTGCCGAGTAATACTCCATTGTATATTTATACCACATCTTCTTTATCCATTCATCCATCGATGGACATTTGGGCTCTTTCCATACTTTGGCTATTGTTGATCGTGCTGCTATAAACATGGGAGTGCATGTGTCCCTTTGAAACAGCACACCTGTATCTCTTGGATAAATGCCTAGTAGTGCAATTGCTGGGTCGTAGGGTAGTTCTATTTTTAGTTTTTTGAGGAACCTCCATCCTGTTTTCCAGAGTGGCTGCACCAGCCTGCATTCCCCCTCAAAAAAGTTTTTTGAAGGAAGGAAGGAAGGGAGGAAGGAAGGAAGGAAGGAAAAAATAAAGAAAGAAATATTACCTATAAAGTAGAAAATTGAAACTTCCCTACAATGACAATTACACAGAATTATGTATTCATTTGGGCAGGGACAGGGTGGGGACACAGGAAAATGAAAATAAAATATGCAAAAGGGAGGTGAGACGTGGATGCTGTTAAATGTTAACTGCCTCGGTCAGCCTAGTGTTGAGAGCAAAGGTCTCAAGTCAGACATACCCATGTTCAAATCACAGAGTCACAACTTACCTGTGTAACTTAACTTCTCTGAGCATCAGTCTCTCCCTCCGTAAATTCGGTTTTTTACTACTGCTTCTCAGCCTGAGGTTTAGATAAGGTGATGTATAAAAGGTCCCCCGCCATGGAACTTGACACATAATAAATGAGCAATCTATTCTGGCTTTAATTTTTTCTATTTAATTTTTTCTATTTAGTTTTCTTAAGTTTATTTATTTATTTTGAGAGAGAGAGAGAGACAGTGTGTGTGTGTGTGTGTGTGTGTGTGTGTGTGTGCGTGCACACACAGGTGAAAGTGGGGTAGGGGTAGAGAGGGGGGAGAGAATCCAAAGCAGGTTCCACACTTCCAGTGCAGAGCCCAATTCGGGGCTCGAACCCACCAACCATGAGATCATGACCTGAACTGAAGTCAGACGCTCAACCGACTGAGTCCCCCAGGCATCCATTTAATTTTTTAATAAAAAAACATTCATAAGGTTCAAAAAGCAAAATGAAGGGCTCCTGGCTGGCTCAGTTTGTAGAGCATGTGACTCTTGATGTCAAGGTTGTGGGTTTAAACCCCATGTTGGGTGTAGAGATTAGTTAAAAATAAAATCTTAGGGGTGCCTGAGTGACTCGATTGATTAAGCATCTGACTTCGGCTCAGGTCATGATCTCACAGTTCGTGAGTTTGAGCCCCACATCGGCTCTCTGCTGACAGTGCCTGCGATTCTCTCTCTCCCTCTCTCTCTGCCCCTTCTCCGCTTGCTCAGTCTCTCTCTCGCTCAAAGTAAATGAATAAACTTAAAAAAAAAAAAAAAAAGGCAAAGTGATCCAAAGAGGGACTTCTTCCCTCCCCCCTACAGCACTGGTAAACACGTTTGTTAGTTTCTTGTGACTACTTCCTCTGTGTCTTTAAGCAAACATAAATACTTAGCCCTCTTATACAAAAGGGGGCATTCCGCATAATTTTTTTCCGCACTTTGACTTTTTCATTCACCAACGTATCCTGGAGATCATTCCCTAGCAGTACTCAGAGAGCTTCCGCATTCTTCCCTTATCACGGTACACCATTCCAGGGTCTCGGTCTCATTCCCTGTACATGGGAACTTTATTTCCACTCTTGCAATGACCAATGATTCTACAACGAAAAACTTTGTACTCACCTTCTTCTGTATGTGCACAGGTATATCTGTGATATACATATTTGAAAGCAGAATTGCTGGGGCAAAGGGAAAATGCCAGAGTACTTTTTTTGAAAGATTTTGTTTTCTTGGGGCACTTGGATAGCTCAGTCAGTTAAGCATCTGACTCTTGTTTTCATCTCAGGTCATGATGTCACAGTTCGTGAGTTCAAGCCCCACATAGGGCTCTGTGCTGGCAGCATGGAGCCTGCTTGGGATTCTCTCTCTCCTTCTCTCTCTGCCCCTCCCCTGCCCCTGCTCTCTCTCTCTCTCTCTCTCTCAAAATAAATAAATAAACTTTACAAAGATTTTATTTTATTATTAAAAATAATTTTTAATGTTCATTTTTTTGAGAGGGAGACAGACAGACAGAGAGAGAGCAGGGGGAGTGCAGGAAGAAGGAGACACAGAATCCAAAGCAGGCTCCAGGCTCCGACCTGTCAGCACAGAGTCCGATGTGGGGCTGGAACTCACAGACCACAAGATCATGACCTGAGCTGAAGTTGGACGCTCAACCAACTGAGCCACCCAGGTGCCCCATTATTATTTTTTTTTAAGCAGGCTCTGTGTTCAGCATGGGGCTCAAACTCACACCCTGAGATCAAGAGTCACATGTTCTACAACTGAGAGCCAGCCAAACCCCTCAGAGTACTTTTGATACGTATTGGTAAATTGCCCCACAAAGGTTGCCCCCAGAGATGTATGCCAGTGTCTGTTTTCCTACCTCACCAACACAATATGCCCACAAGATGGTTATTCTTCTGTTCTGTTGTTGCAATGTGGTTTGTGCAAAAATCTTTTCTCCTTGCTACATTTTGTCTATAGATACAAGGATAGTTATCTCTCATTTTCTTTTTCTTTCTTTCTTTCCTTCTTTCTTTCTTAAGTAAGTTCCATGCCCGATGTGGGGCTCGAACTCCCATCCCTGCGATCAAGAGTCACATGCTCTACTGACTGAGCCAGCCAGGCGCCCCTCTAACTTCATTTAAAGAACAGGCTGTCGGGGCGCCTGGGTGGCGCAGTCGGTTAAGCGTCCGACTTCAGCCAGGTCACGATCTCGCGGTCCGTGAGTTCGAGCCCCGCGTCGGGCTCTGGGCTGATGGCTGGAAGCCTGGAGGCTGCTTCCGATTCTGTGTCTCCCTCTCTCTCTGCCCCTCCCCCGTTCATGCTCTGTCTCTCTCTGTCCCAAAAATAAATAAACGTTGGAAAAAAAAATTGTATATCCGTGAATGTGCCGGAAAATAGAATAAAAATGGCCAAAGACCAAATCAGTGTGTGGGAATATCAGAGCAAGGGAATTCTTCGGAATATGGAGCTGAAATTTTTCAGCAAAAAGTGCTTAGAAATTTTTTCTAAGTGCTTTAGACCCACATTTCCATATCAAACAAGCGTAACCCTTCCAACAAAAATGAATTCAAGATGTGTGCCAGAAAAATGAAAATGGAAACCAAAACAAGCAAAAAGGCACGGCATGCGAGAGGTGGTGGAATGAACCTAAGAATGCATGACATATGGGCAGCAGGCCCAGGAAGACATAAGAACAAGAAATTAGAACAGGAAGTCAACGGGCTGTATGAAAACCGCCATAAAGAAGAAAGTTGAGTTTTTGTTCCACCCAAATTATATGGCTAAAGACCTCGATGTTCTCAAAGCAAAAGGTAAAAAATAATAAAATGAAATAAAATAAAATTAAATTAAATTAAATTAAATTAAAAAAATAAAATTAAATTAAATTAAATTAAATTAAATGAAAAAAATAAAAATAAATAAATAAAATAAAATAAAATAAAATAAAATAAAATAAAAGTGTCTCTTCTATCAACAAGGATTTTAAATACTCACTGTGGGAATTCGGTGTGCGGAGTTGGTTCCACAAGTTATGGAACATTTGAGAAGCCGGGAGACCAAGAGGCAGGCAGGGATTAGGGACAGCAGGAAACAGGGGTGTGCTGGTGAACGACCAACTGGTTTTTGGAAACAAGCCCTGATTTGTCGTGTGTTCCAATTTGGAGACGTAAATACTCCCACCGTGGCCGATTTCGAGCTGCCAACAGGAGGGCACTGAGCATGGAAAAGGGAAAAGGTGTGTACGATGAGTTTCTGTGAGCTGGGACGTGCCAGCTTCAGCACCTGTTGGTAGAAAGGTACCACCCTACCCTCGGGACAGCGGGGGATTTAACAGGAGCCCTGGGATCAGGGCCACTTGGTGGAAGAAGGAACCAGAGAGGAAGATCTATTTCCCTTTCAGTGGGTCCCGTAGCGTGGTTGTTTTGCAGTGGGAAATATTCACATAATCCTATGATTATAGATGCTGTTCATTCAAAGTTTAGAATCACATCATAAAACAGCCTACTATGTCCCAGGCAGGCAGTCATTCTAGTTCCCAGGAAGACAGAAGTGAACGAAATAAAGTCCCTATATTAACACATCGTAATTTGTTGATTCGTTCACCAACTGATGGGCATTCGGACTGGTTTCAGTTTGGGGCTACAATGAAAAAAGTTGCTATGGGGGCGCCTGGGTGGCTCAGTCAGTTAAGCGTCTGACTTCGGCTCAGGTCATGATCTCGCGGTCCGGGAGTTCGACCCCGCGTCGGGCTCTGTGCTGACAGCTCAGAGCCTGGAGCCTGTTTCGGATTCTGTGTCTCCCTCTCTCCCTCTGACCCTCCCCCGTTCATGCTCTGTCTCTCTGTGTCTCAAAAGTAAATAAACGTTTAAAAAAAAATTTTTTTTTAAAGTTGCTATGAACTTTGTTGTACAAGCTTGCATGGACAAACGTGCTTATCTTGGGTACATAGTTACGAAGGGGGGGGGGGTGCTGTGTTATGTTAGTCTTGTGTTTGACTTTATAAGAAATCACCATCGCTTCTCGGCCTTTTGGCTAAGATCAAGTGTATAAGAAATCGTCAAAGTTTTCCAAATTGGTTGTACTGGGTCATACTTTTATATTTTATATTGGTATCATTATATGTTGTATCGCCCCACCATCCACACAGGTGGATTCTGGTTTCTCTGCATCATCACAATTCCTTGTTATTTTCAGCTGTTTGTTTGTTTGTTTGTTTTATGCCATCAGTCAGTAGAGCATGTGCCTCTTAATCTCAGGGTGGTGAGTTCAAGCCCCACGTTGGGCATGGAGCCTACTTAAAACTTAAAAAAAAATTTTTTTTTAATTAAAAAAATTAAGTCATCAGGTTTATTGAGGTCTAATCTACACATAGTGAAACTCATCCTTTTTAGTTCTATAGGTTTTGACAAAACGTATATAGTCATGTAACCACCATCACAATCAAGATATAAAATATCTTGGGGCGCCTGGGTGGCTCAGTCGGTGAAGCGTCCGACTTCAGCTCAGGTCGTGATCTCGCTCTTTGTGGGTTCGAGCCCCGCGTCGGGCTCTGTGCTGACGGCTCGGAGCCTGGAGCCTGCTTCAGATTCTGTGTCTCCCTCTCTCTCTGCCCCTCCCCAATTCACACTCTGTGTCTCTCTCCTTCAAAAATAAACATTAAAAAAAAAAAAAGATATAAAATATCTTGGGTGGCTCAGTCATTAAGTATCTGACTCTTGATCTCAGCTCAGGTCTTGATCTTAAAATTAAAAAAAAATTTTTTTTTTTTAAAGATACAGAATGTCAGGGCGCCTGGGTGGCGCAGTCGGTTGAGCGTCCGACTTCAGCTCAGGTCACGATCTCACGGTCCGTGAGTTCGAGCCCCGCGTCAGGCGCTGGGCTGATGGCTCAGAGCCTGGAGCCTGCTTCCGATTCTGTGTCTCCCTCTCTCTCTGCCCCTCCCCCGTTCATGCTCTGTCTCTCTCTGTCCCAAAAATAAATAAACGTTAAAAAAAAAAAAATTAAAAAAAAAAAAAGATACAGAATGTCTAGGTAGGATTGCTGAGTCATATGTTAACTGAATGTTTAACTTTATAAGAAACTGCTAGGAGCTCCTGGGTGGCTCAGCTGGTTGAGTGTCTGACTCTTACTTTCAACTCAGGTCATGATCTCAGGATCATGAGATCAAGCCCTGAGTCAGGCTGCAGCCTGCTTGAAATTCTCTCTCTCTCTCCCTCTGCCACTCTCCCCCACTCATGCTCTCTCTCTCTCTCCCTCTTCCTAAAAATTAAAAACAAATATATATAAGAAACTGCCAAACTCTCTTCCAAAGTGGCTGTACCATTTTGCATTGCCACCAACAGTGAAGGAAAGTTCCAGCTACTCCACATTCTTGACATCACTGAGCCTTGTTTGTTTGTTTTTTAACTCGTTTTGTTAAATGTTTTTATTTATTTTTGAGAGAGAGACAGAGACAGAGTGCAAGTGGGGGAGGGGCAGAGAGAGAGGGAGACACAGAACCTGAAGCAGGCTCCAGGCTCTGAGCCACCCAAGCGCCCCTAAAAACCTCATTCTAACAGGCGTGTGGTGGTGTTTCCTTACGGTTTTTAGTTTGCATTTCTCTGATGACTAATGAAGCTGAGTATCTTTTCATGTGCTTACTGGACATCTTATCTTCACGTTATTGAATTGTAAGAGTTCTTTACATATTCTAGATCCAATTCCTTTGTCAGATATCTGTATTGTTTGTTCGTTTGTTTTTTTTGAGTGTTTACTACTTATTTTTCAGAGAGAGACAGAGAGAGAGTACGCACAAGTAGGAGAGAGGGGCAGAGAGAGGGAGACAGGATCCCAGGAAGGCTCCCTGCTGACCGCAGTGGATTGACTCAGTCCTGAGTCGGGCCCCACACTGAGCAAGGAGCCTGCCTAAGATTCTCTGTCTCTCTTTCTCTGCCCCTCTCCCCCACTCGTGTCCACACTCTCTAAAATAAAATTTTTTAAATATAAATAAATACGTATGGTAAGGAAAATAATCTTATAAAAAATTAAATTAAAAATGGAAAAAAGCCTGGGTGGTTCAGCCGGTTAAGCGGCCAGCTTCAGCTCAGGTCATGATCTCATGGCTCGTGGGTTCAAACCCTGCATTGGGCTCTGCCCTGACGGTCTAGAACCTGCTTGAGAGTCTCTCTCTCTTCTCTTTCTGCCCCTCCGCACTTGTGCTCGCTCTCTCAAAATAAATCAATTGATTGGGGCACCTGGGTGGCTCAGTCGGTTAAGCATTCGATTTCGCTCGGGTCACGATCTCACGGTCCGTGAGTTAGAGCCCCGCGTCGGGCTCGGTGCTGACAGCTCGAGCCTGGAGCCTGTTTCGGATCCTGTGTCTCCCTCTCTCTCTGCCCCTCCCCCGTTCGTGCTCTGTCTCTCTCTGTCTCAAAAATACATAAACGTTAAGAAAAATTTTTAATTAATTAATTAATTGATTGATTCAACATTTTTTCAAGATAAAAGATCCTTGCCCGTCTCAACTGGGTCCTATACTTTCTTCTAGGAGCTTCTAATTTTAGCTTTTATATTTAGTTCTCTGATCTATCTTGAATATTTTTCATGTATGGTGCGAGGTAGGAGTTGGGTTCACCTTTTTCAGTATGAATATCTAATTGTTCCAAGAACATTGGTTGAAAAACAAAGGTTTTTTTCCCTCATGGAATTATCTCACTGCTCTGGTTGAAAAGCAGTTGGCCATATATATGTTAGTCCAAACCGGCCTCTCTATTCTCTTCTGCTGATCTGTGTATCCTTACTTCTTGTCCCTTTTGAAACACGCGAAGTGGCCCAGGGTACTCTATCACACAAACAAAATAGTCCTTTTACATACAACAAGTATTTTCTGAGCCTAGTCTGTACCAGTCACTGAGAATATAATGGTGGTCAAGACCCAACATTTTCCTTTTCCCTCATGGAGCTTGGGGTAGTGAACATCTGCTGGGTTTTGCCTGATCACGATCCTATCCCCTTCATAGAGCAACAGGTTTTTAATTCTCCCCTGGGGAGCCACTGTCCATCCACCCCGATCCCATGTGATTCAGATGTGGCGAACCTCAACATCACCTTCCCAAGGTGAACAGACAACTCAGGTGTGGCCAATAAGCACCAGCACTAGGACATCTTTCTAGAACTACCAGGAAGATGTTGTTTTCTTGCCCTCACGGTTTTTGCAGTCGGAAAGCTGAAGGGGACCACTATTTCCTGAGATTGGTGCCAATATGGAGGGCATCAGAGTTTATAGGTGGAGACTGATAGATACCCACCATTTGAGCACACCTGGTTCCAGCTATGCCTGAAGCTCATGAAACTCCTGGGCTTTCCAATTCTGTGAGTCAATAAATTCTTCTTCTTCTTCTCCTTCTCCTTCTTCTTCTTTTTAACTTAAGGCTATTTGAGTTGAGCCTTCTTCCCCCTGCTAAACATAAAGGAATTAACACACGCAGTAAGAAAAAAGGCAGGGTCACCATGGGCATCTCAGGGAATTTCCCTGGTCAACTTTTGAGGCAATTCCTATTGAATTCCCTCCTCTCAGATACCTCAGTCCAACCCCTCCATCCAATCAATCAACAAGTCCCTGGAGAGCAGTATTTTTCACACTGAGGGTTATGACCCACTAGTGAGTCATGAAATGAATGTAATGGGTTATGGCCGGCACTTTTTTTTTTTTTTTCCAATGAAAGAAAATAGAATAAAAGGAGTAGAAAATATCAGAAGGCACTGCATGTTGCAAGGCTAAGTATTTTATAAAACTTTTCTTCCTGTAGCGTGCATGTGCGAAGCCTACGTTAAATGTGTTCCTTCCCGTGAGATGCAGTCAGAGAAGTTTACAAACCACCACCTTAAAGCGCTTTGTGGCAAACGTGACGGGCTGCCAAAGCAACAGCCACTACCCTCCTTTCTGTTTGCGAAGAGAACTGTGGTTTTGTTCAGGAATGGAAACAGCCGTGTGTTTACGGGGAAGTTGAGCTGAGTGGAGTTAGGGGAGGGGGTAAGCCCCTCCATAGCCCAGGAGTGAGTTCTGATTGATCTAAGCCAGTGGCTTCCCAAAGCGTGGTCCAAGAGCCACTGGGAGTCCCTGAGACCTTTTCAGGGGATCCACCGGACCCTCCTTTTTGTGATAACGTATCTCCGTGAGGCCAGAATTTCTTTCTGCGTTTCAAGCAAAACGACATATCACGATGGATTGAATGCAGAAGGAGAAATTAGAATCTGGCTTCTTCTATTAAATCAGACATTAAAGAGACAAAGAAAAATGTAAAACAATTTCACTTTTCCACCAATTAAAAAAAAATTTTTTTTTTAATGTTTATTTTTGAGAGAGAGAAGAGAGAGACAGAGTGTGAGCAAGGGAGGGCAGAGAGAGAGAGGGAGACACAGAATCTGAAGCAGGCTCCAGGCTCTGAGCGGTCAGCACAGAGCCCGACGCGGGGCTCGAACCCACGAACTGTGAGATCATGACCTGAGCCGAAGTCGGATGCTCAACCTAGTGAGCCACCTAGGCGCCCCTCCACTAAGTTTTGTTTGTTCAGGTGGAAAAAAAAATGCCATTTTCATTTAAAAAAATTGTTATCTAACTTACCTTTTTTAATTAAAAATTAATTAAATTAAATTAAGTAATTAAAATCTTTTAATTAAAAAAAATTTTTAATGTTTATCTTATTATTTTTGAGAGACACAGAGAGAAAGAGTGTGAGCAGGGGAGGGACAGAGAGAGAAGGAGACAGAATCTGAAACAGGCTCCAGGCTCTGAGCTGTCAGCAAAGAGCCCAATGTGGGCCTCGAACCACAAATTGTGAGATCATGACCCGAGCTGACGCTTAACCGACTGAACCACCCAGGCGCCCCTTTAAAAAAAATTTTGTTTACGTGTATTTATTTTTGAGAGAGAGAGAGAGAGAGAGAGAGAGAGACAGACAGAGTGCGAGTGGGGGAGGGGCAGAAAGAGGGAGGCACAGAATCTGAAGCAGGCTCCAGGCTCTGAGCTATCAGCACAGAGCCCAATGTGGGGCTCGAACTCACAAATGGTGAGATCATGACCTGAGCCGAAGTGGGACACTTAACCAACTGAGCTGCCCAGGCGCCCCTAACGTAACACCTAAAGGATAATTTTAAATGAACCAATGATCACGTATATTTAAAATTTTCAGTTTTGGGGCGCCTGGGTGGCTCAGTCAGTTGAGCCTCCGACTTTGGCTCAGGTCATGATCTCACGGTTCATGAGTTCGAGCCCCGCATCGGGCTCTGTGCTGACGGCTCAGCGCCTGAAGCCTGCTTCGGATTCTGTGTCTCCCTCTCTCTCTGACCCTCCCCCATTCATGCTCTGTCTGTCTCTGTCTCAAAGATAAATAAACATTAAAAAAAAATTTTTTTTAATAAAATTTTCAGTTTTAACTTCTAATACAGCAAACATCAATCAATGTAACCACGTCATTAATAATATTTAAGACTTTGAAAACCACCAGCTTCAGCCAGTCGTGGTGGTCTCCTCCCCCTCCCCTTTGCCAGTGATTTTCTCAGGAATGTGATACAATTCTAGAAAATGGGACTTAAAATCCACTGGGGACTTCTGAGAAAGTTTTCCTTCCAGGAGAAAAAAAGAAGAGCTGCGTGAAAGGGAACAGTCACTGTTCTTTTACTCCACTAGGATAATGTGCACGCGGCGTGATGCCTGGAGCTGTGGCAGCCATATTGTAACTGTGATGTTCCAACGCTGGGAACAGGGTCTACACTCTAAGGACAGCAGAACGAAGAGATGGAAAGAGTATGGGTCCCTGAAGACAGTATTGAACCTCTGTATCCACTAGCACCAGGCCACCTATCTCTGGATTTCTTGTTTTGTGAGACAAAATATCTCTCCCTGCTAGATTGTAAGATCCACTTGGGCAGAGTTTTGCCTTGATTTGGGGATGTTTTACTGTTTTAATCACTGATCTGTCACCAGCATCCCAGCCTATGCTGTGCATGACCTAATTTATAGCCCCACCTCAACAAGGGATTATCTCTGTCTCAGCACTTCTCCCTGTTTTGTTTTTAATTGCCTCCACTAGAGGTGGAGATTAGGGACTTATTAGTTTGGGTACTAGATCTTGGCTGCTATAACAAAGAGGCCTTAAGTTTATTGGCTCAAAAAGAAAAAATCAAGTTTATTTCTCTCTCACTTACCAATCCAGGCTTAGGTGGTTCTAGGTTACTAGCATTGGCAAACTCAACACAGAGCTTCAATCTCTGTGTCCAAGGTAGCTGCACTAGCTCCTGCCATCACATCTGCATCCCAGCCAATGGTAAAAGGCAGGAGAAAGGGCAAAGAGGGAACATACCCATTCCTCTTAAGGGCATGAACTGAAATGAGCATACATCATTTCTGCTCACATCTCACACAAACTCACACGAACATCTCAGAGCTCAGTTACGTGAACACTTAGATCCAAAAGAAAAAAAAAAGGCTCAGAAATGTAGTCATCAACTGGACAATCTTGTGCCAGCTGAAACTCATGAGTTCTATTATTAAAGAAAGAAGGGAGAAAATGGCTACTAGCCATCAACCAGCTATCTTTGCTATGGTCTGGTTTGATTTGTAGCTGTATCTTCAGAGCCTCCAACAGGGCTTGACACATGGTGAATGTTGAGGAATATTTAAAGAAAGAAAGAAGAAAGGGAAAACAAAACAAAAAACCAGAACCCAAGATTCCTGCCCATGATGACTGTGCCACGAGTCTGGAGAGAACTCAGATGAAGAATTAAAGTACCACAAACAATACAAAACAGTACTTGCTGGGGTGCTAAATCAATTAATATCGTCTCTGCAGGGTAGGGGTGCCTGGGTGGCTCAGTCGGTTGAGCGACCGACTTCGGCTCCGGTCATGATCTCACGGTTTGTGAGTTCAAGCCCCGCGTCGGGCCCTGGGCTGACGGCTCAGAGCCTGGAGCCTGCTTTGGATTCTGTGTCTCCCTCGCTCTCTCTGCCCCTCCCTCGTGCTCTGTCTCTGTCTCAGAAATAAATAAACATTAAAAAAATATATATTGTCTCTGCAGGGTAAACCATTTTTTCTGGCTCCACAACACCCCTCAACTTCCTCATTTCCATAGAAGCTAACTCTCTGGACTGTGACCCACTCCATGGGGCAAAATCTCCGTGGCCCTTCACCCGTGTTCACTTTCTCATGGACCCCAAAAAAAAAAAAAAAATAGTGACAACAGTGGAGAGTAGCTGGACAATTGCAAAGCTTCACAAACTCAGAGACCCATGTGGGTTTAGCCTTGGAGATGTCATAGTCAAGAAACAGTTCAACGGGGGCACTTGGCTGGCTCAGTCGGTGGAGCATGGGACTCTTGATCTCGGGGTGGTGAGTTAAAGTCCCACGTTGGGTGTAGAAATTACTAAAAAAATTTTAAAAATGAAGTTAAAAACAAAGGAAACAGTTCAACAGCCAAAAGACATTAAAAAGGAACTGCATTTCCCATACATATCTCTTAAGAACATTGAAAGAAATTCCCAGCAATACTAATTAGAAGTCCCTGTCTTTTCTGGCCTCCCCTCGCCCCCACCCCATGCCTTTCAACGGCTCCAAGTTCTTCTCCCTCCTCTCAACCTGTTAGACAAGAGGTTCTCGGGGCGCCTGGGTGGCTCAGTCGGTTGAGCAACCCACTTCAGCTCACGCCATGATCTCACGGTTTGTGGGTTCGAGCCCCACGTCGGGCTCTGGTGCGAACAGCCCAGAACCTGGAGCCTACTTAGGATTCTGGGTCTCCCTCTCTCTCTGCCCTTCCCTGCTCATGCTCTATCAAAAATAAACAAACATTAAAAAGAAAGAAAAAGGAGAAGCACCTAACCTGGCTGACTGATTCGTAAGTTTGGCTGCACATCTTGACAGTTTAGAAAAATCTGGATGCCAGGGCACTTGGCTAGCTTAGTCAGTGGAACATGTGACTCTTGGTCTTGGGGTTGTGAGTTTGAGCCCTACCCTGGGTGTGGAGATTACTTAAAAATAAAATCTTTTTTTTTTAATTTATTTATTTTTGAGAGAGAGAGAGAGAGAGAGAGAGTGTGTGTGTGTGTGTGTGTGTGTGTGTATGGGGGAGGGGCAGAGAGGGAGACACAGAATCCACAGCAGGTTCCAGGCTCCGAGCTGTCAGCACAGAGCCCGAGGTGGGGCTCCAGCTCACGACTGTGAGATCATGACCTGAGCCTAAGCTGGACGCTAAACCGACCGAGCCACCTAGGTGCCCCAAAAATAAAATCTTAAAAAAAAATTGGGGGGCACCTGGGTGGCTCAGTCAGTGAAGCATCTGACTCTTGATCTTGGCTCAGGTCATGATCTTGCGTTCATGAGTTCAAGCCCCGCGTTGGGCTCTGCACTGGCAGCTTGGAGCCTGCTTAGGATTCTCTCTCTCCCTCTCTCTCTCTGCCCCTCCCGTAATGGAGTTCTTTCTCTCTCTCTCTCTCTCTCTCTCTCTCTCTCAAAATAAATACATAAAACTTAAAAAAAAAAATCTGTATGCCCAGGCCATACCACCAGCCAGTTAGGTCAGAATCTGTGTTTGAGGCACCAAGGCTTAGGTGTTACGCATCGAGGTTTGAACACTACTGGTCTAGCTCTTCATCCTTTCTCCCCTTGACTTGAGACCCCTTCTGCAACCGTGAATGAATCACACTCAAACTGAGTTAAAAAAATTTTTTTTTTAACTTGGGGAGACTATTTACGACTTGAAGCACTGAAATAAAATGTCCAAAGTAATTCCGTCTTCCACCCCTGGCAGAACCTGGTCACCAGAACCTTTCACTCCCTCCTGCTCTGCTTCTCCCTGGATGGGCTTGCCTCTCTCCGTGCGATGGCGAAGACAATTCCAAGAAAGGAGCGTGCCCTTGACAGTTTCAGCAGCCCAGGGTAGTTAGTGAATCCTCTGATTGGTCCCGCTTCGGGTCATGTGTCCAGCCCTGAACCAATCACAGTGGCCAGATGACTAATGTCCTCTGATTGGGTAGGCCCGTGGCGCCCATCCACAGCAGGAGTTGATCCCAGACGAGGAACCAAATGGGATGGCGATGTAGGTGGGGTGGTCCCTTTGACGAATGATCAGCGGGTAAAAATACAGACATCTGCTCCATAGCTTCCCCTCTGTCTCCTAGCTCATTCTCCGCGTCGTAAAAGTCCGGAGAAACCAGTGGGCAAAGGCCATCTCCTTTGAGGACCTCGGTTGCCCAGGAGGCGAAGACTGAATGCTCTTTCTTTTGGGGGCAGGGATGCTGTAAGCACTTATATTAATTATTTAATCACATAAATTAATATGGAAGATTCGGGATATATTTGGGGGGAGATGCTGAATAATTCATACTTGAATCCTAACGCATACATATTATAATGCCAGATAAGTGGAAAATTATACACCAGAAACATCGTTCATGCAAATATGCACCTTTACATTCCGCACGAACGAGGCATCACGGATTAATTGATAATGAGGAAGCCAAGGCAATAGTAATTCTAATTCTGTGTTTAGTTCTGTTTGATTCATTAGAATGCATTAAAAGTAAGTTTATGATTGAAAGTTTTTATACGTGCATATTATGCACACGTGCATAATTTTGCATACAATCATAAGGGTGACCATATCGTATGTATTGGGCGGGTTTCCTTTTCTAGGGAAATCGTCCCTCCAGGTGACCTGGCAGAAAGCACGTCAGTGATTGTGCAATATAGTATGGGGGGGGGGAGCGGGGTGCTTCTATTTTGTGGTGTGGCTGTACCATGATGTATTCAACCACTCCCTAAGGATTAATATTTGCTTTGCCATTTTTTTAATCCTTTTTTGTTTGATTTTTTTCTTTTGAGTAAGCTCCGCACCCAACGTGGGGCCTGACTGCACCACCCCGAGATCAAGAGTCGCGTGCTCAACCGCCTGAGCCAGCCAGGAACTTTGTTCACCGTGTTTGCCACTGTGAATGATACACTGTAAATCTTCCCTCACCTATATCCATCGGTTCGTAAGAATGGAAGCCATCCCGTAGAAACGTAAAAATGTTAAAAGATACTGGGGCGCCTAGCTAGCTCAGTTGGTGGAGCGTGGGATCCTGGTGTTGTGAGTTCGAGCCCCACACGGGGTGTAGAAGTTACTTAAATAAATAAAACTTTAAGAAAATGTTAAAAGATCCTGCCCGAAGGCTGTAACCATATAGAAACGTGTAAGGATTTTCTCATATGGCCGCAAGCAATAACTCTCATGGTTCTTTCTTTTTCTTTCCTTCCTCCCCCTGCTCCTCCTTCTCCTTTAAAATTTAGGTGAAATTCACATGGCGTAAATTTAACCATCGGTGATCTTTAGCACAATCGTAGCGTTGTATCACCACTACCTAGCTCATCACCTAGGCCTGAAATATTTTCATCACCCTAAAAGGAACCTTGCGCCTATTTGTGTCATTCTCCATGCCTCTCTCCTTCGGGCCGCTGGCGATCATTAATTAATCAGCTTTCCTTTCCTGTGAATTCACCCATTCTGGGCACTCCATACCGACGACGTCCTACAGGAGGCGTGTGACTTCTTTCACTCAGCGTGGTGTTTTCCAGGGTCATCCACACTTGATCCACAGGTATCAGTACCTCCTTCCTTTTCGAGCCTGGATAATGGGCCAGTGTACGAATATAACACCTTCCGTTTACCCATTCATCAGTTGAGGGACATTGGGGTTGTTTCTACCTTTTTTGGCTTTCGTGAATAGTGGTGCCACGAACATTTGTTCGTGCGGGTATTTCTTTGAATACCTGTGTTCAATTATTTGGGGTCTATCCCTAGGAGTGGAATTGGTCATAATTCCATAGTATGGTCAAAATTACCATAAAACTGGTAACTTTATATTTAACTTTTGGAGGAAGGGCCGAGCCGTTTTCCACAGCCGCTGCCCCAGTTTACATTCCCATAAGCAGCGCGCGAAGGTCTGTTTTCTCTTCTTCTAAAGATTCCAGTCACTGGATTAGGACGCACGCTCATCCAGAGTGACCTCATTTTAACTTGATTCCATCTGCAATGACCCTATTTCCAAATAAGGTCACACGCACAAGCAGAGGATTAGGACTTGAGCATACCTTTTGGGAAGGCACAATTCAACCCGCGATGGGGTGTAATACCTTTTAGTCCACAGGAAATAGAAGCTGCTGCTGAGAACCGTAACGAATTCAAGATAACACCAAGAACAAAGTGTCTTTTCCTTAAATTGTACGAATTTCAGCTACGTATGCAAAGGCAAGGCCATCAAGCACTGAGGGCTAGCCAGATGGACTTGGCAGAACACGGGTGTGGATAAGTTGGCTAATTTTAGTTCATGAATACTGCATTTTAATAACCCTTAATAACTCACGTAGTGAATTACTATTAGGTCTCCTGTGGGCGTACACAGACATGAAAAATTATTTCAGCGTCCATCATTTAGGTGCAAAACCCGAAGGAAGGACAAGAGATTTCAATGTTCCAAACACCGTGGGTTTTCTGAGTTTTCTTGTGGCGGACACAGCCAGCCAGCAGGCTAAGCCAGCAACTGCTCCCAACCTTTGACTCTCCTCTTCCTCCTGTTTTAGAAGCTGGAAAGCTCCTCTGCAGCTCGTTGCCAACTATGCTGGTGGATTTCCAGGAATATGTTCGTTTTCCTGATAGAAGGGACAGATGCGACTGGCTCCAGCCCCTCCCCTACCTCTTCCTGCCTTGAACACTGACACGATGCCTGGAGCTACAGCAGCCATGTTGCTGCACCGTGAGCTGAAGGCCAAGGGGATCACAGAGCACCTGAACCTGGTACCATTCAACCAGCAACAGCAGCTACCTACTTCCAGATTCCTTGTTTTGGGAGAAAATACAAGCCACTCTGAATCAGGCTGTCTGCTGTTTGTAGCGCCCCCCCCCCCCAACTCTCACAGATTCATTTCTTACGCTACTTAGACACGACAGTACAATGACATAATTATATTTATGATTTCATTTTGCTTGGCAATTCAAAAGCCAATTCCCCAAAGTCAAATCTTAATGGGCTCCTTGAGAGTTGGTGCCCCCAGGTTTCTTTCTTAATGAATTGGAAATTTGGGGCTTGAAAATAGAGATAAAAACAAATCAGACCCTCCCCTCCAGGCTCCCATCACAGAGACTGATCTTCAAAGGGACCACCCAAGTCACCTAAGTGCCATGAGGGGCCAATTACACCTGTATCATCCAGGTGGCTTTTTCCTCTTCTTACCCAGGACTATACAGGGATCGCCGAATTCTGTAGGGACTTGGACATCCCACTGACAATTGTCAGGCACTTTTAATCTCTCCTGCACTGCTGCAGACTGAGCAAAGAAGCTTCCACTATCGGAGCGCCTGGGTGGCTCAGCTGGTTGAGCGTCCAACTTCAGCTCAGGTCACAATCTCATGGTTTGTGGGTTCGACCCCTGCATCAGGCTCTGTGCTGACAGCTTGGAGCCTGAAGCCTGTTTGGATTCTGTGTCTCCTTCTTTCTCTGCCCCTCCCCCACTCACGCTCTCTCTCTTTCTCTCAAAAATAAACATTAAAAAAATAAACTACACGTATTACTTTTTTTTTCCCTCTATGTATTACTTTTGTTTATGAGCAAAAAATCCAAAGGCACGGGGCACGTGGCTGGCTCAGACAGTATAACATGCAACTTTTGATTTGGGGGTTGTAAGTTCAAGCCCCACGTTTGGTGCAGAGATTACTTAAAAATAAAATCTTTTTTTTTTTCTTTTCTTTTTTTTTCTTTGAGAGAGAGAGAGAGAGAGAGAGAGAGAGAATGCCAGTGGGGGAGAGGAAAAGATGGGGAGAGAGAATTCCAAGCAGGCTCCATTCCAAGCCACCCGGGTGCCCCCAAAATAAAATCTTTAAAAAAAAAAAATCCAAAGGCCAGGAGAGCCTGGGGTGGCTCAGTCAGCTGAGTGTCCAACTCTTGGTTTCGGCTCAGGTCATGATCTCACGGTTCCTGGGGTCGAGGCCCGAGTTGGGCTCTGTGCTGACAGTGGGGAGCCTGCTTGGGGCCTCTCTCTCTCTCTCTAAAACAAAAAAAATGAAGAGCATAGACTCTTGATCTTGGGATCACAAGTTCAAGCAAGCCCCTTATTGTGTGTAGAGATTATTTAAATAAATAAATACACATAGAAAGAATGGATGGCACTAATGTGCTCACTCTTAGGATTTCTCAGTACCACACTCTTCGTAAAAACAAGCACAAAGGGAAACATCCCTGGAAAAGCTGGAGAACAGAAAGCCTTATACCTGCTCGTCTCATTTCCATCTCTCTAGGGGGACAACGGGGGGGGGGTTCAGATACCTTCCTCGTTTAAAGAGGAAGCGATTGGTCATTGTCTGGAAGCGAAAGGAACAAAAATAAACTATGGTGAATGAGCTTATACATATCTTAGCCTGAAGACTTGAATTAAAAAAAAAGGGATTTTTTGAGGCCCATTTTCTCATTAATGGGCCTTCCCAGTACTATTTCATCTGAACTCCTGGAGAACTCGTGGGGGCATATAACACTGGGTGGCTATTTCTGATGTGTTATTTATTCCCATGGACTCATTCATTCAACAAACATTCCTTCTGTGACCTACTATGTGCTTGGCAGTGGGATAGTCTGAATTCTCTTGGTCATGGCTTTCCTTAGCCCAACTCAAACAGGCTTCTGCAGAGAATGAGGTTCCTGGCTGACTCAGTCAGTGGAGTGTGCAACTCTTGATCTCAGGGTTCTGAGTTCAAGCCCCATGCTGGGTGTGGAGGCTACTTAAAAAAAACATAGGGATGCCTGGGTGGCTTAGTCAGTTGGGTGTCCGACTCTCGATTTCAGCTCAGGTTATGATGCCAGGGTCGTTGGATCAAGCCCTGTGTTGGGTTCCATGCTGAGCATGGAATCTGTTTAAGATTCTCTTTCTCTCTCTCTCTGCCCTTCTCCCCAGCTTGCTCTCTCTCTCTCTCTCTCTCTCAAACAAAAACATTAAAAAATCAAAATTAGGGGCGCCTGGGTGGCTCAGTCGGTTGAGCGTTTGACTTCAGCTCAGGTCATAATCTCGTAGTCCATGAGTTCGGGCCCCGCATCGCACTCTGTGCTGACAGCTCAGAGCCTGGAGCCTGCTTCGAATTCTGGGTCTCCCTCTCTCTCTGCCCCTCCCCACTCATGCTCTGTCAAAAATAAATAAACATTAAAAAAATTTTTTTAATCAAAATTTTTTAAAAAAATAATAAAAAATTTAAAAAGCAGAAAATGAGAGGGGCCTGGCTGGCTCAGTCAGAGGAGTGTGCAACTCTTGATCTCAGGGTTGTGGGTTCGAGCCCCATGTGAGGTATAGAGTTTACTTAAAATAAATTAAAAACTTAAAAAAAAAACAGAATACACTGGGTGTTGTATGGAAACCAATTTGACAATAAATTTCATATACTGAAAAATAAATACATAAAAATAAAATTTCAAAAAAATATATAAATTCATTGGCTTATGAATTACAAGCTTCACTGTATGCCTGCTTCAGGCATGGTTGGTTCCAGGGGCACACACAACAACATCATGATTTAGTCATCTTTCAGATGGTTTCTTCTGTAAAGACTTCACCCTCAAGCAGCTCTCCCCCTGAGACAGTAGCACTGATGGCCTCCAGCAGCTCCTGACTTACCGGCTTAGACACTCCCAGGGAAAGAGGGCACCTTTCCCCCGACAGTCCCAGTAAAAGTCCTGAGTTGGCTCTAATTTGACTTAGCGTCAGTCACCTGCCTTCACCTGAATGACTGGGAATTGCAAGATTCTGATTGGCCAGTGCCCACTCATATCAACTAGAAGGTGAGACAGCAAGCCACAGCCATCTGAATCAGGTGGGCTGAAATTAGCGATGGTTCCCCAAAAGAAACCTAGGGTCCAGTGACCAGAATAAGGAAGAAGGGCTATAGCCTGGCAAAAACAACAGATGTCCAACTCCAGGTGTAACACAGATGAACAAAATACCTGTGGGAGACTACTGAAACCCCCACGACAGCTGGTGGGAGTAAAGATTGGGAGCAGTTCTGTGGGAGGCAACCCAGCCATCCGTGCCACCCACGTCCCCATGACCAGGCACCTCCTCTCCTGGGGATGGAGTCCACAGAACAGCTCATTCGGTCCCCGGGAAACGTGCACGCAGATGCCCATGGCAATGACACATGTAGAAGCAGCAGGTGCAAGTGAAGGCAGGGGTGGGGGTGCATCGCTAGGGGAGTGCATTGGTTAAATATGCCTGATGCACCCAGTCTGGGAAAGCCCCTGGAAGGCACGGACTAGTTTTTCATAGAGACATGAATCGATCTTGCAAATGCAGTGAAAAAAAAAGAAACCAAATGAACCCCGTGACACAAGACTATTTGTGTAAATGTAAAATGTGCACTTGCATTGCTAGTAATCAGGACAGACTCATCTTTGCCAGACGTGACCGGAAGGAAGCCCCGGGCTGCCCAATTAAAGATCGCATTCGCCAGGGGCGCTTGGGTGGCCCAGTGGGTTGAGCTTCCAACTCTGGATTTGGGCTCAGGTCGTGATTTCAGGGTCGTAGGACTGAGCCCTGCAGCGGGCTCTGTGCTGACAGCGTGGAGCCTGCTTGGGATTCTCTCTCTTCCCACCCCCACTTCTCTCTCTCTCTCTCTCTCTCTCTCTGTGCCCCTCCCCCACTCACACTTACAATTTCTCTCTCTCTCTCTCTCTCTCTCAAAATAAATAAACTTTAACAAAATAAAGACTACATTTGCCAGCTTTCCTCACTGCCAAATGCGACCACGTGATAAGGTTCTGGCCAATGAGATGGGAGTGGAAATAAATAATGCAGGCAACTTCTGGGATCAAGACCTTGAAAGGGAAAGAGAGCGCCTTGCCTCTCTGTTCCCTCCTGGGAGCTGAGGCAGCTGTCTTGGTCCTTCTGGTGAAAGCCACATGTTGAAGATACTGAGCAACAAGTTAGAGCCACCCACAGAGCTGTTGGCCTCGTCGAGTACATGGACCACTAAGTGAGAAATAAAAATCTACTGTTCTTTTTTCAGTCTTTGTACAGCGATGGAACCCACACACTAATAATGTACCCGATGAGTATTATTAATTTAATATTATGATTGTTCTTCCCTCAATGGTCATTATTATTACTTTATTGACCTAAAACATTTCTTAAATATAGTTCAGCGAATTCTCTTGGTACCCTGATAATGGAGGCTATAACCCTTAGGGTTCTTTTTTCCTTTTTTTTTTATTTATTTAAGAAAAAAATTTTTGCAATCCCTGTCAAAATAACACCAGCATTCTTCACAGAGCTAGAACAAATAATCCAAAAATTTGTATGGAACCAGAAAAGACCCCGAATAGCCCGAACAGCAATCTTGAAAAAGAAAACCAAAGCAGGAGGCATCACAATCCTGGACTTCAAGCTGTATTACAAAGCTGTAATCATCAAGACCGTATGGTACTGGCACAAAAACAGACACTCAGGTCAATGGAGTAGAATAGAGAACCCCGAAATGGATCCACAAACGTATGACCAACTAATCTTTGACAAAGCAGGAAAGAATATCCAATGGAAATAAAGACAGTCTCTTCAGCAAGTGGTGCTGGGAAAACTGGACAGCAACACGCAGAAAAACTAACCTGGACCACTTTCTTACACCAGACACAAAAATAAACTCAAAATGGACGAAAGACCTAAACATAAGACAGGAAGCCATCAAAATCCCCGAGGAGAAAGCAGGCAAAAACCTCTTTGATCTTGGCCACAGCAACTTCTTACGCAACACGTCTCCAGAGGCAAGGGAAATAAAAGCAAAAATGAACTATTGGGACCTCATCAAAACAAAAAGCTTCTGCACAGCAAAGGAAACAATCAGCAAAACTAAAAGGCAACCAACAGAATGAGAGAGATGTTTGCAAACAACATATCAGATAAAGGGTTACTATCCAAAATCTATAGAGAACTTACCAAACTCAACACCCGAAAAACAAATCATCCAGTGAAGAAATGGGCGAAAGACATGAATAGACACTTCTCCAAAGAAGACATCCAGATGGCCAAAAAAACATCATGTGTCAACATCACTCATCATCCGGGAAATACAAATCAAAACCACAATGAGATACCACCTCACACCTGTCAGAAGGGCTACATTAACAACTCAGGCAACAACAGATGTTGGCGAGGATGCAGAGAAAGAGGATCTCTTTTGCACTGCTGGTGGGAATGCAAACTGGTGCAGCTGCTCTGGAAGACAGTACAGAGCTTCCTCAAAAAATTAAAAACAGAACTACCCTACAACCCAGCAATTGCACTACTAGGTATTTACCCACAGGATACAGGTGTGCTGTTTCGAAGGGACACATGCACCCCCATGTTTATAGCAGCGCTATCAACAATAGCCAAAGTATGGAAAGAGCCCAAATGTCCATCGATGGATGAATGGATAAAGAAAATGTGGTATATGTATACGGTGGAGTATTACTCGGCAATCGAAAAGAATGAAACCTTGCCCTTTGCAACTACGTGGATGGAACTGGAGGGTATTATGCTAAACAAAATTAGTCAGAGAAAGGCAAATATCATATGACTTTATTCATATGAGGACGTTAAGATACAAAACAGATAAACATAAGGGAATGGAAAGAAAATAATATAAAAAACAGGGAGGGGGACAAAACATAAGAGACTTTTAAAAATGGAGAACAAACTGAGGGTTACTGGAGGGGTTGTGGGAGGGGGGATGGGCTAAATGGATCAGGGGCACTAAGGAATCTACTCCTGAAATCATTGTTGCACTAGATGCTAACTAACTGGGATGTAAATTTAAATAAATTAATTAAATAAATAAATATTTTAAGGATTATTTCTGAGAGAGAGAGAGACAGAGCATGAGTAGGGGAGGGGCAGAGAGAGAGAGGGAGACACAGAATCCAAAGCAGGATCCTGGCTCTGAGCTGTCAGCACAGAGCCCGACACGAGGCTCAAACCCATTAACTGCGAGATCATGATCTGAGTCAAAGTGGGATGCTCAACCAACTTAGCCACCCAGGAACCCCCTTTTCTTTTTTTATAAAGATTTAATGGGGGGCACCTGGTTGGCTCAGTCGGTGGAGTGTGCAACTCTTGATCTTGGGGTCGTGAGTTCGAGCCGCCTGCTGGGACCTCTGGCAGCGTAACTGAGTTCCCAAGCACAAAAGGAAAGCCCAACCAGGGAAGACATCCACCATGACAGCCCCCAGGAGGCCTGGTGAGGCCAAGGAGAAGGGCCCCAAACAACCAACGGAGGCAAAGAAGGACCCTCCCAACCCAGGTGAGGTGAAAAGGGGACCCATGAAGCCAGGAGAGGTGAGGACAAGGTTTCTCCCAAACCAGGTGCAGCCGAGAAGGCTCCCAAGAAAGGCAGCCAGACCAAAGACCAAGAGGCAAGACTGAGTGAGGCCAGGAAGGCCTCCCAGCAGCCCGACAAGGCCAGCTAGACCCTTCCTAGTGCTCCTGGCTCCAGTGGGAAGTCCAAGGTCAAAGGCACAAGGAGAAGCCAAGACGGTGAGGCCCACATGAACACAAAAGCTAGGAGTCAGAGTTCAAAATCCACGGTTCCCAAGGGCAAGATTAGTGACGCTTCTCCAGCCAAAAAGGAGGAAAGCGAGGTCCCTAAAGAGGCTGTTGCCCAAGGGGCCAACGTGGGGCCCAGAGTCAAGGCTGCTGCTCCTCTTAGGGGCGGTGGGTCTAAGACAGTGCCTGAACACCTGGCCAGGAAGACAGAGGCCCCCAAGGGCCCAGAAGGCCCAGCATGCCCACACAGGCCTCCTCATCCACATTGACCTGTAAGCTGAAGGCTAGAGCCAGGCTGGAGAGAGACTGAGATTCTGCTTGAGTTTTTATTCCCCAACAAACCATCACTCTATCTATTTCATTGTAACTTATTTATCAATAAAGCCTTCTCTTCCCTAAAAATATATATGTGTATGTATATATATATGTATACATATATCTATGTGAGCATATATGTATACATATATATACACGTGTATATACATATACGTGTATATATACACACATATACACGTATACGTATATACACGTATACATAAACACATATATGCGCATATATACACACATATATACATGTATACATATACACACACACACACATTATACATATATACATAAAAGCCGTCAGGGGTTGGACACTTGCTTCACTGACTGAACCACTCAGGCGCCCTGGGAACTGCCCGCTTTCTAGAGGATCTTGTTCAGTATCAAGAGTTTACTTTTATTTCTTTTTTAAATGTTTATTTTGGAGAGACAACAGGAGCAGGGGAGGCACAAAGAGGGGGACAGAGGTTCTGAAGCAGGCTCCTCGCTGACAGCAGAGAACCTGATGCGGGACTCGAACTCACAAACCATGAGATTGTGACCTGAAGTCGGCGCTCGACCAACTAAGCCACCCAGGCGCCCCCAGTATCAAGATTTTAAATGGCATCTCAAAGCCGATGACTTCCCCAGTTATGTCTCCTGTCCCCTGAGCACGTCCAGATCTGTAGAGTAGCATCTCTAGCCATTGCCAATGGTGCAGAACAGAATCTTTGATTGCCTCTTGCCCCGCCAAAATCTGCGCCCTTCTATTGGGCTTTGATAAGCACAAAAGTAGGGAGCAGCTCTCAGTTTCTGTTTTCTCTCATTTCCCATCCAGGAGTAGCATCCCTGTGGGCTTTGGCTCCCATCCCCCTCTCCACCACCCACCATCGCTTGGTCCCCCTGCCTCCACTCTGGCTCCACTGTGAATACCTGTCCACCCAGCAATTAGGTAAATCTGAAAAATCCAGCCATGCCAGAGACCCTTACTTAAAATTCGCCATGGGTTTTCCAAAACAACCAGGATAAGACCCGAACTCTTCTCCAGGGCCTTCAAGATCCTCCACGATTTGCCCCTGGCCTCGGATTTCACCTCACCCATTCTCGGCTTCCTTCATTATACTCCAATCAGTCTAGCTGCACCCCCCGCCCCCGCCATCTTGGTTTCTCAAATTCCCTTCCGGAGGCATGTTGCTTGAGAGACTTTGTCCAGCGCCTTCATGTGGCCAGCTCCTTCTTCATCCTCCAAGCTCCGCTTAAATACAAGATTTTATTTTTACGCAATCTCCCCCTTGGCCTTAGGGTTGGTGGGCCTGGCAAGGACGCTCCAGTGCCCTTGCTCTCCTGCCTTCAGTGCCTCCAGAACCATGTGCAGCATGGGAGGGCGACAGCATGGCTCTCAGACGCTGCTATAGCTCGGGCCTGGCTATTCAGACCCCACGGTAGAGGTCAAGGACATTGAGGAGACGGAAGGGTCACTGGAGGCAATGCTCCCAGGAGCCACTGCACAAGCAGATGGAGACACAGATGCTGGTAGGCTTAGGTCATGATCTTGTGGTTCGTGAGATCAAACCCCAGGTCAGGCTCTGGGCTGACCGTGCAGGGCCTGCTGGGGATTGTCTCTCACCTCTCTCTGACCTCCCCCCCAAAAATAAATAAATAAAACACTTAAAAGAAAAAGAGAGAGAGAGAAGGAGACAAAGAAAGAGAGAGAGAAAGAAAGAAAGAAAGAAAGAAAGAAAGAAAGAGCAGTTTCAGGACCCAAAACCTATGGCTATTCAAAGTCAACATACACATGAGTCTTAGTATTTCTTATCCATTTGGACCCCTTCCTGTTTTTAGGGTTTGTTTTGCTTTGTTTTGTTTTGTTTTTAAGGAAACTCTACCCCCAAAACAGGCTTGAACTCATGACCCTGAGACCATGAGTCGCATGCTCTACTGAAGGAGCCAGCCAAGTGCCCCTCTCCTCTTTTTTAAAATAAACTCTCTCCAAGCCTTGTTTATTGCTACTAACTCACCCTTTCCCACCTCCTGAGCTCTCCTCAACCTGCCCTGATCAGGCTGAAATAAGTATTTGGTTTTGACAGTGAGTCAGTCTAGTGTAATTAATAACAGAACAAGTGGATCCTAGCTAATATAAAGTAGATCCCACTTTATTTTCAAGAACCTGGTCCACGTGCTCAAACATACATACTGGCTCCTGCCCCAGGGCCTTTGCTCTTACCATTCTGTCTTCCTGGAATGTTCTTCCCCCAGATATCTGCCTCTTTCCCTCACCTCCCTCAAGTTTTTGCTTAAATGTCATCTTCCCTTTGAGGTCCCCACCCCCTTTTCTCATTTTCCTCCATGGGTTCATTCATTCATTCATTCATTCTCTGGTGGGAAAGCATCCACGGAGGCAGGGATCCTGTCTGTTCTGTTTATTTCTGTATCTCCAGCACCTAGAAAAGTGCAGGCACATAGTAGGCTCTTAAAAATATCCATTGAATTGCACAGCTAGGTATTTATCCACGGGATACAGGTGTGCTGTTTCGAAGGGACACACGCACCCCCGTGTTTATAGCAGCACCGTCGACAATAGCCAAAGTATGGAAAGAGCCCAAATGTCCATCGATGGATGAGTGGATAAAGAAGATGTCGTATATATATATACAATGGAGTATTACTTGACAACCGAAAAGAATGAAATCTTGCCATTTGCAACTACGTGGATGGAACTGGAGGGTATTAGGCTAAGTGAAATTAGTCAGAGAAAGACAAATATCATAGGACTTCATTCATATGAGGACTTTAAGACACAGAACAGATAAACACAAGGGAAGGGAAACAAAAATAATCTAAAAACAGGGAGGGGGACGAAACAGAAAAGACTCATAAATATGGAGAACAAATGGAGGGTTACTGGGGGGGGGGGTTGGGGGGGATGGTCTAAATGGGGAAGGGGCACTGAGGAATCTACTCCTGAAATCACTGTTGCACTGGATGCTAATTTGGATGTAAATTTTTAAAAATAAAAAATAAAATTCAAAACTATATACCCATTGAGTGAATAAACGAAAGAAGAAATGGGCCGGCTCTGGAAGCAGGCACAGGCACAGAGAGAACACACCGGCCTTTTGCAACTGCTCCCGGAGGTTTGGTTCTGGAAATTCCTCAGCAGGAATCTTGGGAAGGTCAAAAGGTGAAAGCCCGGATTGTTCTCAGCTGTGCTTTCCCCATCTTTACCCTTTTACCCCGGCCCCCTGAGCTCCCCAGGGCCCGGTCCACCGCCCTTCCTTTACATTCCTCAGTTCTAAAGTCCCCACCCCTTTTCAACACCCGGAGTTCTTTCTGAGGAAGGAATGGACTGAATAATATTTTCCATGTTAGTAAGAATGCCTATGACTCACTCAAGACAGCAGAGCGCCCAGCCTGGGCGGCGCGGCGCTGTTCCCCGAACGGCCACCAGGGGGCGCCAGGCCTCCACGGAGGCGAACGCAGGCTCTCTGCGAGGCGCTGGTGTTCCCCGCGTGGGAGGCAGGAAGGCTTCTGGCGGCTGCAGCCCGGGGTGTGCCGCGCGGTTTTGGATGCGAGCTCAAGCAGGTGGTCGGAGAGCTTGCCGTGGTGTCTGCCAGGAAGTCGACTGCACAGGTCCTGTCCTGCTTCTAGTTCTGGTTAAACCCACACTTCCGCCGCTTTCGGCCTGTTGTGATCCTGGACGCGGCCTTTTCGCGTTTGGGAGCCTGCGTCATCACCTCCGAGAAATAATGGTGATGATGAGACCCCACTGCTGTGAGGATGCCATGAGAGGCAGCTGGCAGGCACTGAGGATTGATCTGAAATGGGCCTTGGTGAACCTCATCAGGGTTGTTAATTACGATCAGCTCACAGCAGCGGTTCTCAAAGTGTTTCCCCTGGACCACCGGGAGCGGCCCCTGGGAATTTGCGGGGGGGATGCAAATTCTCAGCCCTACCCAGCCCTAACCCGCACCCCCCTGCTCCCCAACTCAGACGTTTTGATTAAGCTCCATCCTGTGTCCCTCGATCAGTGCTTAAGGTGTTTCGGAGAGTGCTCAGGTGGATTTAGGGAGGTAACCAGATTTCCCCCAATGCATAGCTGTTGAGGAGTAGAGCTGGGACTGGGGGGGTTGGGGAAACCCACATTGTCTCACCGGCTGCAAAGCTACAATCCTGAGTTGGTTGTGATATGTGTATACACACGCACCGCTCTTTAGTAGCTGTGCGCCCCCTTTGAGGGGCACCCGGCTGGCCCAGTCACTGGAACATTCCACTTTTGATCTCAGGATTCTGAGTTTGAGCCCCACGTTATGCACAGAGATGACTTAAAAATAAAATCTTAGGGGCACCTGGGTGGCTCAGTCGGTTGAGCATCCGATTTTGACTCAGGTCATGATCTCATGGTTCAGGAGTTCAAGCCCTGCACTGGGCTCTGTGCTGACAGCTCAGAGCCTGGAACCTGCTTCAGATTCTGTGTCTCCCTCTCTCTCTGCCCCTCCCCTGCTCACCGTCTGTCTCTCAAAAATAAATAAAACGTTGTTTTAAAATTTTTGTAAATGCCCCTTCAAGTTCTCTTTAGAGCTAATCTAAAGCTTTTAGTTCCAAGAACGCGGATTCTCAACCTGGCTGCACATTAGAATCAGCTGAGCTCCTTAAAAAGTGTATCAGTGTTGGGGCGCCTGGGTGGCGCAGTCAGTTAAGCGTCCGACTTCAGCCAGGTCACAATCTCGCGGTCTGTGAGTTCGAGCCCCGCGTCAGGCTCTGGGCTGATGGCTCAGAGCCTGGAGCCTGTTTCCGATTCTGTGTCTCCCTCTCTCTCTGCCCCTTGCCCGTTCATGCTCTGTCTCTCCCTGTCCCAAAAATAAATAAACGTTGAAAAAAAAATTTATTAAAAAAAAGTGTATCAGTGCCTAGTCCTGTCCCCAGACCAATTAATCCAGGATTTGGGGAAGCATCTGTGCTTTTAAGGATTCCTCAGGTGATAGGGATGCCCAGTGAGGACTGAACAGCACCACACTGAAAGCATCATCTTGCCGTTTATAATAAAGCCTCCGGTGTTTGGGTAATGAGGGTCAGAGAGGCCTGGCTTCAGAGCCTCTGCTGCCCTCCCAGCCTGGTTCTTCATTTTCTCCTGTGTCAGTTAGGAAGAAATAAACTACAGAGAGCGCCTGGCCTGGGGCTTGGCCCTGGGCAGAAATGGTAAAAGGGACAGCAAAGAGGGGGGCGTTTGCAGTATGCTGGCGCGCCCCTAATCCTCACCAAGAACCCCACCTCGTAGCTGAAGACCCAGGGATTCTGGGACATTAAATATCACTGCACCTGCCCACCTCCTGGTCAGTCACAGAGCCAGGACTCATCAGCCCTCTATTGAAAAGTAGGGCTAATACCTGTGTCCCCCCCCCCCCCCCGCCCGAGGCTTCCAGAACCAGCATTTAAGGAGACACTCATGAGTCCAGAGTGCGTGCCTGAGAGCCCACACCTGGCCTCCTTAAATGTGGGGCCCTGGGCCTCGCTGGCCTCCCCCTGTCCCAGCCTTGCTCAAGAGGCTGCCTTCTGAGTCCCTAGCCGGTCTCTGAAGGAGGGAGGGGCCAGCCCAGGCGTACTTACCAAAAACCTACAACTTCTTACAGCAACAGAATTGTCTTCTCCTTAAGCAGAGAACAAATTAATGTCTAAACATATAAATGCATGCCAGGGAGGTGAGTTAATTATTAATAAGCAATTTACAGTGGGCTTGTTGTATAGCCACTGGAAGAAGTTTAGATTCTGGGCCTTTAAGGCAAACTTTTCTCTTCTTTTGTTTATTTGTTTATTTTTGAGAGAGAGCCCCTGGGAGCACACGCGGGGGAGGGGCAGAGAGGGGGAGACTCAGAAGCCTACGCAGGGTCCAGGGTCCATGCTGTCGGCACAGAGCCGCATGTGGGGCTCAAACCCATGAACCCTGAGATCATGACCTGAGCCAAAGTCAGATGCCTAAGGGACTGAGCCACCCAGGCGCCCCAAGGCAAACTTTTCAAAGAAATAAATAAGGGAGCAGTTAGCACTAAGGACAGTTCAGGGGGACTATGGAGAAAACAAAGGTATCCCGTAGCCCATGTCTGCACTCAAGAAATGTAAAGAAAAGCACATTAACTTGGAGAATTCACATGCAGGTTGAGCGTAGTTACAGAGACAAAGGAGGGAACCCTCATGCTGAGTCCCTTTGACTTACCCAAACACATAGATGTGCACCTTCTGCAAAGAAAAGGGTGTTAAATAACATTTTATTTCTAAATAGGTGCATTTTCCTGAGAAGGCGGACATCTGCATAGTAAAAACCCAAAGGCATCAAAAGAGCGTAAAGTGTCCCTTCCTTGCCTGAAACCCACAACCCAGGCTCTCATCCCCGGAAGCCACCTTCCTGTGCCTCCTTCCAGGGCTATTCTGCCCACTCTACACTGATAGAAATTTTCTAACGGAGTCTGTCCACCAACCCACTCGAGCATGTGGCTGCAAGGAAGGGAGTCAAGGACTCTTATCCCCAGTGGTCCCTGGGTCAGTCTTGGTGCCAGTGTGCCTCTCCCAGAGATACCCTTTTATAGGGTGACCAACTGTTCTGGGACCGAGGGGTTCTTAGGATGTGGGATGTTCAGTTTGAAAAAATGGAAACAGGGGTGTCTGGGTGGCTCGGTCAGTTAGGCACCCGACTCTTAGTTTCGGCTCAGGTCGTGATCTCACGGTTCGTGAGTTCAAGCCCTGCGTCGGGTTCTCGTGCTGACAGGGTGGAGCCTGCTTGGGGTTCTTTCTCTCCCTCTCTCTCTGTCTCCTCCCCCGTGCTCCCCACTCTCTCTCTCTCTCTCTCTCTCTCTCTCAGAAAAAAACTTTTAAGACATAAAACGTAATTAAAATAATTAAAAGATAAAAACCTGAAACAGGGGCTCCTGGCTGGCTCAGTCAGAGCGCACAACTCTCAGTGTCAGGCTTGGGGAGTTCAAGCCCCACGTTGGGTGTAGAGATCACTCAAAAATAGAATCTTAAGGGGCGCCTGGGTGGCGCAGTCGGTTAAGCGTCCGACTTCAGCCAGGTCACGATCTCGCGGTCCGTGAGTTCGAGCCCCGCATCGGGCTCTGGGCTGATGGCTCAGAACCTGGAGCCTGTTTCCGATTCTGTGTCTCCCTCTCTCTCTGCCCCTCCCCCGTTCATGCTCTGTCTCTCTCTGTCCCCAAAATAAATAAACGTTGAAAAAAAAAATTAAAAAAAAAAAAAATAGAATCTTAAAAAAAAAAAAAACCCACACCGAAGCTCTCCCAGGCAAACCAGGAGTTGGTCGCCCCCCGCCACACCTTCCCATGTGAGCCTGAGGATTAAAAGTCAGAGCTGTGCATTTTGCATTCAATTTACCGCTAAACAACGGCTTCATCTAGAGCTCAAAGAAATAGTTCTTTTGTTCCTGTGGAAAAGGGGGAGCTGGCAGAGTGGGACCAGCTGAGACACAGTATCCACTCTCAACTGCGGGGTCGAGAAGGAGTTTCTCAGGACACTTTTACGGTGTATGATTTATGCTCAATAGGCCGACATCAGCATCAACTTGCCCGGATATGTTTCTTTCTAAGTCAGGTAGTAGCTCCAGCAGAGCAAAAGCCAGGCTGCCCTGAAACAGACATTGGAATGTCAGCCCTTTTGCTCCCAACAGTCGCTAGAAAAACCTGTTGTTCAAGCAAAAGTACCTGGAGAGAGTCCCTGGTGTCTCCAGAGGGGGAAGGCAGGGGAGGACACCCACAGGGTTTGGAGGCCTAGAACTGGGTGCTTGTGAGACAGGTCTTATAAGGCAGGGACCCAATAGCTTCGGACTGGTGAGCACAGGGTCCTGAAAGGGAGCCTTGAGGAGCAACTTATTAACCTTGATAAGTAAGCTATGGCCAGTATTTTCTGGAGCAAGTGGCTCACTCACAGACTTGTCTTAGCCCAAGAGCAGGAAGGCATGTTGATTTCAGTCTAGACTGACCGGGAGCCCTGCCTCAGGGTCCCTGTGCAGGGTGACTCAGTGCCTCACTCAGTCCCTTCCATCTTCCTTTTTTAATTTTTTTTATTTTTTAAATGTTTATTTTTGAGAGAGAGAGAGAGAGAGAGAGAGACATACAGAGCACAAGTAGGGGAGGGGCAGAGAGAGAGAGGGAGACGCAGAATCGGTAGCAGGCTCCAAGTTCCGAGCTGTCAGCACAGAGCCCGACGCGGGGCTCGAACTCACAAACCGTGAGATCGTGACCTGAGCCGAAGTCGGCCGCTTAACTGACTGAGCCACCCAGGCGCCCTGATGTTCATTCATTTTTGAACTTTTTTATGTTTGTTTTTGAGAGAGAGAGAGAGACAGAGTGCAAGCGGGGGAGGGGCAGAGACAAAGGGAGAAGCCGAATCCAAAACAGGTTCCAGGCGCTAAGCTGCCAGCACAGAGCCGGGCGCGAGGCTCGAACTCATGAACCCTGAGATCACGGCCGGAGCCGAAGGTGCACGCCCAACCGGCTGAGCCACCCAGGCGCCCCGTCCCTTCCATCTTCTTGCTTCACTCTCCGAGGGGTGTCAGGTTCGTCTGTGTAGTCGGTGCCAGGCCATCCCTTTGTCCTGGTTCCAGCCTGGAGACACTCAAGCAGGCAAGGACCCAGCGGCCCCGGAGGGAATCCACACAGGTTCTCAGCTCCTCCCTTATCCAGGGAAGCAGCAGCCCCGCCCGGAAGAATCAGACAGCCCTAGATTCCAGGCCAGCTCTGCCACCTTCTGGTCCTGTGATGTCAGATCACCTCTCCTTCTGGCCACACCTTAGTCACGTGGCCACACAGATCCGAGGAATGGGTGCCACACATGGGGTCTGTGCTCAGCCAAGTCCGTGCACCTAATTTATTTATTTAATTAGGGGGGTTTTGTTCAATTTTTTTTAATGTTTATTTATTTTTGAGATAGAGAGGGACAGAGCATGAACGGGGGAGGGTCAGAGAGAGAGGGAGACACAGAATCCGAAGCAGGCTCCAGGCTCTGAGCTGTCCGCACAGAGCCCGACACGGGGCTCGAACTCACGGACCATGAGATCATGTCCTGAGCCGAAGTCGGACGCTCAACCGACTGAGCCACCCAGGCGCCCCATTTGTTCAATTTTTTAAGTAAACTCTACACCGCATGTTGGGGCTCGAACTCACGACCCCGAGATCAAGAGTCTCATGCTTTACCAACTGAGCCACACAGGCGCCTTAGGTCTGTGCACTTCAGAGGGTCTGGGATGGGCAGAATGACATTCCACAAATGATCTCCCCCGTGAATCTATTCTTAACAAAGGAGGTAAGCACTAGGAAGAAAAAGAAAAGGAGTAAAGGGTGACTAAAACTTGGGGACGGGTGGTATTGCTAACCTAGTTGGGGGGCGGCCAGAGAAGGCCCTTCTGGGATAATAGCACTGAAGTTAAGTACGTGAATCGGGGGTTCCTGGCTGGCTCAGTCGGTAGAGCATGTGACTCCTGACCTCAGGGTCATGAGTTCCAGCCCCATGTTGGGGGTAGAGATTACATTAAAAAAAAAATTTTTTTTAATTAAATGTTTTAAAAAAAGAAGTAGATGAGTCAGTAGTAGCCAGGCTCAAAGGGAAGCCAAGTGCAGCATTATTCAAAGCAAAGAGCCAGAAGGCCACGCAGACGGAAGCAGCCTGGGCCCAGTTTCAGGAACTGAAATTGAAACTAAAAGTAGCTTGAGACACGACAGTCTGCGAGAGGCCAGCAGGGCTCACAGTAGCTGGCCCCAAGGTCAAGAACCAGTGGCTCATGGGCCGGACACAGTCCGTGGAGCAGCCCTGCAGATTTTTGCCTGTTCCGTGGGTTTTAAACACGGACTAGCTTTAGTTTTGTGGGTTTTGTTTTTAAAGTGGTTTTCCATAAAAATCTGGACTTCCAGACTTTGCAAAAATCATAAGGTCTGGCCACCTTCGGCCCACATTTCTGAGTAAGAACAGTGGGAGTGGGAGTAGGGCCGTAGGTTTGGTTTTGACCTCTGCAGTGCAGCCTGACTCGCTCCTTGCCCTGTAGGGGGCCCCTGCAAGCATTTCAGATCTGGACCCCGAGGAGGCTGGGCCTTGCAGGATGCCTTAAGAATTTTGGAAGAGATCCAGGGCACCAGGCTGACTCAGCCGGCAGAGCATGTGACTCTTGATCTCAGGGTCCTCGTGAGTTCAAGCCCCATGTTGGGTGTAGAGCTTACTTTAAAAAAAAAAAAAAAAGAATTTGGAAGAGACCCCCAAGTGCAGTGAGAAAGCAAATTTATTCTCTCACGGTCCTGGAGCCCAGAGACCCCAAATCAGTGCCACGGAGTTGACATCAAGGTGTCAGCAGGTCCGTGCTCCGTGAGAATTCCTTCCCGTTCCTTGTTCCTTCCAGCTTCCTTGGCCTGTGGCCACATCATTCGGTCTTTGCCTCCATGGCCACATTGCCTTCTTCTCTTCTGTCCTCAAAGCCCCCACTGCCTTTCTCTTACAAGGAAGGATCCGTGAGATTTCACCCAGGGTCCACCGGCTGCGGGGAGTCCTTCCAGGCAGTCTCCCCATCTCAAGACCCTTAGCTGAATCACGCCTGCAAAGGCCCCTTTTCCAGATAAGGTAACATTTACCAGTTCTGATATCTTTGAGGGTCGTTAATTAGGTCCTACACTTCCCCTCTCTGAACCTCGATTCTCTCCCCTGTAAAACGTCACAGAGTTCTATGTATTCGGAGGATACAGAGACCAGACAGGATAAGCCCACATGGTTTCCCTGCCCTGTCCCCCATTTTTCACGGCTCCCCTATGGCTCCCTTGCCCCCGACAGGCTACTGCCCCAGAAATTCAGCACTTGTAGAAACACATACCCGCCCCCCACCCCTGCAACCTGCCAAACACGGACCTCGGCCCTGGGGCCAGGTCACTGTTTCACTGTTTCAGCAGTGATTGAAACAGGGAGAAATCCCTGAGGCCCGTGGAGCAGGTGAGGGGACAGACAGTACCCAGATACAGTGTAGGACAGGTCGTGACAAGTGACTTCGCTTGCTGGAGCTGCCACAACAAGGTGCCGCAGACCAGGTGGCTGAAGCCTCAGAGATGAACCGTCTCACCCTTGTAACAGACGAGAAGTCCAAGATCAATGTGTCTGTTGGCAAAGCTGTTTCCTTCTGACGGCGCTCAGGGAAGGACGCGTCCCAGGCCTCTCTCCTCGGCCTGTACACAGCCGTCTCTTCTGCACATTGTCTTTCCCCCCTGTGTGTCAGTCCCTGTGTCTGAATGTCTTCTGCTGATAAGGACACGGGTCATTTTAACGTGCTGACCTCTGTAAAGACCCTCTCTTCAAATAAAGTCATATGTACAAATACTGGAGTTAGGACTTCAACATGTGAGTTGGGGAGGGAATGCCGTCCAGTCCATAGCTGTGAGTACATGGAGAGAAGCAAAACAGGTGAGACAGTAGAATGAATGATGGGGTAGGGTTGGGGGGTGCTGTTGTAAACAGAGTGAGTGGTCAGGGAGGTGACACTTGGGCAGAGATGTAACGAAGTGAGGGCAGGGATGTCTAGAAGCCTATGAGGGAAGGGAAGAGAAGCCAAGAGAGCAAGTGATCAGTGCAAAGGCCCTGGGGCCCCAGGGGTTGTGATGTAAACACAGAGAGAGGTGCAGGGTGAGCTGGAGAGGGTGGGAGGGAGTTGAGCTCAGAGAGTAGGGCTTGGGGGCACAGATTGTGTAGGGCCCCGGGGGTCATGCTGATGGGTTCTGTTTCTGGGGCGCCTGGCCGCCTCAGTTGGTGGACCATGGGACTCTTGATCTCAGGGTCTTGACTTCAAGCCCCACATTGGTTATAGAGCTTACTTAAGAAAAAAAAAATGGTGTGTTTCTTTTTTTTTTTTTTAATTTTTTTTTTTTAACGTTTATTTGTTTTTGAGACAGAGAGAGAGACAGAGCATGAACGAGGGAGGGGCAGAGAGAGGGAGACACAGAATCGGAAGCAGGCTCCAGGCTCCGAGCCATCAGCCCAGAGCCTGACGCGGGGCTCAAACTCACGGACCGCGAGATCGTGACCCGGGCCGAAGTCGGACGCTTAACCGACCGAGCCACCCAGGCGCCCCAAAAATGGTGTGTTTCTTAATCAATGCAAACTTCATTCTCGAGGGGTTTATTACCGTCTGGTTCTTTTTAGAATTCTAGGTTAAATGGCTCCCCTTTAGCCGGACTGCAGTCAGCTTTCGAAAATTTTTTGTGAATAATTTATTGATGTGAAAGTCAACATAACATTCGCCATTTGAAGAGAGCAATTCAGTGGCACGTAGTATGTTCCCAGTGCTGTGCTCCGGCCGCTGCACCTAGTTCTGAAACATCCCCATCACTGACTCCAGAGTCGTGGGTAAGACTCAGACCTTACCCCAAGTGGGGCGGGGCCCCAGGAGGATTCTGAGCCAAGGAGGGAGGAGCTCTGATGATCACCTGTCATGGAGAACAGACTGTGGCCTGACCAGGGGTAGAAGCGGAGGTGGGTCTGCCAGGCAGACTGGCTGGGCCACCCAGCAGGTGGAGATATCTGGGGTGGCTGGGGCTCCTGTTCCACAGGGTGCAGGGAGGACTCCCAGGAGAAGCTGGACTCCAGTTTATTTAGAAGTGAGGGCCGGGAGGGGCGCCTGGGGCGCTCAGTCGGTTAAGCTTCTGACCTTAGCTCAGCTCGGGTCACGATCTCACAGTTTGTGAGTTCGAGCCCCGCGTCGGGCTCCATGCTGACAGCTCAGCGCCTGGAGCCTGCTTCGGATTCTGGGTCTCCTCCTCTCTCTGCCCCTCCCCTGCTCACGCCCTGTGTCTCCCCATCTCTCAATAATAAGTAAACGTTAAAAATTTAAAATAAATAAGTAAAAAATAAAAAAAATAAATAAACAAGAGTACCTGGGGGGTTCAGTCGGTTAAGCTTCCGTCTTCAGCTCAGCTCATGATCTCACGGTTCATGAGTTCAAGCCCAGCATCGGGCTCCGTGCTGACAGCTCAGAGCTGGAGCCTGCTTCGGATTCTGTCTCCCTCTCTCTCTCTGCCCCTTCCCCTGCTCACTTTGTCTGTCTCTCCCTCTCAAAAATAAACACTAAAAAATAAATAAATAAAATCTTAAAAAAGAAATAAGTCGAAGTGAGGCCTTAGGGTCTGTTGGGGGTGTGGGGAGGGGTGGGGCACAGTCACACACACAGAAAAGAGGTAAGGCTGACTCAGGCTTTTTTTTTTTTTTAATTGAACTATACTTGACACACAATATTACAGGACTAGTTTCAGGTGTAGAACCTAGTGAATTGACATTTGTGTACATCCCAAAATGCTGATTGCAATTACGTATGGTCACCATCGGTCACCAAACGAGGTTGTTACAATAGTGTTGACTGTATTCCCTATGCTGTGCTTTACATCCGGGTGACTCATTTATGTTATACCTGGAAGTTTGTACCTCTTAACCCCCTCCACCTATTTCACCCATCCCCCCACCCGGGCTTCTTTTGTAATTGTGGTAGAATATACGTAACATAAATTTACCATTTTTGTCATTTTAAGTATACAGTCCCGTGGATTACGTACGTTCATATTGTTTCACCACCATCACGACTGTCCTTCTCCAGAACTTTTGCACCTTTCCAAAAGGAAACTCCACACCCCTGAGACACTAACTCCCCATTCCCCCTTTCCTCCAGGCCTTGGTAACCTCCCCTCTACTTTCTGTGGCTGTGAATTTGCCTAAGTACCTCCTAGAAGTGGGGTCACACAGCATGAGTCCTTCTGTGTCTGGCTTATTTCCCTTAGGGTAAGACCACCAAGGTTCGTCCCTGCAGCAGGGCACAGACTCTCGGGCAGGAAATGTTTCCACCTCTGGCCACTTGAGCGCCCCACGCCCTGCCCCTTGGCGTCAGCGAGAACAGCATTCACAGCCTGATTCTGCCTTTGACTTGCTGGGTGACACTGGATGAGCCTTTCTGAGCCTCAGTTTCCCCATCTTTAAATAGAGACAACAATGGCTCCAATCTTAGGGGATCATTCTGACATTGACATGAGCCGACGATGCTTTGCCCAGCGCCTGGCTGCTGGAGAGTAAAACAAATGTTACCCTTGCTATAAACCTGGACATCCAAGCTCACCCAGTATCTTATTTAAAAAGAGCATTCTTGGGGCGCCTGGGTGGCTCAGTCGGTTGGGCGGCCGACTTCGGCTCAGGTCACGATCTCGCAGTCCGTGAGTTCGAGCCCCGCGTCAGGCTCTGTGCTGACAGCTCAGAGCCTGGAGCCTGTTTCGGATTCTGTGTCTCCCTCTCTCTGACCCTCCCCTGTTCATGCTTTGTCTCTTCCTGTCTCAAAAATAAATAAAACGTTAAAAAAAATTAAAAAAATAAAAAAGAGCATTCTGAATCTGCTACCCACTAGGTAGTACACATGTAGACCGCTAGCCTTTTTGTTCTCTAGCTTTGTAATTCAATTCTCCTATTGACATCTGACTTCATCTCTCCCCATTAGACTCTAGGTTTATCCCTCCTGCTAATGAATGGTTAAATCTTGTCCCTCCTGCTGTCTTACCAGCAGGATGGCCCCAGCTCTATCAGAAGGAGGGCCCATCTGTTCCTTAGAATGCCCAGCCTCAGGCTGGGGGGCTTCCCCCATCCCAACGCACACAAAATGAAACCCCTAAAAAATCGCCTTCATGTAGCTTCTCGCATACATAACCGAGAAGCGTGCACATTAGTAACGTGACAGTAATGTCACGTTTTATTTTATTTTTTTAGTAAAATTTTTTTAATGTTTATTTATTTTTGAGAGAGCGACAGAGTGTGAGTGGGGGAGGGGGAGAGAGAGAGGAAGACACAGAATCGGAAGCAGGCTCCAGGCTCCGAGCTGTCAGCACCGAGCCTGACGCGGGGCTCGAACTCACGGACCGCGAGATCATGACCTGAGCCCAAGTCGGACGCTCAACCGACTGAGCCACCCAGGCGCCCTAAATTTCTGTACTTTAAAAAAATTTCTGTATTGTAATTCTTTACAGTGTACATGCATTTCCTGTTCACAATAAATGTTCAATGAATATACTCTATGCATTCTATCTTTGTCAGGAAGCAGTAAAGTTCAGACCTTGTATTAACAGGATGCACCATTCTTGAAAGGTTGAGAATTCTCAATCTGTTCTCTGTGGAATGATGTCAGCAGAAGCTGACCGACCTTGAGAGTCTCGCATAAATGCTCAGTTGGCAACAATCACCCCTGGCCCTTATAAGGTACTTCACAGTGTTCAAGGCTGAGAAACTCTTTACTTTTCATGATCTCATTTACCCTGACACTGTTGGGGGTCACTGGGGCAGACAGGAACTTGTCCAAGGTCACACAATTAAAAAATGCCTGGGCCAGACCTGAACCCACACCTTCCTCTGTTCCTTTCGCGTGCCTTAGAGTGGCAATCTTTTGAGGTCATCTGAGACATCCCATCAACCAAGGTTTATCGCCTGCTTCTGCGTGTTAATGACCTATTTGCCAGTGACTGCCATATTCCTAGGTCCGGTGGTCAGCACTCAGGCCTCATCCAACCTGACCACTCAGGAGCATTTGACAAGGTGGTCATGCCTTTGCCCTTCAGACACTTTCTTCCTAGGTTCTAGGACACCCCTGTCCTGGTTCTCCTCCCACGTCCCTGGGAACTTCTTGTCATCTTTGTTGGCTTACTGTAACCAAACATTCTAGCTATGGGGAGCCCTAGATATTGGCCCTTGGACCATCCTCTTGTCCCTAGAACCCCCAGTTCTAAGTGATATCTTTGTATTGTGGCCCTTCCTTCCTTCCTTCCTTTCCTTGTTTCTTAGATTTTATTTTAAGCAACTATACCCAACATGGGGCTTGAACTCTGAGCTCTGAGATCAAGAGTTGCATGCTCTAACTACTGAGCCAGCCAGGCACCCCTGTACTGTGGCTGTCAATACCCTCTCTATGCTGATAGGGTCCCATTTATGCCCTCAGCGCAAACTCCCCCTGAACTCCATTACCCAACTGCCTCCGGGACAGCTGTACCTGGACGACTAGTAGTTCGTCATCCCCTCCCATGTTCTGTCCCCACTGCCCTCCTGCAGCTGTTCCGTCCCAGCTGACCCCACCTCTGTGCTCCCAGCTGCCAGAAACCCCTAAAGCCACCCACACAAACCCTGTCAGCTGAACTTTCCAAGGAGATCCGAATCTCTCCCCTTCTTCCCACCTCGCAGCCTCCACCCTCTCCCCGAGCCAGCCACCTTCACCTCAGGCCTGGAATATTCCAACCGCTTGCTCGCTGGTCTCCCTAGTCGGCCCTTGTCCCCGCCTCGGTCCATCTGTTTCCAACCCCACTGCCACGTTAACCATTTAGAACATGTCGGCCTGTCTTTCTTTGCTGAGAAGCTTCCAGTGATTTCCTGTCTTATTTGGGATAAAAACGGAGCTCCTTAAAACAGCCTAAAAGACCCTCCTGTTCCTTGGTGCCCTCTGACCTCAGCCACCGCTGTCTCCTCCCAGGGAACCAAACCTTCCGGCACAGCAAGCTCCCTGCGGTTCCTCCAGCACTCAACTCCCGCACACACACACCCGCACAGGAGACCCTCAGGACGGGGCTTCTCACCCCTGGACCCCTTGGCCTCGGTCTGTGGACTGTGCCATGATCGACGCTCACCTCCAGAGCTCCAGAAATTGCCAAACGTCGTCTGTGGGTCAAAATCGCCCAGGCTGGGAACCACTGCCCTCTCTGCAATGACCTCCTCAGCCACCCCCATGCCTCCTCCCTCACCTTGTTCAGGTCTTGACTCGGCTGTCACCTCCCTCCCGCGGCAGCCTCTGTCTACCCTGATTATCACCGCCGCCCGCCCCAAACTCCCCACCTCCCTTCCTGCTATATTTTTCTCCACAGTGCTCGCTACCATTTTTTGTTTGTTTATTATCTGTCGCTTTTAAAAAAAATTTTTAATGTTCATTTGATTTTGAGATCAAGAGAGACAGAGTGGGAGCGGGGGAGGGGCAGAGAGAGGGGGAGACAGAATCGGAAGCGGGCTCCAGGCTCCGAGCTGTCAGCACAGAGCCCAACACCGGGCTGGAACTCACAAACCTCGACATCATGACCTGAGCCGAAGTCGGTCGCTTAAGTGACTGAGCCACCCAGGCCTCCCTAGTACCTATCTCTTCTAACTAGACCATGAGCTTTAAAAAGCCAAGGATCTTTGTGTTTGTCTATCACACTCACAGCTGCATCCCCCCCAGTTACAGCAGGAGCTGGCACATAGTAGACACTCAATAAACACTTCTTTTTTTTTTTTTAATTTTTTTTTTAATGTTTATTTTTATTTTTGAGAGAGACAGAGACAGAATGCGAACGGGTTAGGGGCAGAGAGAGAGGGAGACACAGAATCCGAAGCAGGCTCCAGGCTGTCAGCACAGGGCCCGACGCGGGGCTCGAACCCACGAGCCGTGAGATCATGACCTGAGCTGAAGTCGGACGCTCAACCGACTGAGCCACCCAGGCGCCCCACTCAATAAACACTTCTTGAAGGAACACGTAAATGCCAGGCCTTGTAACAGATGTGCAAACCTTGAGACTGGTGTTCCTTGTGGGCGCTGGGAGCAAATAGATGAATGAATGCATTCAGTGGCAGGTGGTGATCAGAGCAAGGAAGGAAAATAGAGCAGGTGTATCCGAGGCCTAAGACTGTCATAACAAAGTACTGCAAACTGGGCCAAACTGGATGGCTTGAAACAGCAGAGATTTATTGGGTCCCACACGGCTCTAGAGGCCAGAAGTCTGGAACCAAACTGTGGGCTGGACGCTGCTCGTCCTAAACCCGTAGAGCTCTAGCCTCTTTCTAGCTGCTGCTGGTTTTCAGGCAATTTTGGCTTTCCTTGGCTTCTAGATACTTCACTCCAATGTTGTGTCTTCACATGACTTCCTCGGCGACTCTTCACATTGTCTTTCTTCTGTGCCTGTCTGTCTTTGTGTCCAAATTTCTTTATTATATAAAGACAGCAGTCAGGGGCGCCTGGGTGGCTCAGTTGGTTAAGTGTCCAACTTAACCTGGGTGGCTCAGTTGGTTAAGTTGGTCGTGATCTCGAAGTCTGTGAGGTCAAGCCCCGTGTCAGGCCCTGTGCTGACAGCTCGGAGCTTGGAGCCTGCTTCGGATTCTGTCTCCCTCTCTCTCTGCCCCTCCCCTGTTCACGCTCTGTCTCTCTCTCTCAAATATAAACATTTAAAAAAAGTTTTCAAAAAGACAGCAGTCATATTGGATTAGGTCACCCACATGACCCCATTCTCACTTGATTACCTCTGTAAAGATCCTATTTTCAAAATGGCCCCATTCTGAGCTACTGGGGTGTTGAACATACCTTTTTTGAGGGGAACACAGTTCAATCCCTAACAGCAGGGTATGGGAGTGAGGGTGCTGCTTTCGGGAGGGCACGAGGGAAGGCTTCTGAGTGGGTGACATTTGAGCAGAGTCCTGAAGGAAGACAGGGGGTGAGTCCTGTGGACATCTGAGGGAAGGGCATTCCAAGGAGAGGGAACAGCCAGTCCAAAGCATCTTAATCAAGCTACCTGTCTCACAATGCTGTGAGGGTTCAATGGCTTCATCTATGAAAAAAAAATCTGAAAGCTGTTAGCGGGCATAGTTAGCAGGCAGTCATTATTTAATTACTGGTATTCATCCTGCCTTGCTGCCTGCTGAAGGGCTGGGGGTCCAGAGAGAACTAGTCAGGCAGCATCCGGTCTTTGGTGCTGATGGCCCAGCTGGGAGACTGAGAGCCAAGTCAATAAATAGGAAGAGGACGTGATGTGATTGCTGATAACCGCTGTGCTGGGTACAACAGCGTGACGTCGTAGACTGCTGGGTGGGGCTGGCCATCTCTGGATAAGGCCTCTCTGAGAAGCTGAAGGGCCTCTCCAGCAGAGCCTGTTAGGGGAAGTCCACACAGCAGTGCCCACTGGTCAGACTGAGACCCGTGACCAGGCTGGCATTGGTCATGGGGGAAGCATCCCAAAGGGGAGAACTTAGTGAAAATGGCTGCCGGTCACTTCCGGTTAGTTACAAAGAGCCCAGGTCCTGATTCAATGGGTCTCAAACTCTCAACTTTTATACCACCCCTCATGGCCATCTCATCCCTACCACCGATAAAAGAAAACATCCGTGGGAAATAGAAAATAATCCCCTGAGTCAGACTCCCAATGTTCATGTCGGGCTTCAGGTCCAGGTGGGGGCAACTAAGAACAGGCCTAGCAGGTGCCTGTTTCCCTGGTGACTGATTCTCCAAGGGAGGTCATCAGCAAGTCCGTCCTGTGGCTCCATATTCTCACAGGGTTCTCTGGGTTGGATTTAACACATCTCCTCAGATACCCTAGAAAATCCTTTTCTCCCGGGTATTCATTTATTCCCTTTTTGTTTCAGGGCGATTTGCCAGCAAATGGGAAGGTATGGCAGCTGTTTAATGACTACCGAATGCAACGGTGTTGCATTGAGTTCTTGAAGTCCATTCTCCCCGGCAAGAAAACAACCAGCGAGGCTGTTTTGACATTCCCTGGTCATGTTTCTTTCCTTTTGAAGCTCCGTTTTGTCATTTTGCTTCATCTCCGAAGAAAAACCAGGAAGCTGCTTCAGCGTAACCACCCCCCCTCCCCGCCCTCCATATAGTTGGTGTTGTGGAGAAAACACAGGGAGGCAGACCTGGGTTCAAGACCCAGAACATGGAGAGAGAGACAGAGAGAGAGAGAGAGAGAGAGAGGAAGGGGGAGACGGAGAGAGCGCACAAGAGCGTTCGTCCTCTTATCGTGTCATGGAGACTCTGCTGGGGTTGTATTCATTCGTTCCATAAACAGGTATCCAGTGGCCACTAAGGGCCAGGCACCGTGTTGGGCTCCACGGGTCCACCACCAAAACCAAAGACAGGTCCCTGCCCTTCTGTAGCTTCTAGCCTACTGCACATTCACGTCTGATACAGATTCAAGAAGAGCTTTAGCCTGAGAATCCTAAAGACGGGGGACTTTGCTTATTGGCCCTCCGCCTGAATTTCTCCTCTGTAAAATGGGTTCATTCATCCTTGCTGCGTAACTGAGAAGGGTTTGTGGTGAGGACCCTAGGAGATGGAGTCCAGAAAAACGGAGGAGAAGAATGGCCATACTCGTTCTTTTGTTCCCCTTTAGTTTCTTTTTTAACGTTTATTATTTATTTCTGAGAGAGAGAGAGAGACAGAACATGAGCAGGGGAGGGGCGGAGAGAGAAGAAGACACAGAATCGGAAGCAGGCTCCGGGATCCGAGCTGTCAGCCCAGAGCCCGACGCGGGGCTCGAACCCACGGACCGGGAGATCGTGACCTGAGCCGAAGTCGGACGCTCAACCGACGGAGCCACCCCTTTACTGGTTGTTCTTTCTGGCATCTGTACTAGGTTGCCAGACCTGTAGTGTCTACCCCCTCCCTACATGGCTGATACTGTTAATTCCCTAACCCAGAGGCAGAAACACACTGGAGAGGCTGAGTCTCCCTTCCAAAGCTCAGGGCTCCAAAACAGAAAGTTAACTGAGAGCAGACACTGCTGGGGAGGGTTTGATAGGGCCAGAGCCTTAGGGATGCCAGATTAAACACAGGGTATACTTAGACTAGAAAATTGTTCATTCATTTGAAATTCAAATTTAACTGGGCACCCTGTATTTTTATTTGCTAAGTCTGGCCACTCTGCAGGGCTTCTGATGTCAAGCCGGTGGAGGCCTGGGGTAAACCCGGGACTAGAGGCATCGGGGTAAGTCTGCTCCTGGGGCTGGTGCACGGAACGGGTGGGTAAGAGCAGCGAGAAGGGACAATGCCGGGAAGGCTTAGCAGCCAGGCGGTCTCTGCAGCCACGTGTCCCAGGGTAGCCCGCCATATCAGCCGGGGGACTTTGACCCCTCAGCAGCTCTGGTTCCAAAGGGACACCTTGGGGTTTAGCCTGAGCTGGGCCTGGGGGCAGCTCCTATGGGCCACACCCAATTTCACTTCACTTGTCAATCACTGTCGCTTCCTTTCTTAGCCCAGATACCCCCACCAGGCTGCAGTTTTCTTGCATCCTCATGGAAGTTCAGCTTTCCTAATTTCTTTGACTTGAAAATTAGCGATCTGGGCATCCTGGCAGTTGACTCATCCAGCCATTTCCCCTTCAGCATTCACCAAATTACTTTCGAGCACCTGCTCTATGCCAGAGAGATACGGGATTGGACAAAACAGACAGTAAGTAAGAAATCAATCATAGGAATAGAAACTCAGTTATTAAACACGTATTAGGTATTACATGATGATGCCACGAACACCACGAGGGCAACATACAGTAAGGTAGGAGTGTCCGATTCATTTGGGAAGTGGGCCCATGAAGCCGACCCTGAAACTAATTTTGTGCTGGATTGAGCCAAACTCCCCTAAATAATTTCTTTTACTACAGGAACTAATTTAATTCTGAGGACACTCTGGGAGGGGTTATCCACGTTTTATAGGCCCAGAGAGGTTAAGTTACTTGCACAAGGTCACACAGTGAGTGAGTGGCAGGGTCAGGATTTGGACCGCGCCAGCCTGGCTTCAAGAGCCTTCCAAGCAGGCTGGGATCTGGCCGGAAGTCAGAGACCTGAGAGGAAGCTGCAGAAGGGAATCCTGCAGGCCCCCTAAAGCTCAGTTAAGAATTCGAGACTTTCGCCTGAGAACAATGGCAAACCTTTGAAGGGGTTTACAAGTGGGGGTGGGGAGGGGTGTGTGTCCGGGCCCAAATTGAAATTTCAAAAGCTCCCTCGGGCTGCTTCGGGTGGGGGATGGGATCAGACTGGGGCCTGGGGGCTGGTGGGAGGCTGTTCCCTTCCTGCCCAGATAACAGATAATGGTGGCTCTGGAGCTGGCCACCAGCTCTGCAGAATGGAGCTACGCGGCCGGAGTCGGCAGTGGAAGAGGCTGCGAAGGTAAATCCCGCAAGGCTCCGGGGTGGGAGCTGGGAGAGGGAGAGGTCAAGGGTGACGCCCAGGTTTGGGGCTTCAGAGCTGCAAAGGAAAATACCTGGGAGGGAGATTGGTGACCTGAGAGCTCCTGGGAGTTGAGTTTTGGTCAAATCCGCCCCGAGTCTGAGATTTCTTTGTCCTTGGTGTCTTTTTGTTGTTGTTGCTAAATCGGTTCCTGATTGCCTTGGCGTTTCCTGTCTGTTTTGGTCCCCCTTCTCCAAAGTAGTCCTTTCTTGGAATTTTAGAGGCCGAGAGGGCTTGGACTTCGTTTTTCTTATGAACGTCTTGCTTTTTCAGACGGGTCAATTTACCTTAATCTTTTTGTGCTTCAGTTTCCTCATCTGTAAAATGAAGGCGGGAGTAGTACCTGGTTCACAGAGCTCTTGGCTGAGCTAATTAATACATAAAATGTGCTCAGAACGATGCCTGACCTGGGACGGCTCCCAAAGTGCCGTGCTGGTGCTGATGATGTTGTCATGACAATGAGGAGGGTGATGGAGGCAGGGGTGGCTGTAGGAGGAGGCCAAAGCCCACAGAAGTCACTCCAGTTACTTAGCAAGTACGTGTCGGGCGTCTTTTTGTACCCGGTCTTAAGCAAACTACTTCAAAAGTATGTACAGGAGATCAAGTGATTGCATTCACTCAAGTGAGCAAACATTGAGTGATTCCCCAGTGCGAGACCAGCTCTAGATGCTGGGGTCGCGACAGCCGATAAGAAAACGACAAGTTTCCTTGAAAAGCGAACACAACACCTAGTTTTTGAATGTGCTGCTAAGTGCTGGGAAGGTAATGAAACCACTGTTGCGACAAGATGTGACCCCGGGGGCCCTCCTGGAGGAGGAGACATTTGGTCCTGGATCCAAAGTGAAGGAGCATGTGCAAAGGTCCATGAGGGGTGGGCTCTATTTGGCAGGAGACAGCACATTTTGAGGACTCCAAAGTGGGTCAGGGTGGCTGGAGTGCAGTAAACAGTTGAGGGGGAGAATTAGTTGATGTATATTTCTACATATCGCCATGGATGAAATTACCGGTTTCAGTAATGCGACTTTTTAAATTCATCTACAAATTGTAACTTCATACCGTTCTACCTGATTGTGCAAAACCAAATTAGGGCCATGGTGGATCTGCTGGAGATCTTGTGTAGATCTTGTGTAAGAAGAAAATGCGAGTCCGTGGACAAATGCTTATTGAGCAACTACTACGCTCCAGGCCTGTGCTGGCCCAGGGAATACTGGTGATTGGATACACAAAGTCCCTGCCTTTGTCTACAGATAAAAAATAAGCCGGTGGGAAGTAGCCTGGAAAGTACTGGACGAGCTGAGAAAGGAGGCCGGTGTTGCCACAACACAGGGAAGGAGGGAGGTCCCTTGAGATGAGCTCAGAGAACCGGGGACCGGCCCACATAGGGCTCTGCCGGCCCTGTTCAGAGACAGGATTTTCTTCTGAAAGGGGGGCGGGGGTTGCAAAGGTTTTCTGTAAAGGACCAGATGGTCCATGTTTTGGGCTTTGAGGGCCACGTATGGTCTCTTGTTGGCAGCTATTCGCCCTACCCTTGTAGCACAAATGCAGCCATAGACAGCAAATAAATGAGAGCCTGTGGTTTTGTGCCAGTAAAACTCTACTACGGACACTAAAAAATTCGAATTTCATATAATTTATGCATGCGACAAGTTACTTTCATTTATTTAGTTAGTGGCTCCATGCCCACGCGGGGCTTGAACTGACGCCCCTGTGATTGAGAGTCACATGCACTACCTACTGAGCCAGCCTGGCCCCGGTGCCCCAAACTTTTATTAGTTTTTTTCAACATTTTTTTTTTTTTAAGATTTCATTTTTAAGTACTCTCTACACCCAATGTGGGGCTCGAACTCACAACCCCGAGATCAAGAGTCGCATGCTTCACCCACTAAGCTGGCCAGGTACCCCTTTTTCCAACTACTTTTACTATTTTTATTTTTAAAAATTTTTTAATGTTTTTGAGAGAGAGAGAGAGAGAGACAGAGTGTGAGTGGGGGAGGGGCAGAGAGGGAGGGAGACACAGAATCCGAAGCAGGCTCCAGGCACAGAGCCTGATGCGGGGCTCAAACTCATGGACCATGAGATCCTGACCTGAGCCAAAGTTGGATGCTTAAAAAACTGAGCAACCCAGGCACCGCCCCCCCCCCAACTATTTTTAAATGTAAAACAAAACAAAACAAAACAAAACATTCTTAGCTCGAGGGCTAGAGGAAAACAGGTGGTGGGCAGGTGATTTGGCCCGAGGGCCACAGTTTATAGACTCCTGTTCTAAAGTCTCGGGAAGCCATCTGAGGGTTTTGAGCAGGTGAATGAAAGGCTGTGGTTCAAAATGGGAAGGTATAGGAGCACCAGGCTGGGTCAGTCCGTAGAGCATACGACTCTTGATCTCGGGGTTGTGAGTTCAAGCCCCGTGTTGGGGATAGAGTTTACTTAAAAAAAAGAAAAGAAAAGAAAATAGGAAGGTATGAAGGCATGATGCCAGAAAGTGGATCTAACCATGTGGAATGAATGAATGGATCCATTGTTTCCTTAGTCATTCATCAAGCACGGAGTTATCTTAAAAGTCATGGTGCTAATGAAGGGGCCCCATGATCTGTAAGACACCGTTCTACACTCCTGGAGTTTATAACACAACAAGGGAGACTTAAGAGCGAGATACAGGGGTGCCTGGATGGTTCAGTCAGTTAGGCGTCTGACCTCGGCTCAGGTCATGATCTCCCGGTTTGTGAGTTTGAGCCCTGTGTCGGGCTCTGTGCTGGCAGCTCGGAGCCTGGAGCTGGCTTCTGGATTCTGTGTCTCCCTCTCTCTCTGCCCGTCCCCACTCTCAAAAGTAAACACAAAAATAAATAAATAAATAAATAAATAAATAAATAAAGAGCGAGATACGAATACCTATAAGCTTCAAGGTCAAAAGAGAGACCCCAAAAAGCAAAAGTTGCATTGAGAAACAGCCAGGTGGCAGACAGGTGGCCGGAGTGGAGGGGGCAGGGGGGAAGGAAATGGGTAGGAGTTGAGGGGAAGGCCCTGTGGGGGATTTGGGATTTTATCCTAAGTGAGACTCTCTCTTTTGGACTTGCCTATTCTGGACACGTCGTAGACATGAAATCAAACAATATGTGGCTTTCGTTGACTGGCTTCCTTGACAGAGAGCACACTGATTTCAAGGTTCGTTCATGCTGTTCTGTGTAGCTGCACTTTATTCTGTTCTACGGCTGAATAATGGCAACATTCCCTTGTGTGCGGTATTTCTCCATTTGTCCATCCATCCGTGGATGGACCATTGGTGGTTGCCACCTTTTGGCTCTATCATGAATAGTGCTGCCCATAGAGGGCTTTGGGAAGGCAGGTGATGTCTTGTTAATCTGGTCCCTCCCGCAGGAGACCAGTTGGAACAGGATTCAAAGCCTTGACTGCACAGTGGGATTCCCTGGGAGGTAAAACACACACTCCCGGAGAATTAGAGCAGAATTCCCAGGCAAGTCTATAGTGAGTGGTTGAGAACCACTGGGGAGAGACAGTAGCAGTCCTATGAGCAGGGCGGTGGCACCCATCAGAGGGATTAGGTGACCAGCAGAAGAGCTGCCTGTGGAATGCACTCAAGGCCAAGTGCCCAGGCTGCCCCGTGGTTGGGATGAGGGCTGTTTGGGGTGGTTGATTCTGCGGACCAGGCCGAGGAGCCCTGCGGAGGGGCTAGTTTGAGGGAGTCAAGAGGTTGGGTTTGCTCTGCTCAGTAAGAGGTCCCAGCAGCCCCCACGCTAAGTCCCATGGGCAGGGCGTGGGGGGGGGGCGGTATGTGCTCTGGTGGAGTAGGAGGTAAGGAGCCAGGAAGGCTCCCAGGTGAGAAAGAAGGAAGGACACTGGGATTTGAAGGGTGGGTGTTATTCCAACAAGAGATACCGGGAGAAGGAACCAAGGTGGGGCCTACTTGGGGCATGCTTGCCAGATTCACTGAACAATAGAGGGAGGTGAGGGGGAAGTCAAGTGTGGAGTCAGATAAAGGGGTCCCGATAGGCGAAGTCTGGGTTGCATTGATGAGTGGAGAATTGCTGAAGGTTTTTTGAAAACATCAGGAAAAGTGATCGTAGCCAACATGTGTTTTGAAATGCTTTGTTTGGCAGGTGTATGGGAAGGTAAAGAACATTCTGGAATATTTTCAGTACGAGTAATGGAAGCGTTGCACACGGAATAGTGACCATGGCCTTGCCTTTACCTCCATGCTCAACTCCTTTGCACCTCCTTTCACAGCGGCCACACTTGGCCTCTTTTTGTTCCTCAGAAACACCAAGTTACCAAGCTCAGGCTTGCCTCAGGGCCTTTGTACATGCTATTACCTCCACCAGGAAGGCTCTCATCTCCTTCATTCAGCTCAAATGTCACAGCCTCACTGGAGCCCTTTCTACCTGTCCAAAGCAGACACCCCCATCCTGTCACTTCTCTATACCCTCACCCTGCTTTTCTTTATAACATAGCATTGGCCTCTAGCGTGGGGGCTGCTGGGACCTCTTACTGAGCAGAGCAAACCCAACCTCTTGACTCCCTCAAACTAGCCCCTCCGCAGGGCTCCTCGGCCTGGTCCGCAGAATCAACCACCCCAAACAGCCCTCATCCCAACCACGGGGCAGCCTGGGCACTTGGCCCTGAGTGCATTCCACACGCGGCTCTTCTGCTGGTCACCTAAGGCTATTTTTAATCTTATTCATGTATTTATTTAATCGTTCATTACCTCCCTTGTTCAGTCCTTGAACACAGGAGCAAGAGACAGTCTGGTGCTTAGGGGTAGAGGAAGTGCTCCAACCTATTTGTAGACTGCCTGAATCAACAACAAGAAAATGCTTGCCCAGGAGTTAGATAGAAGGTCTGGGGTTCAGGGGAGAATCTGCTGTGGTAGATATGGTTTCAAGGAAAGAAAAATGATCTAACGTTTCTCGAGCACGTACTCTGTGCCTGTGTTAAATCATCCTCACAATGTCTGATGCAAGGACTATAATCCCGTTTCTCAGACTTGGAAACTGAGGCACGAAAAGGCGAACTAACTTGCTCAAGTTCCTTAGAGAGGAAGCTTGGAATGGACCCCTTCCCCCACCCTGCCCCCAACAGGCTGGCCCAGATAAAGAGCCTGAGGGCCAGGAGGGAACAGAGTCTGGAGGGAGAGGAGCTCCCGCTGTCAGAGCAGCAGTCGCTGGGCAGGGAAGTGTTTTGTTAACTCTGAGGTGTTCAGCATCAGATGTTAGCATGAGGTCAACGAACAAACAGTGGACCCAAGACTAAGTTGGAGCTCGTTCTTGGAAGTGAATGAGGACTTGTTTTTCTTTTAAAAGAAATTACGATTTAAAATAATTCATTTTAACCAGCTACGTACAAATATAAAATGAACCTGTTTTATGTATTTTACGTAACTCATCATTAATGAGGACACACGGACGATGATCGGACGACTGATTCAAAGACGGAGCCAGAGCAGGGCTCATACAAGGCATGCTGACACGCATTTATGAATAGATGCGAAAACTAGCAAAACTCCCCCAGATCCACCAGGCAGTAATCCGTCGCATTCCAGGGACTTAATTTGCATGTCTATGGACAAGAGCGTCTTGCATTACTATTGGTTTTCTACCAGTGGCTGAGCTGTGAAAAGCTCAGAAACAAAAGTGCAGGTAACCCAACGCACCAGAGCAGGCTACCCATTAATCTTTTTTTTTTTTTTTTGCCTATTTCATAGCCTTCCACAATTTTCCTAATACTCTATTACATTTACTGATTTATTTTGGAAGAAGTAGTACCTTCGCGTGGTTGAAATTCAAAAGAGACAGCAGTAAAAAAATCTCCTTCCCGTTCCTGCCACCCAGGACCCTTTGGATGCAAAGCGTTAGCAATTTTTTAAGTATGCTTCCAAGAAATTCAGTGCATAAGAAGCAAACATGTGTATATATGTAATTTCTACATCCCACGTGGGGCTCAGACTCAGCCCCGAGATCAAGAGTCGCATGCTTTCCCAACTGAGCCAGCTCCCCAATAAGCAAACCTGTTAAGAAAAAGACACAGAGGTTTGCCTATTTTTTTTTTAAATGACATATTTCACATACTGTTCTTGTTTTGTTTTGTTTTTCAACTCAAGAATGGGTCTTAGAGAGTGTTCCGTATCGGTACGTAAGAGTTCCCAGATTCTTGGGCCACAGCTGTAGAATCTTCAGTCTGTATGGCAGGACCATGTTTACTCAATCAGTCCCTTATTGATGGCACGGCAATTTCTGGGTAAATAATTGAAAGGTGTTGAGGAAAAAGTGAGGAGCAGGCAGAAGGAGATGGAAAGAGAAGGAGGCTATGAATACTTCCTCAGCTTCCTCATCTGGGAAATGGGTTGATGACTCTAAGGTGCCCACTGCACACAGGTTTGTGAGGGTGATTGGTTAGTTTATGGAAATTGCTTAGAACAGTACCTGACAATGCTTAGAACGTGCCAGCTACCAGGATGTATCCTTGTGCTTCTTTGGGACGTTCGATGTTGAGAAAAGGAAGAGAAATGACTTGGAGGCATTCAGAAATTACCTTTTTAAGAGTGAGCAGAGGGAAATCCTAATTGCAACCGCATGAGTGCTCACTGTGTGTGTGGCTACCCGTGCTTGACAACACGGAGTCAGTGAATTTCCAGGTGGGTATTATTATCAGTATTATTATGGCTCCCATTGCGCAGATGAGGAAATCAAGTCCCAAAGAATTTCATACCTCAAGCAAGTCTGCCCAGCCTAGCTGCCCAGGCCAGTGGGACAGCTGGATTCACGCCCAGACGTCAGACAGTCTGAGGCCAGCTGCCACGTACTCAATCACTGCACAGTTCTGCCTCTTGATGTGGAAAGAAAGAGAAAAGGTTAAAGTGTAAAAAGAGGGCTGGCCGCGGAGCCAGGGTTCCGAAGGGGAGGTATCTGGGAGGGAGCAGAGAGGGGATACATAGAAGAGAAGGCCGGAAGGCTGATAGATACCCTGAGGAGGGAAAAGGGCTTGTGTTAGGTGGTTTGGGGACCTGGAAGGTGGGCTGGGGGGAGGGGCTGTGGGAGATCAAGGGGAAAGGCCCCGAGGCTAAGGTTAGGCAGGACAAGGAGTCAGGGATCCAGAGCAGGGCACTGATCCAGTGGGCCATTTTTAGCACTTGGGCTCTTACTCTGAATGAGGTGGGATCTGTTGGTTTTTGAGCAGAGGAGGGCCGAGGTCTGACTTCTTTTCAAAGGCCTGCAGCCTCTTTGTGTGTGTGTGTGTGTGTGTGTGTGTATACAAATCCCCAGTTTCTTCCCACACATCCTTCTCCCCACAAGCATGTGCCAAGGGCAGATATAGGGGGCTCGGATAGGAGACTAGCGCACCTGTCCTGGTGGGAAATGGTGTTTAATTAATTGAGCTCTGACACACAGCGTTAGACTGAGGGCACCGTGGTGAAGAATTCAGACAAGCCTCTGTGTTGGTGAAGCTCTCAGTTTGGGGCAGGCTTTCTCAGCCTCAAGGCACTAGGGATACTTGGGGCTGGCTAGTTCTCGGTTGTGGGTGGGGGTGGGGGTGGGGGCCGCCCTGTGTTTGGCAGCATTCCTGGTCTATACCTTCTGGATCTCAGTAGCACCCGCCCTTCCTCCAGATCGGACAACCTAAAACGTCTCCCGACATCGCCACGGGTCTAGTGGGAGAAAGAAACAAACAGCCAATAAGTATGCGCCCTTCTTTCCATAACGGTAATTACTAGGAAGTAAAAAGAGCAGGTGAGGGCAGGTCCTGAATCTTCCTTCTGATTTGCATTTTCTTCCCGCATCCTTTAAGTCTCACGCTACCCACACTGAGGCCATCTGCCTGATGGTCATGAGCCATTCCCCCCCCGCCCCGCCACCGCGCCCCAGCCCTTTCCACCTGCCCTTCCCACCCCCGTCCATTTTTTTTAATCCTGCCAGTCTCTCCTAGAAAGAAGTAAAAAAAAAAAAAAAAAAAAAAAAAAAAAAAAGACCTTCCAGAGGGCACCTTTTCTCCAAGGTAGGGACAAATCCTAATTACCTCTTTGTGGCTGTAACATGACTCCTTCAGCTCCATGATCTGAAGGTGAGCCCTTCTGTCACCCTGCCCGAAGTTGGCCTCGGTTCCGATTGGCCGAAAAGGAACAAAACAAAAGATATTTAAAACACTTCCCTGCCTCAATCCCTCCCGCCTCCCCTAACGGATGGGGCGGCCTGCTGCTAGCTTAAGGCAGATAACTCCCAAGTACACTTACTTTCCTAGTCCGTGAAGAGGCTATCTGGGGATGCAGCTTGCCGAGGCTGCTGTTGGCCTGGCTGCTGGCCAGCGGGAGCGGAGAGCCATTTCCATGAGGCCAGGCCTCGGCGGCGAGGTGCCTGGGCAAGGGAGCCGGGTCAGCCCTTCCTCTCCTTTGAGGCCAGCTTTATCACCGACACACTCTGCCTGGCTTCTGTGAGCCTGATTCTGTTCTCTGAGTCTCTCCATCCCCTGGGAATAGTAAGAGAGACATGTTTTAGTCTATTTTTATTAGTTCATTGCTTATTCATATCACCTCGGAACCTGCTTGTTTAGGCCTGTCCTGGCTTTTCCATCCAGCTCCACGGTGGTTGGGTGCTTGGATTTTTTTCTTCCTTTGCATTCAAGCCAAGGTTTCCCTACCTCAGCACTGTGGACGTTGTGGATAGCATAGATCCTTGTTGGGGGATGGTTAGCAACGTCCCTGGTCTCCCCTCTGCCCACTAGATGCCACTAGGACCTCTCCCCCCAAATGTGACAACCCAGAAGTCTCCAGACATTGCCATATATCCCCTGGCAGGGGGAGGGGGGAGGGGAGAGCAAAACCACCCCTCATTGAGAACCACTGATTTCAAGGAATATAAAAACCTGATTTTATTTTTTTTTATTTTATTAAAAAATATATATATTTTTAACGTTTATTTATTTTTGAGACAGAGAGAGACCGAGCATGAATGGGGGAGGGTCAGAGAGAGGGAGACACAGAATCTGAAACAGGCTCCAGGCTCTGAGCTGTCAGCACAGAGCCCGACGCGGGGCTCGAACTCACGGACCGCGAGATCATGACCTGAGCCGAAGTCGGGTGCTTAACTGACTGAGCCACCCAGGCGCCCCTAAAAAAAAAAATTTTTTTTTATGTTTATTTATTCTTGAGAGAGAGAGACATTCTCACTCCGTCAGCCGGGGAGGGGCAGAACGAGAGAGGGAGACACAGAATCTGAAACAGGCTCCAGGCTCTGGGCTGTCAGCACAGAGCCCGACGCGGGGCTTGAACTCACGGACCTCGAGATCATGACCTGAGCCGAAGTCGGCCGCTTAACCGACTGAGCCGCCCAGGCGCCCCTAAAAACCTGATTTTAGAGATGGCAGAGAGTTCCCCTTAACATCTTGGTGGAGGTTTATACGGAGAGAGGAGCTTTCTCTGGGCCTTAAATGAGTCTGAGCTGAAGGTATCCCACCTCTATCCTTCAGTACTTAAAACTTCTTCTCGGGGCGCCTGGGTGGCGCAGTCAGTTGAGCGTCCGACTTCAGCCAGGTCACGATCTCGTGGTCTGTGAGTTCGAGCCCCGCATCAGGCTCTGGGCTGATGGCTCGGAGCCTGGAGCCTGTTTCCGATTCTGTGTCTCCCTCTCTCTCTGCCCCTCCCCCGTTCATGCTCTGCCTCTCTCTGTCCCAAAAATAAATAAACTTTGAAAAAAAAATTATTAAAAAAAAATTACTTTAAAAAAAAAAAAAACTTCTTCTCAGTGGAGTCGGTCTCCTAAAAGAAAACACCGATCAGTCAGTTGCTCTTGGTAGATTTTAGCCTTGTTTCTGCTCTTCTTGGTTCGCTTTCTCTTTTGTTCCTTTCTTTAGAGGCAGGTGAAGGTACAGAATTTAGGGATGTGGAGTCCTAACTGGGTTGGAAGTCTGGTTTCTGGCACTTGCCAGCTGTGTGACCTTGTGCAGCTCACTTCACCTCTCTGGGCTCGGTTCCGGATCTCTAACAATGCTCCCTGCCTCACGGAGTCAGTCAGTGCAAAGCGCTGATTTAGCACCGTGGCAGGCCCAGGGTGAACAGCCCTCGCTGTTGGGGCTACTCTGTGCAGGGGGTATCTGAGAAGGGCCACTGAATGATCTCTAGATGGAGGCTGGCAACATTCGGTTTCTTTATTTCCTGCGTATCGGCCACATTCCATCGAGTCCAGGATTGGCCCTTAGTAGGCCTGCCCGGGGCTTCCTTTTCAATCCCTGTCCCTCCCAGGATTCCATCTGCCACCATACCTTTGTCTCTGTCCCCAGCCAAATCGCCGTCTTTCTGATAACCTCAGACCTACCAACAGCATTCCTCAAACGGAGCAGAGCTGGCAGAAAAAGCCAGCAGCTTCCTGCTCTTTGCCCCAGAAAACATTTCAAGTGATCAAGTGATGGGGGGGGGGTGGGGGTGGGGTGGGGAGGCGGGGAGGAAGCCACAGCTGCTTATGCAACAAGCTTTAATCGTGGGTTAAAATCCACCACGCACACCAGTGGCATATTTCATTTCCTCATCGGGTCGTGAAGCTAGTGGCACACGAGATCCACCACAGACATGCCCGTCCCCCCCAAAGCAGCACCTGCTGAGGCAGACGGCGTTCCCTATGGGATGGTGGCAGAGGGCCGCTGCCCACGCGGCCCGGAGGGACAGCACAGTCTGATTAGCCCCGGCCTCCACCTCTTGTCCCCCACTTGGTCTCCCTGTACGCATGGGGAGGGGGCCCCTCCCTTGCAGCGAGGCCCAGGCTTGCTGTCCTGAGTGCTGGACCCTCGTCGGGGTGTCCCTCCCTGCATCTTGGCCTCTTCGGCCTCATACACAACAGCAACAAAATCCCCTCCCTTTTCACGGAGCCTGGGCCCTGACCCTGCAGTACAGTGTGTTTGGATTCCTGGCTTGTTCCTGTGTGTCTATCGAAGATTCCCAGCCAGGAGGAATTGATGTGCGCGAGGTGGGCATCTGTTGTCCATGTGGGGGGGCGGGGGGCAGGGAGAGCAGGCAATCGGCGCTATGTTTTCTTTGTGGGGACGGACGGTGTGGGACAGGAAAGCCCACCGAGTCCTAATTTTAGGAGGAGACGGGAGACTTTACTGGGCCCTGGTTTTACTTCCTGGCATAGGGCTGCATCACCTCTGGAAGCTTTCTCCAGCCTCTAAAGGATGGTGTTTGTTTAGCTTCTGTTGTTCTAGCTTGGTGTTTAAAAAAAAAAAAAAATCTTGTTAATGAAGCACCTTGTCTTTGAGGGAAAGAAAAAAAAAAGCTGCAACCAAGCGTTTTGCATTTGCCTTTTCTTTCTCGGGGTACAGACCAACTACAAAGGCAGCCTTCAGGAGGAAACAGGCAAAAGACCTCCTAATACTACTGAAATGGATGGAATTATAAGTAGCTCCGAAAAACTAGTTAATATTTTACTGGGGAACAGTGCCAGAGATGGGGGTGGGGGACTGCCAAGAGTAGGGCTGTGTGTGAAATAGCTGTTCCATCTGCCTTAGGGGACGAAAAGAAGCCGTTCTCTGTGGAAATAAATTTAAGCAAGAATCCTTATAAAGCTCATGGGATTTGTCTGCCCACCGAGGGCCCAGTTCCCCAAGAACATACATACAGGAATGATTGTGGCAGGAAGGGCTAAGCTGTGGGTGTAGGCCTGGCTCATAATGGGGGTTCTTGTTCCCTCGCTGGGCTTGACATCTTTCTTTCTCCCTCTGGATTTAAATGGCTTCTCAGACCGAGAGGCACTGCCTGTGCCCTGGATTCAGAAGGTACACGCCTCCTTGGGAAGCAAAGGCGAGAGACAGCGGCTCACCCTCCTCTCTCTCTCTCTCTCTCTCTCTCTCTCTCTCTTTCTGCATCTGCCGGGAGAGCCGCAGCTGGTATTTTTCCACAGGCCTTTTCTGCGATCTCAGGGCCTAGTTTTTCCCAGCCAGGCCCAGAGTCCGAGAGAGGGTTAATAGGCAGGAAGCTGAAGGCATTGCAGACTAATACGGAAGTCAGATTTTTGTTTAACTGACAGGTTTAGCAGGCCTCAGTGGTGGGGGAGGGGGCCGGGAGGGGAAGGGAAGTTTGTAGATCTAGGCATGTGGCCTGCTAGGAGCGCATTTGGCTTTTCTTAGGGTAAGGACGGACAGGGGGGCCCGTTGGCATCCTGGCAGGGAGGCAGGAGCCCATTTTGGTTTTCCTTTGAGTCCTGGCCGAGGGGGGCGAGAAGTTAGATTCTCGGCCCGGGAATGGCCGGCTCTCTGGCCTGCTTTTCCAGGAGGCGTTTTGACAATGACTATGCAAACCTGACCATTCTGTTCCCCTCCTCTGCTCAGCAGCCCCGATCCCCTGTCCCCCCCCCAGGAGCCAGGGCTGCCCTTCAGCGATTTCTTGGGGGTGGGGTGGGGGGCTCGCCTGTCCTCTTTCCCCCTCAGCTCCTCAGAGGCCTTCCTCCAACCCCTCTTGCTTGCGTGCCCCCTTGGCTGCTTTCCTGGGGCTCCCCACTCCTCGGCTTTGCTTCCCACCCCCCTTCCCCCGCGGAGCGGGGGGGAGGAAAACCATCCTGCTGGACTGTTCTAGAAAAGGGCCAGGCTCCCTCCCAGCCGAGAGCCGCTTCTGCGGGGGCAGGTGAGGGTGAGCCCTTTCAGCTCACCCCAAAAACTCCCTTCCCCGTGGCATCCGGGCCTCAGGCTTTGCTGGAGCAGGTCAGGCTGGCTGCACTGGTTTGCCCGTGCCGGGAAACCCAGCCAGGGTGTGGGAGAAGTGCGTCTGGGGGCCCCTTTCCCAAGTTTTTCTTGCTGCAAAAGGCCTAGCTTAGCCTGTCTTTTTCTATGCACAGGATGGCTCTTGGCTCACCAGAGCCTCACAAAGATAATCGCTCAGGAAGTGTTTCAGCCAATCCCGGGCGGCCTTACACTCCGATTTGCCGGGGCAGCCAATCGGGGATGAGCTTTTATTAGGCGGCCAGATCATCAAGCCGAAGTGCCAAACCCTTTTTCTGTGAGAACTAGGAGCCTGTCCTCCATGTTTTATAAGTATTGACATTACACAGTGTTAACAATGCATCCACAGAGGTAAGCTGGACTTTTTAACCATCTTTTCTCCCCCTCCCTCTGAGACATCCGAATTGTGGGCGAGCAGTGTGATTTCTCTGTGGCTGGCCGTGCCACACTCACCCCCACAGCACTTAGGTTAACTTGGAACTGTTTAGAGAGAATTTTTTTGCTTTCTTGGGTCACATGGCTAAGTAGCCATTAGCCATAGCTTGATTTTGCAAACTGGCAAAGGCCTGGCACACCTTTTCTTCCACCAGGACATGGTGTTTCTGGAATAGTTTGAAGCTAGATCCTGGAATGCCAAAAAAGAAGCTTTTTTTTTTTTTTTTTCTTCTTCCCTTTTTTTTTTTTTTTTCTTTTCCTCCTTTCCTCTCTCTCTCCCTCTCTCTGAGCAGTCCCCCCCCCCCCCCTGCACTATTGTCTTCTCTTGTGTCACATGCCTGCTGGGGGAAGAAAATGGAAGGTAAGAAGCAGGCTCCTCTCTAAGGAGAGCTCATGGCAGACAGCACAGCAGGCAAGTTTACCTCTCCAAAGAGGTTCTGGGAAGGCTCGAGTAAGTTCTGACAAGAGAGGACGTGTGTTTTAAAAAGAACCAAGCCCTGAGCAGAGCAGTGCTAAGGAGAGCTCCTAGCTCCTGGGGCCTAGGTGGGTGGGAGTGAGTCTCTACATGGTCTTTTCCCTCCCTACAGGGTTTCCTCACTTGAAACTACATTGTTCAGCCTTTTTTCCTGACTTCTGTTGATACAGAGTGTTCTTCTGCAAGCCAGCCTACAGCCAGCAAATGTTTCTGAAAGTGTTTTCTAGGCTTTGGAGGAAGTTTTTGGAGTAGGGATGGGGATGGGGGGGGGGGGTGTGTGTAGAGGGGGAGGGAGGTTGGACAACATCCTGCAATAAATCTGTGAGGACTCGTTTCGAATCCCTTAGCTTTCTACTCTTGCATGATTTTCAATGAACTCATGTATCTTTTATCCTTGTTTTCATTTTCCTCTCCCTCTCTTACATTGTATCATCCTCTGTCCTCCTCTGTGATGGAGTGCAGAGGAAACAAAATCATGTCTGTGGCTCATGACAGCATTCCATATTCAGTTGTTGGGTTGTGTTGTTGGTGTGTGTGCGTGTGTTTAATAATCCCATGTAACTGTTTAAAAAAAAAAAATTTCCTTTTTGATCAAGTCCCAAATCTGCCAGCCTGTTCTCTCTTCTTAACTGTGGAAAAATGAGACGGTTGCTTGAACATTTGTTGGGTAAGTAAAGCAAATCCATTTCCTCTGTGACCATGTATAAAGAGTTTGGCGGACGTTTGGGGTCTGTTTGTGACAGAGGGTCTTGCCTACAGCAGTTGGGGGGCTTTTCATTAGCAGGAACCAAAGAAGGGCTTTTTAATGGTGTCTTGATTTTAGGTGACTGTTTGAATTCCACTGTTTTTCCTGATAACCTGCTGCTAGGATTGGAGATCACACTTCCTGTTTACCCTCAGACAGGGGAGAAATGTTCAGTTCATTGTGACTTGGGAGGAGACCTTTAATTGGGATTGTTTGGATATTAGCTAGAACTCTGGGTAGGTGATCTGCTTGTGAGATGTAACAAAAAGTGCTTCTTCTTAGAGGCACAGAGCGTTAAACCTTGGTGAGGCAGCAGCCTGGGGTGGGGGTGGGGATGGGGGTGGGGGTGGCAGTATTAATGTTTTAGGAGACTTACTTGTAGTGTAAAATCCCACCCACCACCAAACTTGGTTTGATTCAGGACTACCCACACTGCACAACAGATTTGGCCTTTTCCCCAGCCTGACCCCACACATCTGTATGCTTGCTCGCTTTTACTTAGGATTTATTTCTCACTTCTTACACTTCCCCTGATCTCTTAATGCTGCAGCTGGAACTTAAGAGTGAAAAAAGTGGACTGTTTAGCGTTAGCTTCAGAATTTACCCCGAAGTTCAGTACACAGATTTCCCAGCCTGAAGACCAGTCTAGCATGACTGTAAATGCTGGAAATATATTCAATTGTTGTGTGACACCCAACTTTATGGAGTCCGTGATCTTTTTTTTTTTTTCCTTTCAGTTCAGCGTCCAGCCACCCGCCCACCTTGTAGCATCAGTTGGAAAAGGGCTCATTTAATAACGAGAAATGTACCAATTTCTAAGTTAAGGAAAGGCTGTGTAAGGCCAGCTTTTTAGAGTTAAGAAGTGCAGGCAGTTAATGATGTTATGCACATAAAACTGAATAGTGCTACCACCCCGCACAAATAAGTCCAGACACTTAGCTATTTTCTTTGTTCTTATCTTCTGGCTGTAAATGGAAATTATATATTGAGGTTCTTGTGGCCTCCCTAGAAGTAATATCTAATCACAAGACTCCTGGTTTGGTGCCTTCGACGTTTGCATAATGGTGTGTTTGTTGGACTGGAAGAAAACCTAAGGGCAAGGCATTCATCCTCTAAAAGCTCCAAGGTCTGTTTGCAAATGTGCAGCCCCAGCAGGTTCCCGGCCCTGGACCAGGCTGGCCACTTTCCTCTGGTGCTGTGGCCACCACCAAGCATGAGTCTGTGAAAAGTTAATTGTTTCCAAAGTAGCCTATTTTCCAGCTTCACTAAGGGGGAAAAAAAGAAATGTCTGCATTGCAGCAGGACTAGGTAGGGACAGCAGTGCTGGCAATGGGGCTCCTCTCTGCAGCTTCGAACCAATTGACTTGGAGGGAAGGTTACAGATTGACAATTGGAGTGGCCAGACTGAGAACGGGCCTTCTGGAAGTTTCTACCATCTTTGTTCCTTTTAGGAGAAGCTGATCCGCCAAGCTGAAGAGTCTCCTACATTCCATTCCTGGGGCATTCCCTCCCCCTCCCTTGTTCTTTTTCACATCAAGGTAGAGTGATCTTTCTGCCATGGTTATACATTTCAGAGGGAGGTGTGGAACTTGGGTTGTTTTCCTTTTTCCTTCTGCCTCCTCAGTCCCCAAAGAGGACGCACAGCTGCGAGGAACAAACACGGACACACTGGAGCTGATTCTTCTCTCTCTCTCTCTCTCTCTCTCTCCTTTTTTTCCTTCAAGACCCTCCAGGATGGATTCACTTTCTGCTTTGGGAAATTAAGTGGCATTCACGTGGGGGAGGGGGAGCGAGTGCTTTTATTAGCTCCAGAAAATGGTCAGTGTTCCGTCTGTAACTAGGAATTAATTATATATAATCACTCAGTAAACTTTCTACAGAGTTTTTCTAATGGCTGCGCAAGAACATAGTTAGCCTGTTGGAGCGGAGTCCGGTTACTTTTATAATTAACAGCCCAAAGATTTGAGTCAGAAAGAAAGAAACAATGGGGCCTCTTGGATTATAAATTAGGGATGAAAACAATGGCTTTTTCTTTCTTTCCTTCTTTCTTTCTTGTAACCCCTTTTCTTTTAAACAAAACATTCCCCCCTTTTCTTTCCCTGGGAGAACAGTGGGGAAACTTCTTCAGTTCTTAAATGGGGGGGGGGGGGGGGAGACGGGGTCCCTTTTTAAAAAGCCAGGATGACAGTAACCCAGAAAACCCTGGAGGCAAAGGTAGGTTTTTAAAAAGTCCAACCACTTCAAAATGTGTGATCTCTTTGTTTCTTTGGCCTTCTTTTCTCCTCCTCTCCTGTGGCAGAGGCAACATTTGTCAGCCGAGAGGCCCTAGGTCTGGCTTTGCCTCTGTCTGGTTGACCCTGAAAAGAAAGATAACGTGCACAAGTGTCTTCGCCACCCCGCAGCAGAGGTTTAGAAAGGGCATCCGTGTCGAAGTCCTCTCTCTCCTGGTTCTTAAACGCGGAACAAGTGAGGATTCACCCTTGGCTGGGTCGCTGGGGCTGGGCTGCCCTTCCCCCCACTCCCCACTCTCCTTACAGATAAACAAGCAGGCGGGAGCCATGTCAGCACGCAGCTAAGCGTCGCCGCTAGGCTGTCCCTCCTCATCAAGATTACCTACCTACCGGCCGGCGAGGAGCCAACCACCCGTCCTTGCCCCGGCACAGCCTTGGGCACCATGCCCTCCTTTCTCCCCTGGAGCTACAAAGCAGTCACCTTGAAACTCCCCACTCAGCACCAGAGTTGCGAGGCCAATTCTCAGACCTGCAACAGTAAATTTACATTATCCACTATGAGGCTGTTCGTTCGGCCTCTGAAAGCGGGTTTTGCAAAACCCGTTGTTAATTTTCAGGGCTCTGTTGGGGGTGGACAAAAATCCGATGTGTGAGTATCCCGTGCATTGGCTAAGGGCACTGTTTGTCGTTTTGCTCTGCAGACTCAGATTGTCTTTCCTGGAGGTTAACTGTCTTAGGACTGGCTGGGGATTTGGTGGCCGTTTTCAGGCTTATTAAACAGCCTTTTTATTTTACCTTGGCCTCAGACAGGGGTGTGGCCCTTTGGCTTGGCTTTTCAGGTGACTGCTGTCCTTGAAACACTTTCATTTTACCTAGCTCCTTTTTGGTAGGGATGCAAAGCTGGTTTGTGATGGATCCAGAAGGGGGAATGGGCTTCCTCCCCCCCTCCCCAGCTTGCTCCCTTTTAGCATCTTTGCATTTGTACGGACACCTGTCTGTCGGCAGTTGACGGCTCCTTAGGGCTGCGTCATTCCTAACCTCCCACCCACCTAATTTGAGGGCCAGGGGGCCTCACCTCAGAGCCTCATGTTTGGAGGCTCAGGCTCTAAAAGGAAAGGGTTTTCCTTAGGAACCTGTGACTTCACAAACTCCCCCTGTCATTGCAGATTTTTTTTTAAAGCTTCTAAACGTTGGGTTGTTGGTGTCCTTTGGTTGAGCTTTTCCTAGTTCAGATATTTAGGAAGGTGGCTTTGAAACTAGCAGGGCTGCTTAAACAGGAGCTACAGCTATTGAACAAACTGCTACCATTTTAGCTTCAATACAGGAATGAGGCAGTGTTGCAAGACGCCATTTTAAGAATCCTGCATAAATAGCTTAGCTACCGATGACTCTGCCTGTTTTAGGTGAGTGCTTATATAAATAAAGCTGCTCTGCTAACCATTCCCTCCCCCCCCCCATTTAAAAAAAATTAATTGCAGATTTAGGGAAGCATGGTTTTCTTATTTTGATGTTCACATTTTGTGATCTAGAAGAGGAAGATGTTGTGTCTTGGGGATTACATTTTTCTTACAGCCTGGACCAGTTTGGGATTTTGAATGAAAGTAAAAACCTAAAGGAAAAGCCCTTCCGAATGATGCATGATTCTTGAATTGCTGTGCGATGATCCCCATCTGTAGAACCAGAGTCTTGTGCATGCTGGTTATATATTCTAGATGGGTTAGATATTCTTGGTTAAAAAGTCAAATAGTAGGGGCACTTGGGGAAAAGAAAGATCTGGGCATTGTGTATCCAGGCTTTTTTTTTTTTTTTTTCCTGTCAAAACTAGATGTTTGCTTTTTTTCTTTCTCTCTTTTGGAAGTGTGGAGGGGATGGCATTCCTGGGAATTACGGACCAGCCTTGAGTCCTCAGAATTAATAATCAGAAGGCTTAAAACATCCTGGAGGTTCAGCGCTTCATATTCAACTTTTTAATTCCTCTTTTCCAGTGCATGCAGGTTAAGAAGTCAGCCGAGGTTTTCTTGCTCGGGCACTGGGGGAGAAATCTTTTATTCTTTCTGGGACCGGATGGGAAAGTCTTGGTTGTATTTGCAGAAGCTGCTGCTGTTTCTTCTTTAATTGCCTGAAATGTATCAGTTTGTGAAATCCACAGGCAAGTGACTTAGGGTAAATGTGAGTGAAAGAGGTGGTAACGGTGGGAACATATATGTCCTATACAACTAGTTGATGGTGTATTTTCCTGTTGGGGTGAAAGGCTATAGTTTGGGTTTTCAGCTAATTTTTTACCCTTTTCTTTAGCTGGCCCCCTGCCTCCTCAGTGGACCTTAAAAAAAAAAAAAGTAATGTCAGTTTTAAACAAGGACTTGTTGTTCCATTGTTTTTGATTTAAATAATCGGGGTTGCTGGAAGCTAGCAGATAGGAAAGATGCTGTATATTTTTTAAGACTTTCATGTGTTAATGACAAGAGTTCAAAGTCTTTTCTCTCCGGGTGCAGCTGGCTTTTCTTTTTAACAATTAGTATTTGACTTTTTTTTTTTTCTCCTCCAAATGACTGAACAGTTTTTAACCTAAATTGACCACGGTCTGTGGGGGGCATTCAGACAGGTACAGAGCTTTTGATGTAATATTCATAATTTTCCCCCTAACAACATACTGGTGCTTAACACTAAACCAAAAAAAAAATAAAATAAAATAACAAAACAAAACAGAACAACAACCAAGAAAACTGAGATCAGTGGTGTAGAAAAAAGGAAGTCCCTTTAGATGTGGCTATTCAAAATGACTCATTTTGCATTCTGGTCTTTGCTCTTGTAAATGAAGTTTTTTCCCTTTTAACGCATAGACACTGCAATTTCCTTTAGTCAAATGCAAGTTATTGTATGTCTGTGTGCGTGCAAGTACGTGCACGGGCTCCCTTTGAAAGGGTGGCTTGCTGATCTGCGAAAAAGATGGGTTTTCTGAAATCATGCTTAAAATCCTTGGCTGAAGCTGGTGGTGCTACTGGTAAAGTGGGGTGATTATGGTGCCCACTGGTAATACTTGGAAAGATCAAGATAAAACAACTTCACTGCCCCCCCCCCCCCCCTTCTGCAGCAGCAAATAGCCACCACATAACTAGTTTGCATTTTCCTAGCTTCTCAGCAGCATCCCTGCCTGAAGTACTCTGCCCCTCTGGGCTGTAGGAGGCCAAATAATTGTTCTCTTGAATGCAGTCCCTCCTCCATGATCAATACACCTTTGAATGTTTTCATCACCGCAGAAATCCTTCAAGTAGGTTTTGGGGGCTCTATTCTGCATAATCGTTTTCTCACTGTACATTTTGGTTGGATCCCAGCTGAGTGTTTTCTCTGTCACTCAAAATAGGGGATCAGTGGCAGTAAGTTTAGGATTTCACAGACTTCATGCTAGAGAGGGAAACAGATTCTAGTTGCTAGAAAGATCAAGGTTGCTGTTTGTTCTCTTTGGGTTGATCAGCTCAACTTAGATCATCTCTGAGAGCTGCTCTGGGTGTTTTACGCAAATGTATTTCCAGGCACCCCAAGCAAGAAACTGTCAGCAGTATCCATTTGGACAATATGTGTGTGGTTGCAGGCAGAGTGTCTGTGTTTCCTCCCTGTTGAGAATGTCCGTCTCTGAAGTTGGGAGTAAAAAAGTAAACGTGCTGAAATCACCTTCCACAAATCACCCTGGAATATTGCATGTTAGTGAAGTGTTTACATTGAAGAGTCTGTTTTTGATGGAAACCGTTTGTGACAACATGTCCGTTGTTTCTTTGGTGAATTTGTGTCACGGGCTTTCTCTGCAGATGCTATAAGTGAAATTGTTAATAGGGTTCCGTATCAGTGAGCAAAGTGTGTTAATATTCCAACCAATTTTAAACTACCTCTCTTTATTCTCTCTCATGGGACTAGTTAAGTTTGAGGTGTGCAAGTTCTTCTAATTTTATTCTGGGCCATAATTTCTTCCTTTCTGTCTGGTTCTTATCCTGAACCCTCTTCCCTTATCAGACATGGCCCTCTCCTAAATCCATTTCTGTTGATTCTGAGGTTCCAGGCCATTTTGGACTTCCCTTTTGTCCCGTCACAGTCTCAGGCCACAGAACACAGAAGGGACATTCTGATCCTTCCTCTCTCACTCAGCCTTCCCCTCCAGTCCTGGCTTTGAGTCTTCCAAATGGAAAATTCCAGCCATGTCAATTGGCGATGCACCCATTTCTTCATGGTGAACCACAGACTGATGGGATTGCAGCTAAAGCACTTGCTTGGATTCTTATCACTTCATGGTCACCCTGAGTGCTTGGGAAGTTCCAGCACCTCAAACATTTTGCACCTACTAAAGCAGAACTCTACTGGCTTGCCTGGGAGAGGTGTGTGTGTATGTGCGTGTGTGTGTGTGTGTGTGTGTGTGTGTGTGTGTGTGTGGTTCCGGAACACATGAAATGGTCTGCACTCTGTTCAACAGGAGTTCCAGCCAAGAGAGTGAGAGAAGAGTCTGGAAGACCTTCCCAGCCAAGGGGACTGCTCCCCCCCAACCCCCAACTCAGCCTGTCTTTTAAATAATCCTTCCTCATTCCACTTTTGTGGTGGGGGATAATTAGTCACAGCTCAAGAGTGCTGAATGCTTTCTCTGAGCCATGCCTGCTACTGAGAGGAAACATCCAGGGGATGGGAGTGTGGGTACCCCAAGCCTAATTCCTGGGACCAGTGCTAGTGGTTTGAATGAATGTTTTGAGACCAGGCCTTTTGCTTCTAACCTGGGCATATTTTTTCACTTTGCAATTTCACCTATATATTTTTTTCACGTTCCTGCCTCATCGAGAAATCCTAAGATTTAGCCGAGAGGTCTGTGTAATGCTCCCTGCCTTGCAGAATTCAGAGATCAGAACTCAGGGTACCCTGTGAACCACCTCTAACCTGAACCCAGTGTTAACAACAAGAAACTTGTTTACTTGTTGGCTGGGTTCTCATTGGCCCTCAGGGGCAGATTGTAATTGTGTGTCTAAAAAAAAAAAGCTTTTTTTTTTTTTTTTTTGCATCCCCCCAACAGCATGACAACTGGAATAGTAATTTGACTTAAAAAAAGAACAACCTAGTGGTTTGAAAAACCCCTTTAGGAGTCTTAACACTTTTGTTTGAAATCCAACGTGGGTTTCTCCCCCCCCCCCCACTCCCCCCCCAGCCCTGCATAAGGATGGGGGATTGGCTTAAACGTGGGTTTGTTGTTAGAACTTCTAAATAGCCGCCCCCATGGGGCAAGTTCTCAGTCTACCTAAACGTGAACCTAATTTGCTCTGTTTCAGCTTGGCTGAAGAGGAAATAAAAACAGAACAGGAGGTGGTAGAGGGCATGGATATCTCTACTCGCTCCAAAGGTGAGTAAAAATCTTGTATTATCTATTCCAGAGCAGAGGAGGAAATTGGAATTTCTTTTTCTAGTTGTTGTCGTGCAGCGAAGTGTGGCTTTCGGATCCGAGGCTGTAACACTCCTCTGATTTTGAGAGGAGGAACCTTTGATGGATGGACCTAATTTGTGAAGAATTCTCCTCCTTTTGATTCCCTTTCCCTTGTGTGTCTGTATAGGTAAACCGACCTGTCCCAACAGTAAATTTTTTGTGTGTGTCATGACTGAGGGGGAGGGGCTGGCTCCTCTCTGCAGGGTGACTTTCAGGAATTCAGAATTTAAATAAAGCATGTTCTAGAAGCAATGGGAGTATCCAGCTGCTGCTGGGTTTGTTCTGATTGAATAACAGGCCTCTTTGGAATCCCAGAAGTGAAACAGAGTTGGCCCACTTCATTGAAAAACGGTGGTCTTGGTTAGAGATACAGAGGAAATGTAGGACTTTCTGGAATGCTGGGGCCAACCTTTGCATTTAGGACAAAATTTAGCAAATTAGAGCAACCTTGGGTTTATATTTTAATTCAGAGTCCTGCATTAGACTCTTCAAAATCTTCTAATTGTGAGAATGGTGCTTTTCATTTGGTCTGTGTGAGATTGTACAAGGCTTCCCAGAAGAAAGTAGTTATTCACTTTTGCCTTCAGGGTGTTTTTACGAATGAGCTACTGCGATGTTTTCCACATCTTTGATTGATGAAAATGCTAATCTACAAACTTAATGGTTGTACCAAGGTGGTGTTATTCCTTCAACAAGTCATTGAATGTCTGCTCTGAGCTGAGGGTTATAGGGGAGGTGAGAAAGGCTGGAGAGGTTATTGCAGACTGCCAGGAAGATTCTAGATCTTTCTAGACTCCAGCTAGGGAGCATAAGAGGAAGTGGCTCCCTAGAGGCACCTGAAAATCAAAGCTTATTTTTATAAGATACCTCTGTCATTTTGGGCAAAATGAGGGTCAGATAGTGACTCTGGAAGTGGAAGCTGGCCGTTGTTGGGGCTATGCCTGACGGATGGGGGGGCCCAGCATGGTTCAGGGGTGGGGATGGTGGGGCCAGGCTGCTTGAGTGTGCCTGGGGGTTGGAGCAGACCCAGGATTTCGGGAGGTTGGGCCTAGTCTGCGGGGCCCTTCATCAACCCCTCACCCCCTGCCATCCCTGTCCTGGGCTAGCAGCACCTATAATGGTATGGAGAACTGTGGGGGAGTTTTGAGCAAGTTTTCAGAACTTTCCTGAAGAGGTGTTTTGAGACGGTTGTTGATGAGGGAGCCTCTCCCAGTTCCCTTGTGGTCAGAATGGAACGTGTGGAGAAAGCCCAGAGAATGGGTCCGGGTAGGGTGGGGGGGTGGGGTGGGTCAGGGTGGGGGGTGACTTTGTCCTCACTAAGCTCTTCGCCTGCACAGTTTTCATTCTTTGTGCCTCCACGTTCTTATCTTTATTTATTTATTAAAAACAATTTTTTATGTTTATTTTAGAGAGAGAGAGAGAGAGACAGAGCATGAGCGGGGGAGGGGCAGAGAGAGAGAGAGAGAGAGAGAGAGAGAGAGGGAGAGAGAGGGAGAGAGAGGGAGACGCAGAATCCTAAGCAGGCTCCAGGCTCTGAGCTGTGAGCACAGAGCCCGACGTGGGGCTTGAACTCATGAACCGTGAGATCATGACCTGAGCCAAAGTCGGAAGCTTAACCGACTGAGCTACCCAGGCACCCCCACATTCTTATCTTTAAAATGGGATGTTGGATAAGATTCTGAGATTCCTTCCACCTTGGGCATTTCTTGTAGAAATAATGCTCACTGACAGTTTGTACCAGGAGTCTTTTCTTGTTGAGCTTTCTTCCAGTCCCCTTAGGAGGTGGGAAGTGTTGTTCCCACTTTGCAGATGAGGACACTGAGGCTCTGAATGACAGCATCTCACAGGGAGCAAATGTAGGATGTGGTCGAACCGAGGCGAGGCTCTGCCACCAAGGAGGCTCTTTCTCCCTGGACACTCCGCGCCTGGAATGTCCCATAGCCTCGTTGTGGAGACTTTTCCAAAAGCGTCAGACTTGGGGGTCGTCAGCCTGGGTGGGAGGCTCACTTTGCTCAGGCCTCCCCACCCCTTACCTTCTTTACAGACCTCCTGGGGGCTCCCACATCTTCACCAGGTTGCGTCTCCAATGGCTGTGGCGCCTGAAGTGGTCACTCTGGGGTGACCACTGTCCCTTGCTCTCATTGCCCCACTGTGGCCCTGTCCCTGCAGCAGCTGGGGCGCTCTTAGAAAACAGGTCCTTCCACTGACCTCCCAGTGCCCCCAGGCTCCAGTCGGAGGTCGCCATGACCTACCTACCTGGGTCAGGCCACCCGCCTTCTTGAATCCTGTGACCTTCTGTCCCCTCTACCGTTTCTCTCCCTGACTCTGTTTGAGCAGCCCTGCCTCCTTCCCCTCCGGTCCCTCTTGGGGCCCCGTGTGTCCCGTGTCCTTCGCTGGGAACATGCCACTCTGGGTCTTGCTGGCTATTTCTCACCTCTCAGATGGATCTCAGACGTCCTTTCCCGGAGGCCTTCGGGGTTTATCCAGTGCAGAGGAGCCATTCCATCATTTTCTGTTATATTTTTAAAAGTGGTGTCTAGGGGCGCCCGGGTGGCGCAGTCGGTTAAGCGCCCGACTTCAGCCAGGTCACGATCTCGCGGTCTGTGAGTTCGAGCCCCGCGTCGGGCTCTGGGCTGATGGCTCGGAGCCTGGAGCCTGTTTCCGGTTCTGTGTCTCCCTCTCTCTCTGCCCCTCCCCCGTTCATGCTCTGTCTCTCTCTGTCCCAAAAATAAATAAACGTTGAAAAAAAAAATAAAAAAAAAATAAATAAAAGTGGTGTCTAATTTTAGAGCAGTTTTAGATTTCCGGAAAGTTGGGAAGACGGCGACAAGTGTTCCCGTGTCACCCCTCCTACCCCCCACACGCATACCTGCACAGGCACCCAGATAGCTTTTCCCCGTTATTAACATCATACGTTAGCATGGTGCATTTGGCACAGTTAACGAATCTATACGTTTGTACTTTGGCTTCCCTTGGTTTTTCTGCGGACGTCGCTTTCCTGTTCTGAGATCCCACCCAGTAAACCGGGTTATGTGTAGTTATCATGGCTCCTGGTCTCCTCTTGGCTGTCCCAGTTTCTCAGACTTTCCTTGTTTTTGATGACCTTGATAGTTTTGAGGAGTACTGCTCAGGTATTTTGTGGACTGCCCCTCGACTGGGATTTATCTGATGTTTCCCCTATAACTAGACTCTGGTGGGCTGGGATTGCAAGCTTTGGGGGAGGAGGACCACAGAGTGAAGTACTATTTTCATCACATCACATCAAGGGTACATGTTACCGATGTGGTTTATGGCTGGTGACGTTGATCTTGACCACCTGGCTGAGGTCAGGTTTGTTAGCTCACCACCCTCTTGTGCTATACTCTTTATTAATGAAATCATGAAGCCCACCCACACCTAGTGGGTGGTGAGTATACTCTACCTCCTTGAGGCCAGAGCATGTACACAAATTATTTGGAATTCTGTATGAGAGTTATTTGTTACTTCCCAGTTTTTTGTTATTCAGTCATTTATCACAGCACGGACTCAATTATTATTGCTATTTAAAAAATATTTCCTTATTTATTATTTTTTCTAAAAGTTTATTTATCTTGAGAGAGAGGGAGAGAGAGAATGTGAGAGTGAGTCGGGGAGGGCCAGAGAGGGAGAGACAGAATCCCAGGCAGGTTCCGCAGTGGCAGTGCAGAGCCCAGTGTGGGGCTCGAACTCATCAACCGTGGGATCGTGACCTGAGCCGAAATCAAGAGTCGGACGCTTAACCAAATGAGCCACCCAGGGGCCCCTAAAATTTATTTATTTTTGAGAAATAGGTGGAGAACGAGAGGGAGCACAAGCGGGGGCGGGGGTGGTGGTGCAGGCAGAGAGAGGGAGAGTGAGAATCCCAAGTAGGTTCTGCACTGGGACTTGGGACTTGATCTCACAAATAACGAGATCATGACCTCAGCCGAAATCCAGAGTGGGACGCTTAATGGACTGAGCCACCCAGACGTCCGTGGACTCGTTTATTTTAAACCTTGGGTTGTAGTCCGATACTTCTTAGTTATTTTGTTGATCAAGATGTTCTAGCTTTAGGAGGTGTCTGGCTGGTGCAGTTGGTGGAGTGTGCAACTCTTGATCTCGGGGTTGTGAGTTCAAGCCCCACCGTGGGTGTAGAGATTATTTAGAAATAAAATCTTCAAAAAAAAAAAGAAAAAGTTCCAGCTTTGGCCATTGAGCAGTCTTTCAGGTGATGCCTGTGTCCCTTTGACATCAGTGGGGTTTGTTTGATTGACTGAACCCTTAATTACTTTTGGCCACTACAAGATGCGCTAGGCTCATCTTGTATATTTTCCGCCTCGTCCCTAGAGTTAGCCATTTCCCCAGGGCACTCTGGTTCCTTTTATTGGAGAGTAGCATTGGAAACCAAGCTCTGGGTCCTCCGTGTGCTTGTTGCTATGGAGATGTCTTTTCTTGTCTTTTTTTGGTCCTCTCGGCCGACAGAGCAAGGAGACCGTGTATGCTGACCCGTATGTATACACACATCTATGAAGCTTTCCCACTGTGTCTATGTTAAACTAAACATGAGTTTGTACGCTTGTCTCAAATTGTGATCCATGGCCACGTGGATCATTCCAGACTTCTCCCCTCTTGTCTATAACTTTTTCACTCCCGTACTGAGAAAGCTGTCTCTCACCATCTGCCATTTGGTTACTATTTTCTGGTCCATTTTAAATCTTATCATTGATGTACAGCTTGGTGAACTTAAACACTTGTGGGACCACAACCCAGATCCAGAGACTTGATCATTTGTGGTGTTCCAGAAGGTTCCTCAAGCTCATTCCAGAGTTTTTTCATAATCCTTGTTCATGACCTTGTACTTTTTTTTTTTTTTTAATGTTTATCTATTTTTGAGAGAGAGATCGAGTGTGAGCAGGGGAGGGGCAGAGAGACAGGGGAACAGAGGACCCAAAGTGGGCTCTGTGCTGGCAGTAGTGAGCTCTATGCAGGGCCTGAACCCACGAACCGTGAGATCATGGCCTGAGCCGAAGTTGGACGCTTAACCGACTGAGCCATCAAGGTGCCCCCTTATTTATTTGTTTATTGATGGTCTTCTCTGCTGAAATGTAGTCTCCTTCTCTCCCCAGGTCCTAGACCGCTATGCTCAACCACCCCTTCCGTTTGAGAAGCTGGGAAGGGTGGCTTAGAGGTTTAAAAAAACCTCTTCTGGAGCCACACTCCCTGGGTTCACACTCTGGCCTGCCCCCTGCCTAGCTGGGTTATTCTTTGTGGCTCAGTCTCCTCTTATCCACGGGGAGGGTAAAGCCAGAGAGTCGTGGTGAAGGATTAAATTTGCTCACGCAGACAGGGCGCTCAGAACTGGGGCATGGCACGTGCTCAGAAATGTTAGCCAGGATTACATCCAGCAGGAAGAGGGATGAGCTTGGATTGATAAGCCTGTCAGGTGAAAGCCCTACTTACCACGTTCTATGACTTCCCCCAGTTAGAACCTCTGGGGAAGGGGGTGTGGAGACAGATGGGGAAACCAAGCCCAGACTGTGAGGAATTGTAGGCTTCCCGACAGGCAGGCTTGGGATAGGGTTGCCATCCTCTGGGCCTCTATGACATTTGAAGAAAGCTCGTCTGCAGCCAGTTTGGCCTGATTTCCCCCAGGGCCTTTGGGGCCCTTGCTGTGGTGAGGAAACCATGAGCGGGAATGGAAGGGGTCACCTTGTTTTGAGGGAGACCTTTCTGCCCTCCCAGGGACTGCCTTGGATGGCTTTCTTTGTGTGGAACCGAGCTCCTGTCTTCCAGGGTTGGGTGGCCAGGTGACTGGCTGCTCTTGTGTCTAGAGCCTTGGGTCAGGTGAATAAGTTGCATTCACAGAGGTCTGAAGTTACACTACTGGGTTGCTCAGGTTCTTTTTCTTTCTTTTTTTCATGTTTATATATTTATTTTGAGAGAGCTCGTGAGCGAGTGGACGAGGGGCAGAGAGAGAGAGAGAGAGGGAGAGAATCCCTAGCAGGCTCCACACTGTCAACACAGAGCCCAGTATGGGGCTCGATCCCACAAACCATTAGATCATGACTTGAACTGAAATCGAGAGGCCTTGGACACCCAATAGACTGAGCCACCCAGATGTCCGGCTCAGATTCTGAGAGCTGAGGTCAGTGTGGTCAAAATGGCGTGCTTGAAAGGGCTGACTGGGACAAAGGCTTGTCTCTCTCTCCTTTCACTCCTAATTATCTCTCAGTCACGGTGGGATGATTTGGATCCATCGATTTGGATCCATCGGACATGTACTTAGTTCTCCAGCCTGCTTTTCTTGTGGTTTGGGAAATTCAGTGCTTCAGTCCCCAAACGACATCACTCGGTCGGTCACTTGGTTGGGCTTTTTTGGTTGTGAGCTGCGGAAGTCGGTTCTAGTGGGTTGGAGCAGGAAAAGGATGGGCTGGAAGGGGGTCACTTGGCTCATGGGGTTGATGGGAAGGCTGGAGGTCCGGGGCTGTTCTGGGGACAGAGCCAGTTCACAGTCTCCTCAGGGTCAACAGAGGGCAGAGTCCTCTGGGAGAGTCGCTCATCTTGTGTCCTGTATCTGCCCTTTGGCCAGGGAAGCGCTGGTGTCTGGACCCCTGAACCCACCACCTGCCCCCACCAGCGAGGAGGTAATTCCTCAGGAGCTGATATGGCCACTTGGGCATCTTGAGAAACGACACCATTATTTCCCACTTGCAGGTGGAGAGGAGGCCCTGAACTGGACTCTGCTTGGGAAACTTGGAAACTCCAATAATTGGCTCCCGGTTCTTTAGTTCTGTCCCGACATCTAGTCCATATGACTCTTCAGATTCTCTAACTAAATTTCACTTTGTACACCCATGACACGCACTCATTTATTAACTGAGTAATTCCCAAGCCAGTCATTGCCATTACCCCAGCCTTGGCATTTACCGGAGTGTTCTAGTTCTCCGGAGACCAAGCTTTCGAGCTTTCAGGATGTCAGCTTGACATTTGTGTCCGAGGATAATGATCTGCTGAGAGATTGGAAGTACCATCTAGATACCAGGTGTGTTTACCTGTTTCGTGTTTTCTGAGTACTCATTAGGTGCCTGGTATTCTATGCAAATTACTTCATTTGACTTTTCTCGTCATGCTGTGTTGTTCTGTTACTCCCATTTTACAGTGAAGGAAACTGAGGGGCGGCGGGATTCATGGAGTCGCCAGGTGGAGAACCGGGGTCGGGTTTGATCTTTGAGTTTAAACCTGTGTCCATAGCCGTGAGCTCTATCCCAAGGATGCCAGGTCAGATGTCTGTAGGTAGATGAGTGAGATTAGCTGGCTGCACCTAGGGGTGCCAGGGCCTTTGAACAGGAGAGTGCCTTCAGTAATATGGGAGGATGCATCCCTCTGACTGCTGACCAGCAGGAATATTGGCTCAACAGTGTTGCCAGGATTTTTCCACCCCCCTGTAAGAATGCCTGACTTTGAAATGTGGTCTGTGCAGGCCGGTTTCTCAAAGACCACGCACGAACCCAACAACACATCTCTGGGTCAGGAGTGGCTTGTCAGTTTGCATTCTCTGCACGAGACTGGTCACAGCACAGCTCCTTGCAGGATTTTGGCCACGCTGTGTATGACTCAGAGCAAACCCCTCCGAGGCCAGGGATCTGAAGTCTGAAAGATGATGGTCTCCGTGAGTTCACGTCTCCATACAAAGGCTCCCCTGTTCGGGCCGCTTCGCCTCTTGTTCTGCCATTGTGTGCATTCTGCGGTAACGATTGTGGTGTGCTTGTGGTGTGCGGGTGCCAGGCTGCCGGAGCTGAAATCATTTTTAAAAATGTCTGTGTAATGTCACCCGCACAAGCGAAAGAGCCGCTTGGAAACCGTGCACAGATTCAGCGGAAGCCCGAGATATTAAAATCTTGACAGTATCATTCTTGCTGAGATTTGCCTGGGTTAGGGATATGTTTTCTGAGACAGGATGTTAGAGAATAGACAATTATAGCAATTTGCTAACCAGCCCCAGACCTGAATTAGTACAGGATCCTGGTTCTCACTGTTGTATGTAAATTAAGACTTTCACAAAGGGATTGTTTATGAGGATGGCAATGAGATAGAGACCTTCTGTCATTTTTTTTTTTCCCCAAGGAAACTCTTTGAGAAAATATAACCAAAAACATTCTTAAATCACAGTAGGATGCAGAAAATGCTGAGAATTTTCTTTTGGAAAAAAAAAAAAAAAAAAAAGAGCATCAGTATTTTTAACTCTATTCTGGCTCTTGGATAGCCTGCAGCGGAAGACATTTATTTGTGAGGTAGATAACTACCAGATTGTTCCTCTCCCAAGAAGGTTTAAAACGTCCCAGAACTCTGAAGATGTTGGATAATGACTTTCCAAATGAGAAATCTACCTTCTCTCGGCCAGCGGAGCATCCTCCATGCATCTGTTCATGGGATCCTGTCTCCCCGTCTGTGCAATTTAGTTTTTGTGGTTCACTTGTGGAAAACTTTGTGTTGGCCCCCCCCCTTTTTTGGGGGGGGGCATTTTGAAATTTTTTTTTTTTAAACGTTTATTTATTTTTGAGAGAGAGAGGGAGAGAGAGACAGAGCATGAGCAGGGGAAGGGACAGGGAGAGAGGGAGACACAGAATGTGAAGCAGGCTCCAGGCTCAGAGCTGTCAACATAGAGCCTGACATGGGGCTCAGACTCACAAACTGTGAGATCATGACTTGAGCCGAAGTCAGTGCTTAACCGACTGAGCCACCCAGGTGGGTTTTTTTTCCCCGTTTTAAACCTGACCCATGCTTTATGTTTATGTGACTCTTGTTATTCTATAAGACTGTGATCCAAGATAGACTGTTTTCAACTTTGAAAAAGAACTGTCTCCTTTTCTTTCTCCAGATGCCTGTAGAACTCTCGTTCCAGGTCTGAGGCCTTTTAGAGATCCTGGCTTTTTTTTTTTTTTTTTTTTTTTTTTTCTCCCGAAACTTTCAAATAGGTTTGCTCCCTTGGTGGTTGGTTCTTCACCATCGACCTTCGGGGCTGGGGGAGAGCAAGTTTGGAAAGCCCACGTCTCACAGTGGGAGTTGAGTGCAATATTACAGGGCCCTCCAAACCTCCACCCCAAGTTCCTTCTACCCACCTCCAGCTTTCCTGGGAACCTGGAAACCTGGCATTTCACAGACCTTTAAAAACAAGAACAGAAACAAAACTTTATTGAGCTATAATTCACATAGTGTACAATTCTCCATCTTAAGGTAGACACTTCAGGGGTTTTTAATATGTTTAGAGTGTGGTGCAATCGATTTTTAACATTTTCCTCGTCCCAATAAGAACCCCCCCCCCCCATTAGTAATCACTCCCCATTGTCCCTTACCCCAGTCCTGATAACCACAAATCTACCTTCTATCCTTGTGGATTTACTTACTTTGGTTGTTTTCATCGAAATCATAATAGCATACGACCTTTTGGGTCTGACTTCTTTTCCTTAGACTAATGCTTTCAAGACCCAGCCACATGGTAGCCTAGATTAGCACTACGTTCCTTTTTATGGCCGAATAATGCTGTATCGTGGATATACCACATTTTTATCATCCACTCATCCGTTAGTAGATATTTGACTTGTTTCTATGTTTTGGCTCCCCTGCATGATGCTGACGTGCCGATTTTGTGTGAGTTTTTGTGTGGGTGTATGTTTTCATGTCTCTTGGTTATAGACACAGGTAGGCGTGGGGTTCCGCGGTCCTAGGGCACTTCTGTTTAACCTTTTGATGGATGCGTCGACTTCTCAACACGTTAAAGTCTCTCCCATTTCTGCATGTTTTCTCTTAGTAGTTCTTCCTGTTTCTGGCCTCTTCTTCCACGCCAGGTTTCTTAGGAGAAGCGTCTTTATTTGTGTCTTGGTTTCCTCACCTGCCCATTTGTCACTTTTGTCACCGAGCTTCCTGCAGACTCCACGTTGCTTTTTCTGGTGGAGGTTTTCGGGACTCATTTACCTTGATCTGACAGAGGTGTGTGGGCCATTGCTGTTCATTCTTCTCCTGGAAACATCTCTTCCTTGGCTTTTTTTTTTTTTTTTTTTTTCCGTCACCGCTGTCCTCGTTCTCCTCCTGTTTCCCTGGCACCCTCGCTTCTCTTCAGCCATTAAATGTTGGCGTTGTGGAAAGCTTGGCCCTGTCCTCTCTCCCAGCATGTTCTTTCCCTGAGTGATCTCGCCCACATCCGTAGCTTTGTGACTCACACATTTTTTATTTCCAACCTAGATTTTTCCTGAGTCATGAGGCGGAGAGGGCCAGCTGCCTACCTGACCTCCCTACCTGTTGTTCATGGGTGTCTCAAACTCAGCAGGTCCCATCTCAACCTGCTCTCCTGCCCTCCCCGCTCCACCCCAGCAAAACACCTGCTTCTCTACCCTGTCCAATAAGCTAGTATTCTGCCAGTTGGCTAGGCCAGAGATAGGGGACTTACTCTAATTCTTCTGTCCTTTTGCCTTTTTTGGTGTCATTTTCTTACAATATTATATCCTAAATACCATTCTGTAGGTCTCTTAACTGGTCCCACTGTCTCTGTCCCGCCCCCCCCCCCCCCCCAATCTTTCGGAAAGGAACATCCCTTCTGACTACCACTTCCTACTTTAAACTCTTTTCCTGTTCTCTTTTAACCTACTATAAAGTGCTTTCTCCATAGTTTCGGATGAAGATCACAATCCTAAAATCCGCATGTGTTACCCCCTGCCTACCCTTTCAGCTTTTCCCTGTGTTCCCCTTTCCTGTCTTACTTGGGACACACCTACCTTCTAGATTCCAGAGCCACGGGGTCTTTGCTCAGACCTGGGAGATCCTCCCCTCTCCTCTCTCCTAACCTCCCAACCCCCCTGAGTCTAAGGTTCCAAACGAGGGTGGGTCCTGCCTTTTGTTTTTCTTGATCCTGCTGTGCCCTCTGCCTATCTTATTACCAGTGTGCCTGTGCTGGTTGCTGTGCAATAAATATTTATTTTGAACGAATGAGTGAATGGCTTGACTTTGTCTATCAGATGGATAGAACTTTTATCCTGGAGAACGAAGTAAAAACAGCCTTTCAGCTAGAGAGGGTGGCTTTGTTTCCAGCATAATCCGTGCCTGGAAATAATTACCCAAGCTCAGATGTCTGCTCTCCCTGAAACGATTGGTGGCCTGTCTTTCTTTCCCCCCAGGGATACAGCACTCTTTGAAATGCCCCCCTTCCCTCTGATTTCTTTCCTTCCCGATGTATTAATACCACTTCTGGTAGGGCCCTTTCCAAAACACAAGTCCGATTGTCTTGCTCTCCTGCTTTAAGTTTCCAAGGGCTCCTTAAGACCACAGTCTTGAGCAGAGATTCAAGGCCCTACTCCCTCCCTGTCCTTTCCAGGCTCTGGTCAGCGTCCCTGCGGAACCTGCCTGTTGCCCTATACAGCCTTCCAGCCCGAGTGTCTGTCTTGGGATATGCTAGTTCCTCTCCTGCTCATGGCTGAGGCACACCTTTACAGATCCTTCCAGACTAAGCTAAAGCCCTCCTCACTCTGGTCCTCCTTCATTGGAGCCCTTTAGCTTCCAACGTCAAAATCACCCTGGAAAGTCCCTTAAATTTGTCCATGAAAGTACAGTAATCAGCTCTCGTCAGGCATTCTTATACATACTGAAGGCTTGAGAATTACCAAGCCAGGCTAAGGGAGGAACCAAAGACAAGGCCATGCACCTATTTCTAGGCATCAGGCATTACGCCTTGAAGACACCTGGCAAATTCCTCAAATACGGATGGGTGGAAGATTCTGAGGTATTCTGCTGACTCCACACCGGCTCTCTTGTCTGTTTAATACAGAGTTCCTTACAGCTATGCTGTTTGCTATATGTGGCTCTTTAAATTTACGTTAATTAAAACTATAGTTGCACTGGCCACATTTCAGTCGCCTGGTAGCCACGTGTAGCCGAGGCGATTGCTGTCGTTATAGGAAGTTCTATTGGACAGGGCTGCTGTGTAGCTTTCATACATTGGCGGGTGCCGTGCTGGATGCTGTTGGTGAAAGTAACCCAGTCAGGGATTGGCGCAGCCCAGAATATGCTGAATAAACAGTTACATCAGAACTGAAGTTTTGCTTGATCAAACCTCCTGGGGGCCTCCCATTTTTTGAAAAGAGAGAGCATGGCTGGCTCCCTGTGTTCTCAGGTTAGCATTCTTTTTTTTTTTTTTTGGTAATGTTTGAGAGAGACCGAGCACCTGCACCTTGGGAGCGGGGGAGGGGCAGAGAGACAAGGAGACCTAGGATCTGAAGTGGACTCTGCCCTGACAGCCAGGAATTCACGCAGGTCGAACTCACGAACCAAGAGATCCTGATCTGAGCCGAAGTAGGATGCGTAACCGACTGAGCCGAGGTGCCCCTCCGGTGGGCATTTCTTTTTTTTTTTTTTTTTAATTTTTATTAATTTTTATTTATATTTTTTTTCAACGTTTATTTATTTTTGGGACAGAGAGAGACAGAGCATGAACGGGGGAGGGGCAGAGAGAGAGAGAGAGAGAGAGAGGGAGACACAGAATCGGAAACAGGCTCCAGGCTCCGAGCCATCAGCCCAGAGCCTGACGCGGGGCTCGAACTCACGGACCGCGAGATCGTGACCTGGCTGAAGTCGGACGCTTAACCGACTGCGCCACCCAGGCGCCCCTCCGGTGGGCATTTCTTAATCGCGCTCCACTGAACTGCCTTTTTGCCAGGCCCTTTGGCATCTTGGAATACTGGGTGGGGACAAATACCGTAGGATATGCTAGGCCACCCTCTCCCCAGCCTCCCAAATCAACCCTGCATCGTAGAATTCACTGACTTGTGTGTCAGTAGACGGATATGGGCACCAGGTCTCCCTCTCAACTCTGACCAACCTGGTGCTAGCGATTTAGAGTAGCTGCTCAATAAGTGTTTTTAGAAAAAAGAATCTCTTCCAAGGATTACAGACTAATTAAGGGAAGAAGATGGATTATTGGATTTTCCTTTCAAACGATAAAGGCACTGCCTCCCTGAGACATAGGCCATTCCAGGACCCGGAGAGGGTCCCGCAGGACGGGCCAGGAGAGTTCTTGGCTTTCTGCAGGATAGAGATCAAACACGGGCCAGGAGGAAGCAAGAGCAGAATTAACTGAATAGCATGACTGATAGAGCATAGCAGGTGGTGTATCCGGGAGACTCAGAAAAGGAGAGGCGAGTTAGGGGTTTGCATTGGAAAGGGGTCCAAGGTACATGTTCCTTCAGGAATCCAGGGTAGGAGTCCACCAGAGGGTCAGGTGAACAATAGGCGGTGTTCCAGAAGCCACTGAAGGCAGGGGTAGGGATGCCCGTGTCAACCAAGATTTGTTGGAAGCCAACGTCCTCGAGCTCGGTTCATCTTAGATGGTATGAGGTGTGTGGGGGCCTAGGACGAAACTCAGAATGACTCGTTTTCATGCTTCCCCCTGGAGTGGGAACATAGCTTCTTGGGTTTACTCAGATGTGGTGAAATACGGAACGTGAGGAAAGGGGGGCTGGCAGAGACACAGCAGAGGTGGAGCCTTTCCAAAATGGCGTCTCTTCAGCTTCCCTATCTTATTTCCAACAAGCTAAAATACACAAAGAAAAAGCTAAAAAAATCTGTAGCCAGGTGTAACCAGTGTTAACGGTTTGGTATATTTTCGTTTGTACTTCACCCCTCTTGTAAAAATATAAACAAACTTCTATTCTAGGGGCAGAAAACTTTTCTTTTTTTCTTCTAGATTCTTAGGCCAGTCTAATAATTTAATTGATACAGGACAGATTAACAGGATGAAAACAAAGAGAAGTTTAACAATGCGTACATCTCCTGTGTACATGAGAGAGACCCAGAAAAACAGAGTAACTCCCCACAGTGGCCAAAGCCATCACCTTAAATACCGTCTTCAGCTAAAGACAAAAGAGGTTGGGGGCGGGGAATCCGTTATGGGAGTCACCAGGAAAAGCACAGCAAACCAGGGTCTGGTCGTTATGCAGATTTGTTGTTGTCTTCTCCATTGATAAGAGTTTCTAGAGAGTTAGTCATTCTCATCTTCTTGGTCCGGCTAGGAAGACGTTCTTACAGATGGAGATTTTTCTTACACATGTAAATGTCTCCTTACAAAAGGGTGATTTTGATTTGGTTTTCAGAGCTGCTCTCCAGTTTGCAGTTTCTTGAAAATAACCAGCCTGAGTTAATCCTTGTGCCAAAGAGACGTATTTTGGGGTGACAATTCCTGCTTGACGGAATGCCAAGACGGTACCATGACGGGGTTGAACGGTCTAGAGCTTGGCTGGCCCAGCAAGGCACCCTTTCTCTCTTACCCCAGTATTTGCCTTCTTGCCTTTTGCTGCTCTACTCTGCCTTGAAGAGACTTTCAAGGTTAGATTTAATTATCTTGACAATTAAGGAATAATGGAGACCTTGGTATATGGGGAATCTTGTGTTCCATTCTAAGATGTGTGTGTGTGTGTGTGGGGGGGGTCAGCCTGGAGGATTGTTTCATGTGGAAACGGGGACCCTGTGTGGCCAGATACTGTTTTTGTTTGTTTGCTTTTTTTTTTTAAACGTTGATTCTTCTATGAGAGAGAGAGAAAGAGAGAGAGGGAATGCCTGTGCTCAAGCTCGCACAAGCAGGGAGGGTGCAGAATGGGAGGGAGACACAGAATTCGAAGCAGGCTCCAGGCTCTGAGCTGTCCGTGCAGTCCGATGCAGGACTCAAACCCAGGAACCATGAGATCATGACCTGAGCCAAAGTCAGATTCTAAACTGACTAAGCCACCCAGGCGCCCCTTGTTTTGTTTTAAGAGAAGATAGTCATCTGGATTTATTCTAGATGTGGTTTCACCCAATTTAAAAATACTGATGACTAAAGTTGTAAAAGTATCAGCCAGCTGTGAGCGGATCGAATTCACCCTATGGTCCTTCAGTGGGCTACCACTGGCCCAGCCATGGCTGTAGCCACCCCTAGACTGATGTTCTGGCGATTCCTCCCCATCTGGGTCACTGGGTAATTAATTACATCAGCTGTCGCTAGAGCCCCCTTCCTAATAAGGTTGATGTGGGTTTGTCCTTAACCTCTTTAACCGGCTTCAATAACCCCCTATCCCCACTCGGCAGTCTGGGGACTGTCTTTCAAGCCAGGTTGCTGTTCCTTGAGTTGGGACCGGACACCCTAGTAATTGGTGGGGATTGCTTGACAAATATGTTATCTTTAAAATCTAGACTCCTCTCCAGGCTGTTGAGATGCTGACGCTTTGAGAGGCCGGAGAGAACGAAGATGGAGACCAGACAGAGCAGATTTAGTTTCTCTTGAATCACGCCCAGGAGTGGGATGGAGGGAAGATGAGCCAGCCAGGCCCATACTGCTGCCTTCACTAAGGGAAGTGCTCCCCGCGGGCCCTGGCATCCGATTGCAGGGACAGAATTGGTGCATCCTGGCGAGGATTAAGGGAGGCGTTGAAAAGAGATCCTCAGACTTAAAAGGGTCTGATGAGAAAAAGGGCCAAGAATCTGGACTAAAAAAATTTGGTTAAATGGTCATCACACTGGGGGGTCTCCCAGTGGGGAGCATGTTTTCCCTGGAGAAAGTCATCCCTCCTTTTTAACGCTAAATGATTCTGAGACTGTCTCTCCTTGAGAAGAATGCAGAGTTGGGAAGTAGGTGGCTTGTGAAAACCTCCTGAGTTTCCCCCCTCTGGTTTCTCAGTAATTGTGTTTAGCTGCATGGCCCCATCCTGTTTGGCATATAAATCCTTACTTAATCCCCTACTTTTGGAGAAATGCACTCTTCAGGCAAGAAACAAGAATGGCTGAGGGGTGCCTGGGTGGCTCAGTTGGTTAAGCGTTGGACTTGGGCTCAGGTCATGATCTCACGGTCTGTGGGTTGGAGCCCCGCGTCGGGCTCTGTGCTGACAGCTGGGAGCCTGGAGCCTGCTTCGGATTCCGTGTCTCCCCCTCTCTCTGCCCCTCCCCTGCTTGTGCTCTGTCTCTCTCTGTCTCAAAAATAAACAAACATTAAAAAAAAAAGAATGGCTGAATTTCCCCTCTAGTGTTCTGGTGTTTCTCTTTTGCACCCTGAGATGGCCAGGTTCCCTTTTGAGTAATCTTCCCTATTGACCTCACAACCCTTCTGTCTTCTTGGACTGCGGGGAGAAATTCTTAGACCAGGGAAGAAAAACGGGAGTTTCTTGTGAGTCACCTCAGAGCTTTGTTAACACTGTTCCGTTGCTCATTTACCTGGTCCGATGTGTGTCCGTGGCGATGCCTCTTGAGCCAAGCCCAGAGCCGGGCCCCATGCCATGCACGGGGCTATGGCAAAGAACTGCCCAGATGGAGCTCACATACTGGAGGAGATTAAAAAAAAAAAAAAAAAAAATGAAACAGCAAAAGAAGAAAATAATTTTTGACAGTTTTCAGCTAGAGGTAATCTCAGTGGAGTCAATAGCGATCACACACCCACACACACATACCCGAACCCACATTTCAGAATGATAAGGGGGCTGGAGGGTGATGTTTGAGCCGAAAGCTGAAGTTGCCAGGTATGGGAAGATTGCACATAGAACATTCTAGAGGGAAGTGGCGGCGAGTGTACATGAACTTGGCTTGTGTGAGGCCATTGTGGTTGGGTTCAGTGGATGGAAGAGGACAAGTGAGCGGGACCAAATGCGGCAATAAGTCTGGATGGGATGTTGGGTGCGCCTAGCGAGCCGCCTCGGCGGGTTTTAATCGGGGGCTGCCTCGTCTTATCTAGGTTTGAAGAAGGCTGCCTGGTGCTCGGATCAAGGTGGCGGCTGTGGCGGTGGGACTGAACGTGAACGGGCAGAAGATGGGCAGGGAAAGCTTTCTTTGCAGAGCGCTTGCTGTGTGTCAGGCACCACGTAGGCACTAACTAACCTGTGTGGTTGGGCATCCTTAATACATTCCGCGGATAGCCAGGACTCTGAGGCCGGCTCTCTCCCAGGCTTCAAGAGCCCTGTTTGAGTAGGGGTGAGAAGGAGGAGTCCCAGGGCAGTTCTGAGGGCCGCCTGGACTGTTCTGCTTTTCTCCGGGAGGAAATCCTGAGCCCTGCAGGGATTTTGAGCCTGGCTCTGCGGAACCTATGCCAGCCCGTGAACGTTTGGGTCTCTCTTCATTGCAAATTTTTTTTTTTTTTTCAGAAACATTCTAGGAAGAGCTAGTCTGGTGCGAATCGAGGTGAAGGTACAGAAGGATTCGGGGAAACTGGCTTGAGCTTTCTGGGCTAATGTCTTCTCTCTGCCCTGGCTCCTCTTTCCCCCATTGGGGAACAATAATAGTCATAACTGGTGGTGCCTGTGACATGTGACGCCTCCACCTGGCACATACTGTCTCGTGTAATTCTGAACCCTTTTAGAAAGATCCTCATTGTCCTAGCTGAATCCACTGAGGCACAGAGAGGCCGAGGAGCTTGCCAGAGGACACACAGCTGCTATCAGACCTCGTGGTAGGGCTGTGGAGCCCACACACCGAACCATAGAGCTGGCTTGACGCTGGCCCACACCCAGCATGCCCTCAGTGATAAGAGAATTACAAGGTGGTGCTGTCGACCACAGGGAAGAAAGACCCTTGACTGGGGTAGTTCGGGGCTTTGGAGCGGGAGTCAGCTGCAGGGGAGTCCCCAGCATGTCTTTGAGCCTTTGAGCACATAAGTGACTTTGCTTTTCTGAGCTGCATCTATCAAATGGGTGCAGAAACACCATGCCTACTCTCATGGGATTCCCCAGGGGCTCCATCAAGTAGCGCCTCAATAAATGGTAGGTGTGAATCACACGAGCCCTGTTTGGGAAGAAGCTAGAGAAATATTTTCCTGGCTGCACCCTCTCTCCTGACGTGTATTATTCACAAACTCCTGGTATTTCTCCTGCTCAGCAGCTTTTTGCCCGTGTGTAATCAACCCGGTTCTTACTGAATATATTCCGTATTCATTCTATGTTTACCAGCCCCTTCATCCTGGGCCTGTTTTTCTCCGGGCCTCAGTTTCTTCGTCAGTAAAATGGGGATACTCAGTACCTACCTTCTCACAGAACCATGGTGAGGGGTGAGTAAATTGCTGTTTGTGTTTAGAACAGTGCCTCCCAGAGAAGTGGTCAACGAAAGGCATTTTTAATACAATAACATTACTATTATTATTTTCTCTGGCAATCTTCCCTCCAGGGCAGGGACCTTCTGCTGACCATCTCCCAGGTAGCCTAGTTGTCTTGTTCCTCAGTGACTGTTGACCGACTGGTTCCTTTGTTTTCTTCTGTTTGAAATGTGCAGTCAGGGCCACCAGGTGAAACACTAGGCATCGTTTTCCTTCCTAGTAGGTACAGATGCCTCTGTGGGTGGTGTATTTACACAAGGTTGGACTTGCCTGGCCGCTCACTGGAAGCTTCTTTAGCCCTGAATTTCTCAGCCACGGCTCTGTTGACGTTTTAGGCCTGATCATTCTGCTGTGGGTCTGTGCTGTGCGCTGTAGGGCGGTTATTAGCACCATCCATGGTGCCCGTGCACGAAATGCTTCTAGCGACTTCTTTCTTTTTCTAGTTGTGACCACCAAAAATGTTTCCTGACTCTGCTGAGTGTCTCCGGGGGAGACCTGGCGAGGACCCCTGCTTCACACTGTTCGAAACACCTGAGCCCCCTAAAAATGGCACCTGATAGGTGCTGGGGGCATGTTCTGAGCTCCTCCTGTATGCTGGGCCCTGGAGATGCAGATGTGGCCCCTGACCAGGGCAGTACCTGGCATGGAGTGAGAGCTCCCTAAGTACCATTTTCATCCATAATCTCATAGCCTCTTGAAAATACCTTAAATAGTTTAATACCCGAACAGGGTCAGAAAGAACTGAAAGATGAACCCAGTGTTTCCCTTCTGTCCTGGTTGTTCCCCCAGGGCCTTTGCAGACCCAGAGCCTACACAGCCCCTACTTCTTCCATTCCGGTCTCTTTCTGGCCTTTTTTGACTTCGATTTTCTTTTTTTTTTTTTTTTTTTTCAACGTTTTTTATTTATTTTTGGGACAGAGCGAGACAGACCATGAATGGGGGAGGGGCAGAGAGAGAGGGAGACACAGAATCGGAAACAGGCTCCAGGCTCCGAGCCATCAGCCCAGAGCCTGACGCGGGGCTCGAACTCACGGACCGCGAGATCGTGACCTGGCTGAAGTCGGACGCTTAACTGACTGCGCCACCCAGGCGCCCCTTGACTTCGATTTTCTTACGTGTCAGTACATGAAGAGATCTCCTCTTCATTCCGTTTTCTGGCTGCATGATGATTTTTTGCATCTCAGTCTCCTGCTGGTGGCATCGAAGTTGCTTCCCATTCCCTTGGCTGTGCCGATGTGTCATCCTGTGCCCTTCTGAGAGCCGGGGGTGGGGTGGGATGGGGCGAGGGGAGGCCAGGCCACAGGATACATGCTTAGAGCCAGCGCAGTATGGGGGGCGTTCTGGGTCTGAAATCTCTGCTTCCTCAAAGGACCACGATGAGGTGACTGTCCAGGGCCTTGTCCCCTCTTCCCCAGCATCTTCTAGAGACTTTTCCTGTTTTCACGAAAGTGACCTTCGAGAGGCCAGACCCACGCCCAGGGCGTGTGAGGAACGCTGCCTGGTTACCAGTGGCACCTTTTCCCTCGGCCCCACCCGAGCCTCTCTATTTCCCTTTTCTTCTCTCAGCCCGCTGCGGGCAGAGCCGCCTTTTTACCTGAATTGGCTCTCTGATGGCTGTAATTCCCCAGTTGCAGTTTGAAAGCCACCCACCAGCACCTGAGCTTTCTAGAACCTGAGCTGGGCCAGGGGGTGGGACCCAGCTCAGCCTGGATAAATAATGCAGACGGTTTCCGCGCCAGCACTGCTCCTCCTGGGAGCCCTCCCCGCGGCCAGCTACGTAGCAAAGGCCAAAGGCAACTGGTTACTCCACACTTTCTTTGTGGTGACTTGGCAGAGTTAAGGGCCTCAAATATGTACACCCGTCAGACGCACTCAGCCTTTTGGGCCTGGGCCCGCCGGAGGGGGGGGATGGGGTGCCGCGGCTTCTTGCGCGGGGTTGGGCCCTGCCTCCTCCTGCTTTGTGAAATTTGAAAGAGCTTGGCATTCTCGAACCAGGAAATTCCTGTTGCGATGTTGTCGTTTTTCCAGAAGTCCTCTTCCCGGCTGAGGGGGAGGAAAGGGCTGGGTGGTTGCGATTGCCTCTAGTTGTTGAGGGCAAAACAGTGAATTCATTTGTAAATCAGCCTCTTTTCCCTAGATGGCAGCAATTTGTGGCCCGCCCGGCAGCGTTTAGAGGTTCACCTTTTACATATGAATGTGCCGCTTCGTCAGCACCCCTGCATTATTTTGGGAGAGAGAAAGAGAGCGAGAGAGAGAGAGAGAGAGAGAGAGAGAGAGAGCCGAGCCCCGGGGTATTGGGAAGATGGCTTTCTCACGTCCGAAGTAAAGTTAATCTGAAAATTATTGAAAGTAAACACACGCCTAAAAACACCTTCCGTTGCAAAGCGCCACGCTCCCTTCTGGTGGTCTCATGTAGCCAGCAGAACAACGGCAATTTGTTGTGTTTATTCGCATCCGGTGAAATCAATGGCCCTTCGGTGCTGTGCGCTCTGCAGGCTTCCAGCCTAGCCGGGCTGCTGGCTACCGAGGGTGATAAATTAGAGCCGAAAGCCTCACGGGGACAAGCAGGCGCGGCCCCTGCCTCAGACTGCCTGACTGCAGAGAGGTGAGGGTGTCCTTGCCGCGCTGGGCCACCTAGTGCGTCCGAGACAGGAGCTGGCCTGGTAAGTGGTGACTCTTAGCCTGTCCTCTTTGCTTCTTCCTCCTCCCCCTGGGAGAGGCTGCTGAGGATCCGGAAGCAGGAATGTCTGCCGTGTGTGAGCCTCTGTTCTCTTTCAAAGAGAAGGGAGGCCCTCAGAGCAGCCCAGCTCTCTCGATGGCAGGTAAGCGCCCCTTCCCAGGGTTACCCGTCCCTGGCTTGCTTTGCCCCCGAGGCACTCGGGATGGACGACCTTTTCCCCAGGTTGAGAATGACCCTTTTGTTCCACGGCCTCATTTCCGAGTCAGTCTTCCTTTTCCCAGTCTGGGTGAGAAGTTCACATTCTCAGGCAGGGAGAACTTGTAGAACCCCGGTGGCCTTTCCGGAGGAGGCCCCTCAGGCGGGCTGCAGCCTTGTCTCGAGGGTTCTGTGGTTCTGGGCATTCAGTGTGTGACCAGATTATTCGTTTTCGCTCGTGGCTTGGGTATTCTCTGCTGTGAGGAAAATGTTATCCCCTTCTCACCCCGTCCACTGCGTCCCATTTTCATTTCTGCTCTGGGTGAGGGAAATTTCCAGGCTTTGGTTTCATGATGATGTACCTACCAGCAGGAAAAGGCCCTAGGGTTCCCGGGTTCCTGGGGAGGGAGGCCTGTTTGGGTACCTGCTCTGGGTCTTGGGGCAACACGTGGAGACGATTAACCGTGTTTGTGCTTTGCCGTCTTCTGGGAGAGCAGCGAGTGACCACGTTTGCAGTGGCCTGTGGAGAGGGCCGGCTGTGACCGAGAGCGCTGTCCGCGAGTACCCTCCGAGCCCCGGCCAGCGCAGGCCTCTGCTTTCGGCCCTGCCTTCGCGGCTAAGGGGGGCAAGCTGGAGGTGGAGAAGTCCTGTCCTGGGCCCGTTCCGTGTCCGTGTTCTATAGGCTGGCGTTTCCGTAACTCTGACCTTAATGTGCTCCTCTGAGAAAACAAGGTCTGTTTTTGCAGCAGGAGGGTTGGGGATGGAGGAGGGAGAGGAGGAGGAGGAGGAGGGATGATTGCCGGTTTGACAAAACAGCTATCATTTATGGAGTGCTTACTCTTTGCCAGGCCTGAACTTCCTTAATCCTTTTGTAACTCTTCAAGGTACCATGACCTCCACCCTCCAGAAGGATAGAGGCACAGAGAGGTTAAGTAGCTTCCTTAAGCTGCACCTCTGGGCCTAACCACTGTGGCACCCTGCCTGCACCATCTGCGGCCTGTTTTCCTTTTTTTTAAACATTTATTCATTTTTGAGAGACAGAGAGAGACAGAGTGTGAGTCGGGGAGGGGCAGAGAGAGAGGGAGACACAGAATCCGAAGCAGGCTCCAGGCTCCGAGCTGTCAGCACAGAGCCCAACGTGGGGCTTGAACTCACGAATCATGAGATCATGACCTGAGCTGAAGTCAGACGCTCAACCGACTGAGCCACCCAGGCTCCCTGATCTGCGACCCGTTTTATCAGAATGCGTGCCCCGGCTTCCGAGTGCGGTGGCCAACTTGTGGCCACCCTACCTGTGTGGCCCACGATGCCCATCTCCGCCTGTTGGTTGGGTTTTTCCTCATTCAGGCCCCACAGGCTCACTGTCCACATTAAGGAAATTTAACACCCACCAAAACACACCATGAGGCTGATCCTCATGGGGAAGCGTTTGGCCTTTCAGCTGGGGCCCTTTTCTCTCTCCAGAGGAGACAATTCCCTGTCATGGTGTGTCATTTCCTAGGCTCTGAGAATGTTGAGGGCTGTGACTCAGGTGCCGGATGTGGGTGGGGGTGGGGGTGCCTGGTGTGCCCGTGTCTGGCGGGCCTGGATGGAGATTGGAAAAGGCTGTGGGGGAGGGGAGATGACCACACAGGCTCCCCACCCGCAGCCTATTTTGTGGCCTGGGCCACGTTCTGGTGCCACCATTGGAATACCGGGAGGTGAATATGCTTCCTGGGGACTGCCTTTGAGAGAAGGCAGGCATCATTAGTCGGACAAACACAGTTTTCTACTGCCCTTGTTCTGGAGTGCTCCCTGTTTTTTTTTTTTTTTTTAAATTTTTTTTTTAGCGTTTTATTTATTTTTGAGACAGGGAGAGACAGAGCATGAACAGGGGAGGGTCAGAGAGAGGGAGACACAGAATCTGAAACAGGCTCCAGGCTCTGAGCTGTCAGCCCAGAGCCCGACGCGGGGCTCAAACTCACGGACCGCGAGATCATGACCTGAGCCGAAGTCGGGTGCTTAACCGACTGAGCCACCCAGGCGCCTCTGGAGTGCTCCTTGTTGAGCACAACCCCATCCCACCACCCAGCCCTGTGTTAGGAGTCCATCTTGCAGAGCTGAGGACCGCCTCTCCCTGCGTGAGGCTGTGTGCGGGTCTCAGAGTCGAACCACTGCCTGGGTTCAAATCCCAGCCCTGCCACTTGGGTCATCTTGAGCAAAAGCGATTTGGAGAGAAGTACCCCACAGGCATTTTGAACAGCGCCACCTACATTGTGTGTAGTAAGAGGAAGCCTTAGCTGTTAATCCTCGTGGCTCAGGAAAGCTAAGAGGCGGGGTTATCTTGACGTACTGTGTCCCTTAAGTCAGGGGACATCTGGGAAGGGCTGAGCAGGATTGTTTCTGGTGGTTCACCAGACACAGGTTGGAGAAGGATCTCATCACATGCTTGGTTCCCGATACGCAGTAGGCCCTCTCTTATTATTAAGATTTCAGCGGATGTCACAGGAGGGGAAAGTTCTGCTGTTTCCTGCTTCATGCCAAGCTGTTCTCCTGAGTCACCGCTCCGTCTTTTGCCTGGAGGAGCTCTTCTCCCTCGCCCACGTTAACTCCTTCAGAACCAGACTTATTTTGGGGCTGGCCGAGGGGGTAGGACGCGGAGGGTGGCTGGTGAGCCAATGCAGTAGACTCACAGGCCGTGCTACTCACAAAAAGGACTTCCAGGTCAAGGGTGAACCATTTCCCTGGTGATTCAGTCTATGGTGGCTCTTTGTCATCCTTCCAAGTTTATAGATGAAATGTGTTTGGCAATAAGTCCTTGTCAGAATTAAATCATTAAAGAAGGAGGAAAAAAAAAACCCAACTTGAGTCAGCTTTCTGGAAGAGGTCCTTAAGAGGCTTTGTTGCCATGACTACAGCGAAGTCCACACCCCCCATTCGCTCACCACCTGAGGCCTACGTGTTTGTACGTCAGAGTGATGACCTGCCTGCTCCCTCCCAAGGACCGTGAATGCAGTTGGTGTTTTGCAGTTTTCTCCCTACGAGTCTCACTGACAGCCTCTGCCTTTGACAGATGTGTCTATTGCTTAGAGCCTATTAAACTCCTGCCCCTTGGACACAGCCGCTGATCTCTCGTTAACTCTGGAGGGAGTCGCTGTGTTTGTAGTCAGGAACAGAATTGGGGTTTTGATGGTTTGCTGGGATTAGAAGGTTGGGGTGCTCTTAGCTAGGGGCAGCCTTGGGTCAAACCCCGCCTCGCCGAGCAGGATCTTTGTTTCCCCTTTCGGTTCCTGCTGGGCTGGGACAAAACTCAGTCTGGCTTAAGTTGCTTATGTGTGTGTTTCTCCCCTCTTTCTCATGGAATTAATGAGTTGGAAAGTTCAAAAGGGACTTTACTTTTTTTATTAAAAATTTTTCTTGATGTATATTTTTGAGAGCGTACGCAGGGGAAGGGGCAGAGAGAGAGGAAGACACAGAGCCCGACGTGGGGCTTGAACTCACAAACCGCAAGATCGTGACCTGGGCCGAAGTCGAGCACGTAACCAACTGAGCCACCCAGGTGCCCTTCAGAATGGACTTTAAGGTCCTCTAGTCCTGTAGTTTTAATCTTTAGTGTTGGTGATATCTTTAGGAAGGTGAAGTAGGTGTGGCCCCCCCTCTGCCAGGAAGTTGTGTCCTTGTACAGAACTGTGGCTTGTGGATCATGGGTCCCTGAAGCACTTTCCAGGCTCCAGGTGAGAAGTTCTGGTCTGGCCCCTTCCTCCCTTGTGCCATTTTGCAGATGGAGTCTGAGTGGAAGAGAGACCGGCCTGGCATCTCCTTGTCTTGCCTCGCCTCCTTGCTCGGCTGCTGTTTCCTCAGACCCAGACCAAGCCCACAGGTGGCGGTGGGGCAGGAGAGGAGCTGGGCTTACCGTGTGGAACAGGGTTCTCTAGACTTGAGAACTTGGATTCCATCCCCTACACACATACCCTGGGGTGTGCATCCGGGTTCTCTGGAGGGCTTGCTACCCCACAGACCACCAGGCCCTAGGCTAGAGTGTCTGATTCTGCAGATCTGCGGGGCCTGAGAATGTACATTTCTTGCAGATTCCCAGGTAATGCCACTGCTGCTAGTATGGGGACTACTCTTTGGGATCTGTCGTCCCAGGGGGCCTCAGCCGCAGGTGGGTAACTTAGACGCCCAAGGAGGGGCTGGTGCCCTTTCTGGCTGTCAGAGGCTGACTGTTGTTAGCTGCCTTCTGTGTTCTAGCTCGGTGATTCTTCAGGAGGCCAGTCCCACCCCCTCTGGGGGTGTTTGGGAAGTATGTGGGGGTGCTTTTAGTTGTCACTGTGTGTGGGAGTACTGCTGGCAGCGAGCGGCAGGGTGCCCAGGTGGTCCTTATGATGGGGAAGCGCTCTCCCTTCCAAAAATCTAGTGCGTTCCATTAAGAAACCTGGAAATGCACAATTTGTTTTCCTGAGTGTGCCCCTAACTTTTCCACTGATGTGTCTTTGCTCATGTACTTTCTTCTTTAAAGAAGTCTACCCATCAACGGGCGCCTGGGTGGCTCAGTCGGTTAAACATCAACTTCGGCTCAGGTCGTGATCTCGTACTGCGTGAGTTCCAGCCCCGCATTGCATTCTGAGCTGATGGCTCAGAGCCCGGAGCCTGCTTCAGATTCTGTGTCTCCCTCTGTCTCTACCCCTCCCCCGCTTGCATTCTCTCAAGGATAAATAAACGTTAAAGAAAAAAAAATCTACCCACAGATGAAACAAAAACATCCCAAATACCCAAAGCTTTGCCTAATTGCTTTCAATTTTGGCCTGGCCCAGGTGCCATTTTGTTTGGGATGCATTTCCTTGTGGCCCCCAAAACACCTTTTCTAAATGCACATATTCTGACAGCTGAGCGGGGTTATTTGGGTTTATGAGGTCCACATTCAACAACCCCCAAAACTCCTTCCTGCGGTCCCTCCAAGCCTGTGGTGATTGGTCCCAACGGTGCCTATCTGGTGACCTTTTTAAAATCCTGAATCAGGCCGTCGTCATTTGCTCATTACTGGCTTTGGTTTGCACCTGCTGCTTTTTATGTGAAACTCAATCTCCTGAATACCTCAGTTTAAGTTTTATTTTGATAGTCTACACTCATGATACACAAAGTACACAAGGGTACACCGTGAAAAATAATCCCTCCCCCACGCCCCGAATGTTTTCTTCCACTAGTTGCACTTTCGAACTCTGTAATACTTTTGTGTTCATCCAGAATGTTCTAGGCTTGTGCGTACTTAGATATATGACATCTTTTTTGGGGTGTGTTGTCTATTAACGGTGCTTAGAAATGTGTTGCTTTTTTTTTCACTTAATGCAGAAGCTTGGAGACGGTCATACATCCGTTTGTGTAGAAGTGTCTTTAAAAAAAAATTTTTTTTTGACATTTTTATTTATTTTTGAGACTGACCTGGAGCATGAGCAGGGGAGGGGCAGAGAGCGAGAGGGAGACACAGAATTGGAAGCAGGCTCCAGGCTCTGAGCTGTCAGCAGAGAGCCTGATGTGGGGCTCAAAGCCACCAACTGTGACGAGATCATGACCTGAGCCAAAGTTGGACACTCAACCGACTAAGCCACCTAGGCGCCCCAAGGTGCCTTCTTATTCTTAAGGGCTGCAGAATATTCCACTGTATGAGAGGTGCCTGGCTGGCTCAAGAGCATGTATGTGACTCCTGATCTCAGGGTTGTAAGTTCAAACCCCATGTTGGATATAGAGGTTACTTAAAAAAAAAAAAATAAAAAAAATAAAAAAGGATATCCCACCATATGGCTGTGGTATGGTATTAGACTAGTCCTTAATTTGTGGACGTGTAAGTCATTTCCAGGCTTGGGTACAACATGCAGTGCCTCTCAGTTGAATTTTCTTGCAGGTACTCTGCTTCCTATGACTGTATCTGTGGAATGTGTTTCTAGGAGGACATTGTTGAGTCAAAGACTAGGTGGGGAAGGTGAGAGACTCTTTACTGTGAGGGTGGAGGTGGGTGGGGATCTCTGCGGGCCTGAGAGAGAGGAGGTTCCCTCTGGGGGAATGCCAATCCCAGGCGGCACCTTTTCAGTGAGTTTTCCCCCCGCTAACTAGCTATGCTGTGCCTCTGGGCCAACCCTTTGGCTCTCTCTGGGCCTCCATTTGGATGTCTGTGGGATGGTCCTCCAAGCTCTGGGGTCTGTTCTCCCTCAAGGTGCCTGTGGTTAACATTTAATTTCCTCGCGGGGCTGTGTCTCAGCGCAGCACCCAAATGCTGAACGCTTATTCAGGATTTTTCTGAAGTTGCCCGGTGAGAATGGAGAGTTCCATCCTGTGGACTGGATTTCGCAAAAGCAGTTCACTGTCTCCTTTAACGAGCCTATTGGAAGATGCTCTGCCTTTCATTCAAAGGATCCCCCCTCCCCGCCCCACCCCCGGAGGCCTTGCTTGTATCCATCCTGGACCATGCTCATCTGCCCCAGTGGCCCCTGTCCACACTCGGAGGTCGGTGACGCATGGTGTGGCCCGCGTGCTGGGGCTCACCCGCAAGTTAGATCTGGAGGAGGAGCGTCGTCAGGTTACCTTTGGGGGTAGTCGTCGTTCTGGATTCCACACCCTACCCCATCACCTCTGCTCTCACGCACCGTCTCTCCTCGTGCCTGTAACATCTTTCTCAGAACGTAAGGTGCATCATGCTGCGCCATTGTTTCGTCCCTACGCTCATGAGACCGCCATCGGGTGTGGAATGAATGGATCCAAGGCCTTGCAGGTGAAGAGTGGGTGGTGGTGGACGTGTCTGTGTTTAAATGAGATGCTGGGAGAGTAAAAACGGAAAGGACTGAATCGGCGAGGGTGAGGCTGGCCTGGCTCAGATGCGAATCAGCGAACGTGTCATTTATGTCCATCTCTTCGGAGGAGAGTAGCAAGCACGACACCGTCAATGTTGGCCTCTTCCGCAAAGAAGTGTGTGCGCCTTCAGTTTCTTGAAGTGTGTGGGCTGGTTGGTCGATCTTTCATGGTTTTCTGCGTGTTGCCATCAGGAGAAGAAGTGTTTCTTTGGGATGCGGACAGGGCACCAGTGCCCGTGCGACAACTCATGGCGGCTGGGTCGTGGCCTGGTCGGTGGGGACACAATGGGGATTTTGGCCAAAGGGAGAGCACGCTTCCACCCAAAAGTGGCCTGCGGGGGTGCAGATCCATCTGGTGGTATCAGGCCCTACAGGCCCTGATCTGGTTTTTGTTTTTGTTTTTTAAGAGAAGCCAGAAACCTAGGTTGTTATGTGAAGTTTCTCGATTTTATATTTTGGCAGTGAATTAAAATGTTAACAAATGGTATGTAGGCTGAAGAAAGACGGTCTGACCTTTGAGCCAGTTAACCGAAGAGCCGGGGTAAGTGTATTCTAGGAGGAGGACCACTAAAATGGCATGGGGCCCGGGGACAAGATGCGCTGTGCCCCCCCACACCCACACCCGCTCCCTGTGGGGGCTGGGCCTCCCTGACTGCTTTAAAATATGTGGTCCTGTGTGTCTCTTTCAGATCCTGGCTCCACAGAGAGAACAGCCCAGAAAAGAAAGTTCCCCAGCCCTCCGCATTCTTCCAATGGCCACTCACCACAGGACACATCAACAAGCCCCATTAAAAAGAAAAAGAAACCCGGCTTACTGAACAATAACAATAAGGAGCAGGTAAAGGGCCGCTGGGAATGGTGTCCACACCAGCAGGACGAAGGCTGTAGTGGGAAGCGGTTCAGCTTTCCGGGGGTTTCTGACAGCCGCTGTTCTTGGCATTTAGCAGGCTGCCTTGCTGCAGCTGTCATTTGCATAGGACAAGAAGGACAGCCCCAAATGGGTCTGTGTAGCGATTTCTGTTAGCTTTTTTCAGATCTGTGTTGGGGACAGGGCAGTGACCCAGATGAGATGAAGGATACTGTGCTTTAGGATTTGGGGATTTTCCCTGGATTTTGTTTTTGCACTCTAGGGCTGTTTCCCCACGTGGCCTGAGGATTTTTTTTCCTGCTAGGCCAGGCTGGTAGGATGGTTCTGAGCTCTGCCTCGGGGTGGTTGCGTGGCTAAGGCAGGCTCCCTCCTGGTCTCAGCTTTCTCATCTGTAAAATAACGGGTTTAGGTCTGTGGTCAGACAGCTGCTGTCTCTACCCGTTGTCCACTCTCCCCTTGGTCTCATTGCGTGTAGACCCCAGGCGGCACGAGTCTTCTCTAGACCCCAACCTCCTTCTGCAGCCGGGACCTATCAATGAGATAGGAATATCCATGAGCCATCTTGGATCTTGCTTAAGAGACCTAGTTTTAAAATTCTCGAACGCAAGCTAGATATTCTTCTGATTTAAAAAAATGAGAGCTGCTTTCGTGGACCCTGGGGTCCAGTCTCCTAGTATTGGAAGAAACAGGATGTCCCAGGGGTTCTGATACCATTTCAGCAGGGATTCCTTGGGACGTATTCATCCATCTTGTGCATTATGGACTGCTGACGTGGGCCCTGGGGATTGGAGGTTGACTAAGACAAGGTTGTTACTTTCATGGGAAAGAAACCTAGCAACGGTTAAATGCCCAGAACTGGGAGAGGGGTACATTTCTGCACACTAATCTATTTCCATTCTCAAAATTACATAGCGAAATGCCAGCTCTGCCTTTGCCGTGTGGCTGTGGGCAAGTTAACCTCTTTGTGCCTGCTTTTCTCATCTACCGATGGGAATGAAGGTCCTGCTCCTGAGTGCACAGGGTTGTTGGGACGAACTGAGCCCACTGATGCAAATCATAATAATAAAAATTAAGCCAGGCTCGACACGAAGTGGAATAATCCCACAAACCATGTGTGAAATCGAGAAACGACAGCTGTAGAAGTGTTCTAGAACTGGGCTGTTCGGTATGATTGCCACAAGCCCTGTGTGGCCACTGAGCACCTACCTGCAAATGTGACCCAGGGACTGATTTTTTTTTTTTTCCCCCTGGGTTGGATAGTGCAAGTCTAATGAGTTGGGAATCCTGTTCAAAGAGAAGAAACAGATGGGTCCTAAATACATTTTTAGGGAGATTGAGAAAGATACGCCAGTATTGGCAATAATAATCATAAAAGCAGTGTTGACTCACTCCCTGTTGTAAGCATTTTTCTGTGTTAATGTTTATAATCTTCCTGTGAGAAAGGGCTGTAATTACCTCCCTTCTGCAGATGAAAACACCGAGGTTCAGAGAGGTTAAGTTGTCTCCTCAAGGCCTCTGAGCAAATTAGAAGCTGCATTCGAGCTCAGGTCGGCCGGTCTGGCTTAAAGCAGTGGCGACCATCTCTGTCACCCAGGAGCCATCCCATAGCTGCTGGGAGTGAAGACTGAAAACGAAACCCCAAGGCCACAGATAATCCCCAAACCTTAATTTAGCTAGTAATTGAACTTCCTGGGCAAACCCTCCCTTATCGGATACCAGGACGCCTCAAGGCAGATACTGTCCCCTCTGTGCAGAAAGCCTTCTCCTTCAGCCTCTCTCTGTGTGTGCGCACACGCATCATGCTTTTTGAACTCCTACCTGTCTTTTAAGGAACTGGCTCGTAACTCTCTTTCTGGAAGCCGATCAGCTTGGGCAGTCCACACGTTTTCTTCTCTCCCTTCCCCATCCGTGTGTACCATTTCTCTTAACACATGAGGCCCGTGAACACAATGTCGGTCCATGTTTCCCTGAGAAATAGCCACAGGGTGGAGGTTCGCATAGGCACAGTGCGTTCTAGACGTAGAAAAGAGGAGACCCCGAGTAGCTGGACACAGGACACGGTGACGCTCCTGAATAATCTGTAATCTTCAGTATTGATAGGAGAGTTTACAGGACTGTTGCACAGGGGAAGTGTCCTGACCCAGAGGTCGGACTCTAGCCTCACTGCATCTGGGAAATTCACTCTGGGACCTCGTCAGTTGCTTTCCTAGCTTTGAGCTTCAGTTACCTTGTAAAATAGCGGTTTGGATTGGGAACATTATAAGGTTGATTGTAGGTTTTTCAGATCTAAAACTCCCTGGGGCCCAACCGTCAGGAGTTGGCGAAAGAGAAACGGGCTTAACTGTAAAGAAATGAAATTCTTGAACCTTGACCCCATAATTCATTCTAGCATATGGTATTTGCATAGTAGCAACAGCCTCCCTCACGCACAGTCTGTTTTTCCTTAAGGGGAACTTAAATTCCTTAAAAAAAATTCTTCTGGGCACTTTCCCTTTTCTCTTTCTTCATTTTAGAATTTTATAGCATTACAGAATTATGGAATTAAAGGCAAATTGTAGGTCCACGAGTGCTGGGTTTTACCAATAATATAATTTCTTAGTCACCAACATTTGAAGATCATGAGATTTCAAATAACAACTTGTATTTTTGGGTTCTTATAAAAACTCAGAAAAATCCAGCAATAGCTGGAGCGGAGTAGAGCTTGCTCCTTTCGACGCAGGGCCTGTGGGCTGTAGTTTTCCACACTCCCCACCCCTCCCCGCAGCGCGACACCCGACTTGCTTTGCTCATTCCTTCTGCCTCTGGTTCTCTTAAGTGTTCAAGTGCTTTTGGTTTTTGGCACATGTCAAGATTCTTCTCCCCTTCCTCTCTTTGTCTTCTACTTTCTTTTTTGTGTTCAAAAAAATAAATCCTCTCTGGCCTCATAGAAACACCCTCCCTGCCCCCATAGTTTTCCATTTTTGGTAGAGACCTTTTCTTACCAAGTGGAGATGGGGGTTGAATTTTTGAGGTTGGACCCTGTGTCACTCATTTTTCATGTATTAGGAATTCAGTACTTTTAGGGAGTTGCAAGAGGAACTTTAAAACACACTTTAGTTTTAGGGAAAAAAGTATTTAGGGCTTACAGTTCATTTTTTATGGCTCTTTGGTCCAGTGGTTTTGCCCTGTAGGAACGGTTTGAAAACATGTAGGTGTTTTTTCTACATCCCAAAGCCTGGAAGGATGCTCTGGCATTTTGTGGAAGAAGGTTAGGTTGCCAAATGTCCTGCAGTAGATGGCCCAAGAAATATCTTCCCTCAAATGACATTAGGGCCTTTACTGAAAAATACCATTCTAACTTTCAGTTCTCAGGACATCTGACTTTGAAGACTCCTTTTGGGAGGTTTATTTTTATTTTATTTTTTCCCCATCATTAAAGGATTGAGAAGTAATCTGCTAACAGATTGGGTGTATCTTTGATCAACTATGGCAAAGAAACATGGGTTTCCTCCTCACTGCCCCTGAGCACAGGGTATATACATACCATAAATGGGTGGGCTAGAACTTACTTTCTCGGGCCCACGCATTGTCTTAAGAACTTAAACATACTCCGGAAGTCCCTTGTTGGGCTGGGGCAGTGTATTAATAGTTGGGACTGTGAAGGGGGTTGTAGGCTTGCTGGCTTCTCCCTCAGCCCAGGCGGCACTGGGAGAGTGTATCTGCCTCGCTGCCCCGATCACTGGAGCTGTCCTGGGGCTGCTGCTTAAGAGGGGCCAAGTTCTGCCCCTCCCTGTTGTCTCGCCAGCGTCCAGGCTGAATGCCAGTGACATTCCTCACACTCCAGGGCTGGGCAGTTTTTCCTTAGAGCACTGTTTGTGCTTTAAATGCTGAAGAATAAAAGCTGAAACAAGGGCTCTTTTCACTTACATATGTTACCTCTGCTCCAGGTAGGGATTCGTGTTTGTGGCCCCTCCACAGGGGCCCCTCCACGGTCCTACATGTACTCTGTGCTCCCACACAGCCGGCGTACCCATTTTCCGGTTTACACAGACCAGGTGTCAGCTCACTACAGCCTGTGAGCCGGGTGGGCCCAGAGCCTGTTTTTGTAAATAAAGTTTTATTGGCACGCAGCCACGTTCATTCATTTACATACTGTCTCCGGTTGCTTTTCTGCTAGTGTGGCCGGCTTGAGCAGTTGTGCTAGAGAGACATCACATGACCTGCAGAGCCTCAGCTATGAACTGTCTTCACAGAACCCTTTGTAGAAGTTTTTGGTCACTGGTATAAGACTGAGGTGTTCTAGAAGTGAGTTCATGAGCCCATCTGTTTTCTTGTTAATCAGCCTGTGGAAGAAGCAGGGAAATAACATTTGCTCACACAGCCTGCAGTTATCCTGTAAGAACATAGGTTGCAGCCTTACTAGCAGGCTGGTAACACACCTTATGCATAGGGGGAGAAAATCATAACTCCTTTCACCTGGAATGGTTCGCTTTTCCTCTTTTAAATGTTCCATATTTGTTATCAGCCTGTTTGTATGGAGCAGGAAACAGCAGATGAGGCAGGTATCTGATTGAGATTAGCGGCCAGCCCGTTCTCAGCAATACAGCTGCTGCTTGTGGAACGAGGGAATAGCCTGCAGAGCGTTTGGAGCAGCCTGGCACCCGGCCCCGCCCCGTGATTCCCCCCCAGGAACACCCATTCCCAGCCAGTTGTGGGGTGGGGGTGAGGACTTGGGGCGGGGGGAAGCTTCGCTTCACGAGTGGCCATCCCGGGCTTCTTCTAGACAGGAAGGACCTGGGCTGCCAGTTAGGGAGATTAGCTGGCCTCTCGATCCTTCCAGTTTTGTGTAGATTGACTCTTCCTGTCCTATTATTAACTTGCTGAAAGGAAGTCGGGCGCTGAGCTATGGCTTACTGCTATGTGGCAAAAGCCACAAAGGCGTTCTGAAAGACCTCGGGTTGGAAATAGTTCTGCTTGCTTGATATGTGAGGCTTATCTTTCAGTACGAGGATCTTCTCCCCCTCTTCCCACTCCCCACCTACCTCTTCTTTCTTGTCGTCCTGCTTCTCCTCCCCTCCCCCCCCCACCCCCCTTCACCCCTGTCTTCCTGCCCCAAATGCACACAACCATTTCCTAGGCAGATAGCGAACGTTGTTACATTGTGGTTCTCAACCAAGGGCCGTTTTACCCCCGAGGGACGTTTGGCAATATCTGGAGACCTTTTTGATCCTCACAGTTGTGTGGATGGGGTCCTGGCATCCAGCCACGGATGCTCCCACACATCCTACGGTGCACAGGACAGCTCCATCCCACAAAGAATTTTCTGGCCCGAACGACAGCAGTGAGGGTGCGAGCCCCCGCTGTAGGTGGTGTTCTGCTTGTATGTCCCCTTCTGTGGAGTTCCTAGCTGTTTTCCGATCCCCCCCCCCCCCCCCCCCCCGCCCAGCTCTTTGCATGAAACAGAAGGTATTTTTGAACTACAGAGAATGTTCTGTGAGGGGGTCACTTGGGCATTAGAGTCTCTCCTCACCCGGCATCGTCTTATACAGGGAATCAGGGCGAGAGAGGGAGCTGTGAGACTCCTGATCTGGGCCTGGGGGCCAGAGGAGTTGTTTCAACCTAGTTTTTTCAGCTCTTCGGTAAGAGTAGCTGTGTGTGTCCTGCGTCCCTCTCTGGGTGGTCGTGAGGACAAAATGAATATAGCGTGTATGATAGTATGTTGAGTATGCAGTCTGGAGAGAATATTGTAACGGTGTTATTCTCTGGAAACCCAAGTATAGAGCAGTGCACCAGACCTGAACCAGGGAAAGAACGGGGCTCAAATATTATGCAATCATCCTTAAAAATCTTAGTTGGTTTCTTAGTAGAAATGAGAGTGGGGAGGCTTAGAAGGATGGATTAAAAAAGATCTGCTAAGGAAGCATCTGGGAGGCTCTTTATCAAGGAGTATAGAAATAGCAGGCATTTTGAGAACGTTAAAACCTCATAATAAAAACCAGGAACAAGACACAACTGCTTGTAATCTTGACAGTTCTGGGAATTATCCTGGGAGGGGGGGAGGGTCTCGGGATAAAATAAGGGCCTCATATAAATTAGGAAAAAAAGAAAACTAGTATAAAAATATTAGAGATGAATAGACAAAACAGATGTTGCTTAGAGAAGATACTAAAAAAAAATTTTTTTTTTAATGTTTATTTACTTTTCAGAGAGAGATGGAGACAGAGTATGAGCAAGGGAGGGTCATAGAGAGAGGGAGACACAGAATCCGAAGCAGGCTCTAGGCTCTGAGCTGTCCGCACAGAGCCCAGCCCGATGCAGGGCTCGAACCCACAAACTGCAAGATCATGACCTGAGCTGAAGTCAGAGGCTCAACCAACTGAGCCACCCAGGCGCCCCGAGAAGATACTATTTTTAATCAATAAACTAAGAACCATTTATTTGCGAGGTCAGGATTGGAAAAATCCAACATCATTTCTATGTACCAACAATAACTAATTAGACAAGAGAGTAGAAAAAAATCCCATTCATAGTATCAACAGAAATTAGGCAGCTTTAACCAGCATATGAGATCTTTGTGGAGGAAAACGGTAATGTTTTGCTGACAAGGAGGGAAAGAAGCTCACTGTCAGAGATAGGTGCTGTGGTTGTGGAGATTAGCTATTATCCATAGAAATCGAGGCTCCAAGTGGGTTGAGGATCTTTAAGAAGACCACGTAGGCAGTCACTGGGCCACTTTGATGCTTACCACCAGACTCTCTCGTAGTACTTCTGAAATACTGTGTTTGTTACTAATTTCCAGTAGACGTTTTCCCGATAAGTTTCTTCTGAGTGATCTTACATGTTTGGAGTATGTCTTTGCTGGATTCTATAATTTATTATTGGGGAGACATTTCTCGTGTTTTGAGGACATTACCATGTTCAAGAATCATAGCTTCAAGAAGCCTCTGATTGGCTCTGATACTTTATGCATTGTGGGGGGTAGACATAAAAAATGAATGCCCCCCCCTTTTTTTCCTGTGACTTAAATTCAGTTGATCTGTTCTCCAAAAGCCCGTGGAAAGAATCGTAGGGTGAATTGCCACACATTTGTTGGCTTTGTTTAGACTTCCATACCTGTGTTAATAATATTAGTAATGGCAGCAGTGTGTTAAATGCACATGTTGTTATATCGTCTCGTTTAATCCCAACCAGAATTCCATGAAATTGGGTATTATCACCCCCATTTTACAGATGAGAAAATTGAAGCTGAGAGATGAAGAGATTTGCCCAGGGTCATGCAGCTGGTAGAGCTCAGATTTCAACCTGGGTGTGCCTAGGTCGTAGCCATTATAACTCTTCTGTTAGGGTAGGCTATTAACTCTGGTCAGACACCAGCTTTTCAATCTATGGCTTCTGCCAATAGAGGAGAGAGGGAGAAAAGGAAAGTCTCTTAGTATCTAACGAGCTGCAAACTGTGTATTTAGTAGAGTAACCCAAGATAGCTTTGTAATGAATGTGTGAAATGCTGTGATTTTCTTTTGTTGTTGTTGACGTATTTGTTCAAATTCCTTTTGCGAATGCGCATGTGTTTTGAAACTGAACCTGTCTCTCTTGCCTACATTTCAGTCAGAACTAAGACATGGTCCGTTTTACTATATGAAGCAGCCACTCACCACAGACCCTGTTGATGTTGTACCGCAGGATGGACGGAATGATTTCTACTGCTGGGTTTGTCACCGGGAAGGCCAAGTCCTTTGCTGTGAGCTCTGTCCCCGGGTTTATCACGCTAAGTGTCTGAGACTGACATCGGAACCAGAGGGGGACTGGTTTTGTCCTGAATGTGAGGTTAGTTCCTGACGAACGAATGCATTCTCTGCCTCATTTCCTCTCCTTTTTCTTTCTTCCTTTGATTTTAAAAGTTTCAAATCATCCAGATATGGAAAAAAAAAAAAAAAAAAAAAAAGAAATTTCTTGCATTCCCCTTGTTCTATCCTGGTCACCCCCCTTTGGGGACCAGCTTTGGCAGGGGTCTCAGCACTGCGGCTTTTTGGAAAAACAATTGCACTGAGTATTGGTTTTGATTCTTCCTGGGTCTTTGGATCACTCTGGGATCTGGAACCTTCTCCGAATTCTCCCGTAATGAACATTTCAGAAGTTAAGTCCTAAACCGTTAACCGTTCACATGTCTTGAAAAGATCGCATGCGGGGGTCTCCTCATCTTGGATGGCGTCTCCTGCTGCCTCATTGAATCATCGGTGGTAGCCGAGCCCAGAAGACCACTTTTGGTTGCATGCTGCTTATGGCTGTCATCCGATGCTCTCAGGCACGCCACAGCTGTTTCTGCAGTGCCCATTGGGTGCTAGGGATTCGGCAGGGAGCAAAAAGGGGCACGCATTACAAGCTTTTCAGGAGAAGAGGACGAAAACCCAATGAAAGGAATCAAAGAGGAGGAATGGGGAGTAGGGAGGGTGGAGGGCGTTTTCCGTTACAAGTGAAGAGGCCCGGGAAGGTCTCCCTAAAAAGATTTGAGAATGGCCCGCAGGGAGGGAAGAGTGAGCTGTCTTCAGGCATAGGGTGCTGTGGGCACAGAACCAGAGTAGAAGCCCCGTGAGGAACACGCATCCGGGTCGGAAAGCCGAAATGCTTTTCGTTAACACCATTATTACTGTTCTCCTCAAATCTGAGGTGGCTTCTTTTCTTGGCGACTTGGCAGACTACGACGCTTTTTCAAAATGCTGCAAATGATGTCATCTGCAGACTCATTTCATGCAGGGTGTCACTTCGGTTCGAAGGTATATTAGAGCTTGGTCTCAAACAACGAGATCTTTAGGGAGGAGAAAAAGCAAGCTTTATCAATAGTGGTGATACTGCTTTTGTGTTGGGAAAAGAGAAAAATAAATACTTGAAAAGAAATTCGACATCAGATCGATATGATGATGACGTTTTAATGGTGTTCTGTGGCTAGGATTGTGAAAGATGGCGGCAGGCTCCCGTTGGGTCCCTCAAGACAGGGCGACGTGTGGGACGTGCTTTGCTCAGCGATGCCCTCTTGTTGTGGGGCTCCACCTGGTTCTGTTACATTCAGGGTGGGCAGCGGAGCCTTCATCCGTGTCCTTGTGTCTTGACCCACCCTTCCCGATGGTTTAATAATTTTCCAGAAACGAGAGTGGCTTTTGCTGCAGATAGGTCTTGATGAATGTGGACTGGAACATGTGGGATTTATTTTGCTGCGTAGAAAGAGCCCAGAGGCAGGGCCAGGCCAGGGTTTGTTCATAGCCAGACTCTTTCTGTTTTCATTGCTGAGGCGATATGTCCCCCATGGCCATAGGATGGCTGCTGGGGTTTTTTTTTTTATCACTTGTGTCTAGACAAAAATCCCTCTAAGGGGAGGAGTGTTTTCTCTTTTCAACCCTTTTTAAAAATCAAGCAGAAGGACTTTGCCCTTCAGCCTCCAGCTGACTTGCCCTTGGCCTCACTCATTGGTCAGGATCGGATCGGTCCTCATGCAAAAAAGTCTTGGAAATGCCTCTCTGGCACTTGGAATCTATATTGTGGGAACCAGGCACTGCCAGCCGGGAGAGAGGGATTGAGGATGGAGGATAAGTGAATTTGTTCGCCATGGATAGTTACCTGGAAACACACAGCAGTTCAAACAAACAGGTATTCTGTGTCTAAGATTTCGGGCCACACATTTCTTCCAGGGGTGCATTGGCAGTGCAGTCAACTGGGAAGACTGGCTGTTTCAGGCTCTGGGAGCCAAGCAGTTAGATGCATGCGTCACATACCGTTTTCAGCTTCTGAGCAACTCTTCTGTTGCCCTTTTCCTCGACAACCAACCAGACACATCTGAAAGTTCCTTTTGGAGGATCCAGAGATATAAAGGATGAAAACGAAATCAAGATTAATTGGAGAAAACTTTTCTCAGCTCTCCCTACACAGATGGTTAAAGAGTGTTTCCTGACATCATCAGAATTTGCTATTTTCGTTGTTGTTGCTACATAAGGAGTCTGACTCCGGGATATGCTACCAGATTTACATAGCAGAGTCTGGTTTCAGACATTTCTCTGGGCCTCTTCTTTGATGGGAATTTCCCTTTCAAGATGACATTTATTTCTCATGGAGACAGACAACGAGACTGTGCGCCTTGCGTAGTTTGCCTAGAATGTCCTGAGTGGGTTCACATCCGTGGTGACAGAGAATGAAGCCATATTTATATTTAGTTCACTGCCACCCCTTGGATTGTTTCTACGGAGAAGACTGTCCTTTTCCATCAGTGATGTCATTGAGTGTAATGCCTCATCAGTTTCCTGAAAGGTAGCCCAGAACCCTAAGGGGATCAAATTAAGTGGCTGATTTCATTGTGTACAGAGATACCCTGGAACCGTCAATGGTCTTTCCTTTTCACATCCCCTTCTTGAGAACCCACAACCGTAATCGTGATTTTTCAGGTCCCTGCCTACCTGCATCTTTCTCTGATTAGGTCATCTTCATGAGTGCAAAACCCTTCCCAGATAAGGTCATCAGTGGATTGATGTGCCTCTTAATTTTTATCTACCGATTCAGTGTATGATCGAGTAGATTGGGGTCCTTCTCAAGTGAAACAACCAATCTTGTTTGGATGGAAAGGATTTTTTTTCTTTTTATATGTGCCTATCGGAACACATAAAAGGGAGGAAAGGGAACTATGGATGGGGATAGTAACTTTTTTCTAACCGGACGTTTGTGTGATTTTGACTTGTAGAAGATTACAGTAGCAGAATGCATCGAGACTCAGAGTAAAGCCATGACAATGCTCACCATTGAACAGCTCTCCTACCTGCTCAAATTTGCCATTCAGAAAATGAAACAGCCAGGGGTAAGAAGAAAGTTCCTCTTGATACAAGCATAAGTGGGAAATAGTGACTTTTGTTATTTTCTGTTAACATTCTGAGTGGTCTCTGCTTTCCAGACACCTGTGCGAACTCTGGGCCTTCTTAGGTGCCCGGTTCAAATACCTGTAAATTAAATACGAGGTGTGACGACGTTCGGTTAATTCTCTCTGGTGAGCACTCTGTGTCCCCAGGGAGTGTAATCGGGAAATGGCATACACTAGAAAGTTGGTGGGGAATTTAAAATTCTGATTGGTTGTGAAGTGAAGCCTCATACCCATACCCCATCAGGTAAGGAGCTTTTGTGTTTCTTCCCTTGGGAATTAGTGAAATTCCATTTCAACGACAGCATGCAGTACAGCCGGTTTATTTAGAGTCAAGGTCTGATGATGGAACCTCCAGGTAAAATGCAACCTGTCAAGAGGTGGCGAATTTGGTTAAATTCCTTCAGTTTTGAAACGGGATTTGATGTACAAGCCGTGCCCCTTAAAGAAAATCCAGATGGGAAAGCAGGGTGCCACATTTAGCCGGCACGCACTGTTTACCAATGCTTCCCTTCCCCAGAGGCCTGGTCACATCATACACACCCACGGTGGTGGTACTTTTTTTTTTTTTTTTTTTAAATTTTTTTTTTAATGTTTATTTTTGAGACAGTGCGAGAGACAAGAGTGCAAGCAGTGGCAGGGCAGACAGAGGGAGACACAGAATCCGAAGCGGGCTCCAGGCTCCGAGCTGTCAGCCCAGAGCCCGACACGGGGCCCCAACTCACGAACCCTGAGATCATGACCTGAGCTGAAGCTGGACGCTTAACTGACTGAGCCACTCAGGCGCCCCTGGTGTTACTTTTCATGTGACCCTTTTCAGGAGGATGGTGGTAAAATGCCTCGTTCTTAAAAATACGTTGTGCCCATATCATCACCATGGTAGGACATTCTGCGGACAGACGAATCTAGAGAAACTTGAGGGTAGGGTTTTCCTTTTCTGGTTTGCACAAAGGCACCATACGGGCTAGTCGTGACCCTTTGTTAAACTCTCCAGAGTCTGCTTTCTAAGTCAAGTGAATATACAGCCAGGTTGAAACTCAGGGTATTGAGTGTAGCCCCTGTGGCCTCATTTCTTAAAAACAACAACAAACCTCCAAGCTTTTGTTTTGAGATTAGATTCTGAAATTCGATACCATGACAGGAATTCAGAGCGTGCCAATTGGGTGTTGCTAAATTGGGTATCTGTTTGTCTCTTTAACAAAAATCTCTGTCAATGGAAGCAAAAGCCTGGATGGCCTCAGTTTAGAAAGAAAAACAGTTCTTTTTTTTTCTTTTTTTTCTTTTTTAACTGTAGAGTCGTTTTTATGTTGAGTGACAAGGAATTACTTCCTGCTTTTTCATAGGCTGAATGATATCTGCTGAGGACTGTTTACAAAAAGAATAGATTCATGTGGAGTTCTCAACACTGTAGAATTATAAGCCAAAAAGAAAAATCGAAGAAGGCGTTAATTTCTCACATAAATTGTTTGATGTAAAATCAATCAGGGCAGAAAGTTGCTGATGATATTGAAGCATCTTTTTAACTTGGAATGGCCAGACACTTTCCTTCTGGGCAAAAGAGGGCTCCCATGACAGCAAATGGTCGCCCTTTCAGATGCCTTGCTTGAGTATCATTTGGTGTTTCGTTAAATCTTTTTTTTTTTTTTTTAAATTTTTTTTTTTTTTTTCAACGTTTATTTATTTTTGGGACAGAGAGAGACAGAGCATGAACAGGGGAGGGGCAGAGAGAGAGGGAGACAAGAATCGGAAACAGGCTCCAGGCTCTGAGCCATCAGCCCAGAGCCCGACGCGGGGCTCGAACTCATGGACCGCGAGATCGTGACCTGGCTGAAGTCGGATGCTTAACCGACTGCGCCACCCAGGCGCCCCTCGTTAAATCTTTTAGATATTGACAGATTGATTTTTAAGAGCTTAAGATTTTATTTTTATTTTTATTTTTTAAAAAATATTTTTATTATTGAGAGGGAGAGAGACAGAGAGTAAGCAGGAGAGGGGCATAGAGAGAGGGAAACACAGGATTTAAAGCAGGCTCCAGGCTCTGAGCTGTCAGCACAGAGCCCAACGAGGGGTTTGACCTTGTGAACTGTGAGATCATGACCTGAGCCGAAGTTGGAAGCTTAACCGACTGAGCCCCCCAGGGGCCCTGGATTTTAATTTTAAATATATATATTTTACTTAGAGAGAGAGAGAGAGAGAGAGAGAGAGAGAGCACGCACATGCATACATGCGTGCATGAGCAGGGGAGAGGCAGAGAATCCCAAGCAGGCTCTGCACTGTCAGCACAGAGCCCGATGGAGGGTTTGAATTCATGAACCAGTGAGATCGTGACTTGAGCCAAAATTAAGAATTGATGCTCAACTGACTGAGCCATCCAGACGCCCCAAGATTTTACTTTTAAGTAATTTCTACACCCAGTGTGGGGCTCGAACTTATAACCCCATAGATCAAGAGTCACATACTCCACTGACCAAGCCAGGCAGGCATTTCAAATCTTTTGGATTTTTTTTTATTAAAAAAAAATTTTTTTTTTAAAACGTTTATTTATTTTTGAGAGACGAGAGAGACAGAGCAGGAGGAGGGGGAGGGGCAGAGAGAGAGGGCGACACAGAATCTGAAACAGGCTCCAGGCTCTGAGCTGTCAGCACAGAGCCCAACACGGGGCTCGAACTCACAGACCGTGAGATCATGACCGGAGCCGAAGTCAGTTGCATAACCAATGGAGTCACCCAGGCGCCCCTCTTTTAGATTTTTAAATATTGGTAACACCACCCATCAACAAACCGGGCCTTGCATTTTGAGCTGATTCACGTAGGGCTTAAGAGAACATGGATCAATGTGAAAAATGTTGACATGGTTCCTGTGTTGTGGGTAATTTGGCTTCTTAACCGGGGAGCAAAATCTCAATGTCTGAATTTTCCCCCTGAGTGTAAAATATCTGTTGGCCCTTTAGGGGGACTTTATTTACTGTGTCATCCCTAGGTGTGACTAGATTTCATTGACAGTCCGTTTTGCAGGATTTTTGCAGGACATTGTTAAGCCTTATTCACCATTCACGTTCAAAGTAGCTGATTGTGTGTTCTCTTGTTGATCTTAATAGACGAGGACAGGACCTGTTAATTTGGGTATATATTGAAAACAAAACAAACAACAAAACCAGAACAGCTCCCATGATGATTGATGACCATTCAGAACTAGAACTTGAACCAGCCTGGTACTCCCTAAGGTCATTCCTGTATGGAAACTCTTAGAACTGTATCTGAAAAGTTGTCTCCATTTGAAAAGTACTTTGTTGCTATTAATACTCTGTCTTCCTCAGTAATGATGGGTTTGTGTGTGTGTGTGTGTGTGTGTGTGTGTACCTCTTTTCTTTCTTTTATAGACGGATGCATTCCAGAAGCCTGTTCCATTGGAACAGCATCCCGACTACGCGGAATACATCTTCCATCCTATGGATCTTTGTACATTGGAAAAGGTTGGCCTTCATCAAAGAACCTCACCGTTGTAGCCCCGAATTATCGAGATGCCTAACGACCCTTCCTCACTTCCTGTGCCCCATCTCAAGTTAGATGGTTTCTCTACCTTTCCCCTGCGCCATTTTTATTTGGATGGAAGAACCATTGATCCCATAACTTCTGTAACATTCTTCCAAGGATTGCAGTGGAGTGCCGGATTCTACTGATCAGCTCCAAATGTTACTTCTGCTGGTGATTGCAGCTTTATACCTGAAAAAGTCACACTTCTACGAATTAGTGATTTGCTTGATTTGAGGCCTGCTTACTCCTCTCTCTCTCAGAGGTGCTAATGAGGGCAGAAGGAAGGAGAAAAGAGAAAATGAAGTGTTTGGAAAACCTTCAGATTGCTGATAAAGACGTGACTCCCTAGAACTTACTCTACTGATACGGATATGTCTTTAATGCCTGAAGATGTTTTTTAAGAGTTCAGGCTAGAGTTCCATGCCGAAAATTGTTCTTGGAACACTTTAGATTATGCACATCACTCTGGTGCTGATTTTCAAATTTTTGGCCCCAAAATATGGATAAAGAAAAGCATGGATCCGGAGAAAACATTGTATTGTTTTTATTGCTGACCACTAAATGCTGAGTCAAACCTGTTTTGGAAAGTTGCACACGCCCTTATGGTATTTAGAAAAAGAAGGCATTAAAAAAAGACAGGGTTGGACTCCTAGCTCCGTAAATTAGTAGCTTTGGAGCTTTGAATCAGTCCCTTAATATCACCATACCTTAGTATCCCCGTATGTAAAATTGGGATGATATCAGATGTGTCATTAAGTTCTCCCATCACAAGGCTCACGTGAGACTATTACAATTAATCATAAACATATAAATATATATAAAATATCCTGGTTTATTGGAAAGGGCTGCTGGATAAATGACAGTTGCTTATATAAGAGGCCAAAATTCAAGTTACTGTGATGAATTCAGTGACTTCCTTTTTATAGGATTATAGATCTCAAATATGATAGCATCTTGGGAAATGGGTAAAAGCATCCGTTAATTTGGCAAATGACTGTGAAGGAAATAATGCGCGGGGGAGAGGAGAAAGGAAAAAAAATGATGTGGGGACACAAGTGTTAATTGGCTGCAGCTTGTATAGACCCGTGGGTTATTAGACTCCTTGGCTTTTTCTCCCCAGAATGCTAAAAAGAAAATGTATGGCTGTACAGAAGCTTTCCTGGCCGACGCAAAGTGGATTTTGCACAACTGCATCATTTATAATGGAGGTGAGTGGCTCGGATGGCTCCTACAGAAGAGCGTGTCATGCCCGTTCTCCCACCTTTCCTGAAAAATCTTGCTTTTTTTTCCTCGTGTGCCAGGGCCAGTAACTGAGAACATTTGTGTACAGATTGCTAATATTTATCAGTAGGGGATGGTGGGGTCTCTGCATTTTAAGATAATGACTTGATAATCCACTTCCCCTGTACCAGCGAATCCACCTTCCTCCGTGTTTTCTGTCCTCACAGATTAGTTTTACATAGTCTAGAATTTTATATAAATGGAGTCCTAGTGCATTCTTCTGTGTCTGGATAATTTCATGCAGTGTAGCTTTTTTTGGCGGGGGGTGGCTAATGCATGTTTGTCTCCGTGGTTTTGTTCCTTTTAATTGCTGTGAGTGGTTTTTCGTGGTATCCACCTACAATTTATTGATCCATTCCCTTTGTCGATACTGAAGGATATTGGAGTCGTTTTCCGCTTTGGGCTGTTAGGAATAAAACCGCCGCGAACATTCTTGTGCAAGTCTTTGTGTGGATCCACATTTTCATTTCTCATGGGTAAATATCTAGGTGTGGTAGGGCTGCTCCGTAGGTTTATATTTCAGTTTACGAGGCATTTTGGCAAACTTTCTGCAAAGCGGTTGTATCCTTTTACACTCTTTTAGCCACGTGTGGGAGAGTCTTAGTTGTTCCCCCTTTCCAGCACTTGGTATTGTCTGTCTTTTTAAGTTTAACCATTCTGGAAGGTATGAGCGGTTATGGTGGTGGTCATTTGCCTTTCTCTTACGACTAACGGTATCGTGTACCTTTTCATGTGTTTATTAGTCATCTGTATCTCTTTTTTGGTAAAATATGTATTCAGGTCTTTGGCCAATTTCAAAAACTGGGTGGTCTGTGTTTTTATTATTGCATTTTAGGAGGTCTTTGTATTCTGGATAAAGTTGTGTCAGTTGCGTTTTTGTGGATTGAATCTTCTGGACAGAATGGAAGAGAATTTCCATTAAAATCTCCTCTCGTGGCACCCTTCAACATGTTGCCCTACCTTCTCCCACAGTCCTCTCTGTCTACCCTCTGGCCACGTAGAGCTCTCCGTGTCCTGCTCCATTCTGTTCCTCTTGTTCTCTGCTAGAACACTGCCTTGATGACTTTCTCATGAGTGTCAGTCAGCCTGTCAGTTCTCTGAGGTGCCTTCCCTTGTGACCCAGAAGGTGCTGTTGTTAGATCTCACAGGACCTGTGCTTCCCCATGGTAGCGTTTATCACACTTCCTGGATGGTGCTATTTTTATTCGTTTGAGTTCCTCACCAGGATGTAAGATCTCTCTCTCTTTCTCTCTCTCTCTCTCTTTTTTAAGGATGTAAGATCTTTAAGAGCAGAGGCCCTGCCTTCTTCCTGTATAGTCCTAGTGTAGATGGTTAGCTCATGTGTATGGGAAGATGTATGAGTGGGTGGATGGCTGTTAAAAGCACGTGTTTTACATTATTAGCTCAGGAGCAGGGCCAGACGTGTGGGGAGGGGAGAAAGAGGCAAAGGGGCACTTGGTTGAAAATCTGTGTAAAGATTATTAACTCAAATATATAGAAAGGCTGGGTAAGATCGTATAAACAAGTGGATGAGATTAGGTGGCAGAAAAATAGCACAAGCCAGGTGGGCCATTGGCCAGGCAGAGAGTAGAGACTAGAGAATGGGAACTCCTTTCTGGTCTGAGGGGGTCACCACTGGACAGAGTTATCAGATCTTGTGAGATTTTAAAGCAAGCCAGAAATCGAGGAGTGTGTGTGTGTAACATCTTTTTGTCAACAAGTTTATGTTTTCTGAAAACACCATAATGTTTGAAGAAAGCACAGTTTGTTTGTTTGTTTGTTTGTTTGTTTTTTGCCATCCTGTCTTCTGGTTTAGCAAAGGTGAGGGATTTAGAGTTAGATCTGGGGCAGATTTTCAACTCATTAGCCAAGTAGTCCCGTGTAAACAACGACTCCTGAGCCTTGACATACTTACTAATGAAATGGGAACATTCATACCTGCTTCCTGATAAGGCTTCTTGAGTTAATAAGAAAATGTATTTTGAGTCACGAGACATAGCAGAGCTACTCATTTAATTATTTTCTCTCCTCTGTCGCCCTTCATGGGCTGGAGTCTGGAACAATGGGTGAATAAGGCTCTTTTCCACTAATTGGAGCCTTTTGAATATAAAAGCATCTTCCAAATGTTCATCTGTGAACTGTAGGAATCCCACACAAATTGCTCAGTTTCAGAGGTAACATTGAGGCACCAAAGACTGGTCAGTGTTTCTGGGAAAAGTCACATAAGTTAAACTGATATTAGGAGCCAGAATCCTGTGTTTTAGCCTCTAAAAGCTTAATCCTGGGGGAAAGCAAGTTGAAAGGTTGTTAGGGGAAGTGTACTCCCAAAGCCGCGTGTTACAAACGTGTTTCCATTTGAATTAATCATTATTTTCTTATTCCCTTAGGAAATCACAAATTGACCCAGATAGCGAAAGTAGTCATCAAAATCTGTGAGCATGAGGTATGTGTTTCTCACTGTCCTGTTTTAAATGCACCCAGAGTGAGGGGCTGGCGTGGCTGATTTCCATTTGCAGAATCTCTTAGTGGGTAACGGTAGCTATTTTGGAATTTGTTGAGGCATAGACGGTGTCCCCGTAAAAGTGACAAAGAGGGGATCACCCCCACCCCATATGCCGGAAATCAATGCTATCTTAGCCGTGATCTTCAAGAGGTGCAAATGACCTTTTATTATTCAGGCTTGCGTCATGGTCAGGAACGAGGCATCTTGAGTTGTTTTCTTGGTTGCATAGATGGGGTTCTTAATTTCTTCACCGCATAGTCCGAGGCGTTGGGCCAGGCCCCTTTTAGTCTTCTTGTGGAAGATGTTTGGGTTTTAATGGTATTTGGGGGAAAGGTTTTGACTTTCTCAGGGAGTGGCCTGCAGAGTCCTAGAAGTCAGTTCCTCTTAGAAATAGCCATGGTTTTGATGGTGCGGAAGAAGTGAACCTCCTGGGCCTACCCTGAGGCCCCAGTGGTTGTGGGATAGTCAGGGAGCAGAAATGGGACCAGGAGGGCTTTATTAGACCCCAGCGTAAGAGTTGAGAAATCGAGCCATAGCGGATTTCAGCCTCTTGTGCACTTCACTCATTCATTCATTTGTAAGGGAAACATTTGGATATCTTAGGATACTGCCATTTTTGCATATCTTTATTAAATTTTTAAATGTTTATTTAATTTTGAGAGATAGAGACAAAGCACGAGTTGGGGAGGGGCAGAGAGAGAAAGAGAGGGAGACACAGAATCTGAGGCAGGCTCCAGGCTCTAGGCTCTGAGCTGTCGGCACAGAGCCTGATGTGGGGCTTGAACCCACAGGCTGTGAGATCATGACCCAAGCCGAAGTTGTACACGTAACCAACTGAGCCACCCAGGTGCCCCTTACTTATTAAAATTTTTTAAAATGTATTTTTGAGAGAGAGAGAGAGAGAGCGCGCGCAAGCATGAGTGGGGGAGGGGCAGAGAAAGAGGGAGACACAGAATTTCTTCCAGGCTCTGAGCTGTGAACACAGAGCCCGATGTGGGGCTTGAACTAATGGACAGTGAAGCTATAACCTGAGTTGAAGTTGGAGGCTTGACCAGCTGAACCACCCAGGCACCATTCTACATATATATATTTTTATTATTTAAAAAAAAAATTTTTTTTTTTTAATGTTGATTTATTTTTGAGGGACAGATAGAGAGAGAGACAGAGCACACGTGGGGTGGGGCAGAGAGAGAAGGAGACAGAATCCAAAGCAAGCTCCAGGCTCTGAGCTGTCAGCACAGAGCCCGATGTGGGGTTCGAACTCACGAACTGCGGGATCATGACCTGAGCTGAAGTCGGACGCTTAACCAACTGAACCACCCAGGTGCCCTACATATTTTTTTTAATTAGAAAAAAATTTATTTATTTTGAGGGAGAGAGTGATTGTTCACGGAAGGGGCAGAGAGAGAGGGAGGTAGAGAATCCCAAGCGGGCTCCATACCATCATGGTGTGGAACCAGATGTGTGGCTTGAACTCACGAAACCACCCACCAGGTCATGATCTGGGCCAAAATCAAGAGTCGGTTGTTTAACTGGCTGAGCCACCCAGGCGCCCCTTTTTCTAAATGTTTTTATAGAGAGAGTTTTATAATCAATATTTTCACTTAAGAGTGTTTTCCCGGATAGTTAAATACACAGGAAGAACAGAATTTTTCATGGCTTTTATGATGATTTTCTTAGTATAATTGTTAGGAAGGCATCTACGAGGTCTGAGACTATACACATAGCAAAGGCTTTATGTAGGTATTTCCTGATTGATTTCTAGAAAAGTTGTAGCAACATGTATAACAACCTGGGTAGTTTTTCTGTGTCCGTTCCAGTTTTGGAAGTTATAATTCAAAAAATACGTGTATCTATGTTTTTCCTGCAAGATGGCATCTCACTGTGATTTTGGTTTGCATGGTTGTTGTTTTTTTTTTTTTTACATGTTTATTTATTTTTGATAGAGAGAGACAGAGCACAAGTGGGGGAGGGGCAGTGAGGGAAGGAGACACAGAATCCGAAGCGGGCTCCAGGCTCCAAGCTGTCAGCACAGAGCCCGACATGGGGCTTGAACTCACAAACCGTGAGATCATGACCGGAACTGATGTCGGACACTTAACTGACTGAGCCACCCAGGCCTCCCCCCCCCCCCCCCCCTTTTTAAAGATTTTATTTATTTTTGAGAGAGACAGAGTGTGAATAGAGGAGGGACAGAAAGAGCGGGAGACACAGAATCTGAGGCAGGCTCTGGGCTCTAACCTGTCAACACAGAGCCTGACACAGGGCTTGAACCCACAAACTGCGAGATCATGACCTGAGCCTAAGTCAGACACTTAACTGATTGAGCCACCCAGGTGCCCTTGGTTTGCACGTTTTTGATGACAAGTGATGACACACTGTTTCTGATGTGTTCATTGTTGGTTTAGAGTTTTGTATGAGTGAGTTGTCCAGCTGCTTTCCCTTTGGGGATTCCTTTGTTTTCCTGGATTTGGGAGCTAAAGCCTACGTGTTTAATCAGTGGGTTACCTCCAGGTGGAATTTACTGGACGCAGGTACTCCGTGTGTGGCATTTCTAAATCTACCTGTTGGCGATACATTGCAGCTATGTGGGCTTCAGTGCCAGGGCTGCCTTGGACCTTATGTTACCACTTTGTTCTCGCCAGTACCTTCAGAATAGCCCATAAATAGAGTGAGTAGGAACAGGAAATATATGCCACCACTTTCTTACTTACTTACTTATTCTTTTGCTCCTTTATTCAGTCATTTATCCATTGACCTTTGAATTAGTCAATTATATTTATAAAATTATTATTTAGTAGTATATTGAGCACCTGCTGAGTATCTGACACCTTACATGATGCAGAGATAAAGAGAAAAACAAGTCTTTTGATGATGGTAAGAGAATAGGAACGAACAGGGCAATGACAGGTGAAACACGTCAGCTCTGGAGCACGTCTGCCTGGGTTCAAATCCTGGTCCTGCCCCTTTGCTGCAGAGAACCTTGGGCAGGTTTCTTGACTTTCTGGGATTTCATTTTTTCCATCTGTAATATGGGGGAAAGAGCAGGCCTGCCTCTGGAGGATGTAAAGAATGAATGAATTAGTACCTGTAGAACACTTTGATGATCCCAGCGTAGATCTCTGATAAATGTTAGCCAATGTATTGATCACTGTGTCACCTAACACGTTTTACATTTATCTCCTATAATCGTTATCTATTTGGTAGGTATTGCTCACATGCCCGTTCTGTAGATGAGAAAATGGAGGCACAGACAAGATAAGCAACTGTTCCTAAGGTTATAGAGCTAGTAAATGGTGGAGGCTGAACTGAGATCCAAGAAAGGGGCTTGTGGGTTCTAAGTTGTACTTAGGTCCCCTAGGGGAATGTATTTAGACAAAATACCACCTGCCCTGGATGATGTGACTAGAGCTGGGTGGGACTTGAGCACAGCGAGCAGAAGCCAGGGTAGCTGGAGGAGCTGAGACAGGTCGGCCTAGGCCTGGTCGCACTCGGTGTCGAAGGTGCTAATCTGGAGTTTAGATTTATTTCCTTGTTAGTTTCTCAGCCTTGTACTACTGGCATTTACTCTGGAGAATTCTTTGTTCCGGGGACCGTCCTGTACCTCCTAGATTCCATTTGCAACAGCCAACCGTCAGATGTACAAGGTGTGGACGATGAGCAGGATTGGTCTGGCCGCTGGGTCTTGGGGGCTGGACCGCAGTGGCAACACGAGTGGGAAGCTGGTCCAGATGTGGTCCAGAGAGGGGTGGTGGTGGCGGCTCGGGCTGGGTGGGATCTCGGGGGTTGGTGAGAGGCGATTGGATTCTTCTCCGAGGTGTTCCCCACTGAGGGACTTGGTGTAGCTAATCTTAACTGCTAATGTCCTCACGCATTCCTTGAGTGTCTCCAGATGTGAGGCCCCTTGCGTGACACATCCTAACATATTTTTGTTTTACAGATGAATGAAATTGAAGTATGTCCAGAGTGTTACCTAGCTGCTTGCCAGAAACGAGATAACTGGTTCTGTGAGCCTTGTGTGAGTTGTATTTCCTTTCCTTACTTCATTTTCAGAACTCATGCCTTAGAGGACTACCCAAGGCCCCCTTTTCTGGGTGGCTTATTTGATGAAACTTTGGGAGAAGATTTTAAATAACCTTTTTTTTTTTTAACCAATAAAGTAATGGCAGAGTGAAAGTAATCCAGGTGGAATAAACATCTGGGGCTGAAAATCCATGTGCCAGAGGGAGCACCGTGATTTCCTGGGTTTATTAACCGCGGGCAGACTGCAGGCTAGAGAGCAAAATAGGGCTCATTAGGGAGAAGGCATTGAGGTAGTGAGAGTCATAGAGAAGTGTGTTCTTTGACGAACCTGTTTTGAGAGAATTGGAAGTACATTTCTGGATCGGGTCTATGGTGTTTCCCAAGTGGGCGGTTTGGGCTGGGGAGATGGGAAGAGATAAATCACCCTGTTTTCTTCATCCATCTGTATTTTCCAAACCAGTGTTCTGCAGAGAGAAGGGTGTTCCCGGGGTGGGCTGGTGGGTGAGTGGAGGTAGGGCTGGAGTTTACTGGGGGGCGAGATTGGGCAAGTAACGTGGAAAAGTGAACCACAGGTTACGTCTCTTCCTGCCTTTGGAGATGAAGCCCCTGAAGAGTTGCAGCCCTCGAGAGAGAACAAAGGCGGCTCATACTGCCCTTATTAAATGCTGGATACAATGCCCATTTCATCCTCCAGCTTAACAGAGGGTGTAGGCGTCGCTGTCTCCATGTCACAGGGAGAGGTGGACACTCTTGCTCACGGCCACCTAGGTTAAGGGCGGTGTGTTCAAGCCAGTGTTCCAGCCTCATCTCGTCTGTGGTTCGTTCTTCCCTGTTTTCTCCGTTCACCCCCAGAACCATCTTCGCCCGGGCCTCCTGGCCTCAGGCCCTCCCAGGGAAGCCCCTTTGGGAGACCCTGCGTGGAACTGCTCCTGTTCAGCTGGTGGCCTAGCTGTCTCTGCACATACAGCAAGCTTTGTATATGGCGCGTCTTGCTGCCCAATGCGTATAAACTCTGGATTTTGTTTTTCTTTTCCCAGAGCAATCCACATCCTTTGGTCTGGGCAAAACTGAAGGGGTTTCCGTTCTGGCCTGCAAAAGCCCTGAGGGATAAAGATGGACAGGTCGATGCTCGTTTCTTTGGACAACATGACAGGTGCGAGTCAAAACTGGCTGCAAATGTACAGCTTTAACTGAACCTTCGATAACTGTGACGCCAGCAGGGGGCGGAGGTATTATCGTGGCGTTTATTGTCGCGACACCAACCAGTGATCTTGTAGTTAAAAATACTGCCCTGTGCTGCGTTCCGGCTGATAATGTGCGTGGGCTTCGTTTTTTTCAGGTATGTGAAGAGAACAATCATGCTTTCGTAGTTGCGTTGATGAAGCTGGCACCAGAATAGGTTCCGTGGCTATTTTAAGTGGTGCTGTTCTTTTTAAATTTTGTGGAGTAAATTGAACCACCACACAAATTGCTTTTCAAAATAATGCTTTCAGGGATCAGAAGTATTTCCACCGATTGCCAGTAAATGAATCTCTTATCATTGTGCTGGGTGGTTCTCTCTCCTGTTGCCTTTTTCCCTTAAGCCAAATAGGAAATTGTAAGAGGTGGCTGTTTTAACAGGTGGTAGCCCTCCCCCCACCCAGCGTTTTCTGCCCTCCCCTCTCCCTCGCTCGCAGGGAAGTGAATTGTTCTAGTTCCCAGCAGTTTCCTATCCTATGGGCTTGAGAACAGCAGGTGGACCCAGATGAGCAGCAGTTAATATCCTAGTTCTCTTTTAGCGAGTTATGTGAGGATTAAATGAGGCGAAACCCTTTCCAAGCGGCCACCAACCAGTTTGAAAAAGTGTTTGAGTGTGTTGGGGGAGAAGACTTAAAATTCTGGGGGCGCCTGGGTGGCTCAGTCGTTCAAGCGTCTGACTCTTGATTTCAGCTCAGGTCATGATCTCATAGTTCGTGAGTTCGAGTCTTGCATTGGCTCTGTGCGGCCAGTATGGAGCCTGCTTGTGATCTCTGTCTCCCTCTCTTTTTTTTTTTTTTTTTTTAATTTTTTTTGGTAACGTTTATTTATTTTTGAGACAGAGAGAGACAGAGCAAGAACAGGGGAGGGTCAGAGAGAGGGAGACACAGAATCCGAAACAGGCTCCAGGCTCTGAGCTGTCAGCACAGAGCCTGACGCGGGGCTGGAACTCACGGACCGCGAGATCATGACCTGAGCCGAAGTCGGCCACTTAACCGACTGAGCCACCCAGGCGCCCCATCTGTCTCCCTCTCTTTGCCCCTCCCCAGCTCGCGGTCTCTCTCTAAATAAATAAATAAACTTAAAAATTATACACACCGATAGAATATACAGAAAGTACAGTTTATAATTTCAAACACCCGAGTCAGAGCTGTTACTCTGTTCACTTTGCTTGTTGCCTTGCAAATAAAGACAGAAGAGTGATTGGTAGTCTGTGAAATCATTTACTAGGAATCCTTTGTCTGGAGGCAAAGTGGAAATTAGCTGGGATGGTCCTGGGTTTGATAGGAAGTCTTTTGCTCTATTTGATTTTGGACACTTTGCTGGAAATCTTTTGGTGCTGCCGTGGGTCAGGCCACGTGCTGGATGCTGGGGATACGGGAGTGAGCAGGACATCGTCCCTGCCCACCTGAAGGCTGGCATCCTAGTGGGAAAGACACCCAAGTAAATACCCAAGTAAACACACAGGCAAGGTGATCTCAGGGCGGGGGCTTAGAGAAGATCTGGGTGGAGGGACAGAGCCAGCCTGCTGTTTCTTGGGGAGAGCTGGGACACAGTGTGGTTTGGACAGGAGAGGGGAGGAGAGGATGGTAAGTGATGGGTGGGGAAGGGGGCAGGGTCTGGCTCACACGGGCTGTGGTCAGATTCTGCCTTTGATTTGAAGGGCAAGAAGAATTCGTGTCAGGCTGTACATCACTGTAGCATGGCAAGAGTTAACCATCTTGATGCTTCGGGATTATTCTCGTTCTGTCATATAACCCAGTGTGGATATAGTGGGGATATAGGTGGGTGGGGGAGATCCGTGCCTGCCGCCATGTACCAGATACATCCCAGACTCTTAAGAGTCTTGGATTCTGTTCTTAGCTGAGCCCACTCTGCATGGACATCTTACTCCTGCCTGTCAGTTCTGGACGGTCTTGGGGGGCATGAGCTCTGCCAGCCCTGTTCCAGAGGCCATTTCCCCAGAACTGGACGGTGTAGGTTGGTTCTGGGTGGGAGCTGTCGTGGAAGCTGGGCCCCTGCATTGGTGAAAAAAGCCAGCGGCCCATGTCTGATGCCCATGACGTTTGTCTAACCCCCTGTGTCTTTTGTTCCCTCCGAGGGAATGTGCCCAGCTGTTGGATCGTTTTGGGCGAGGGGAGCCCCTTACGGGGAGCGATTAAGGGCACTCCGTGGGGATGGGTTAGGGGGTGCAGGAATGAAGTCACTGACAGCTTGGGGGAAACCCTGAAAGGAGCAGCGTCCCTTCCTCCCAGGAGATGTTCTTAAAGCAGAACTGGCCACACCCAGCAGCCCAGCGCGGAGGCTAAGGAGAATGGATAGGCTCTTTCTCCGGGAGCAGCTTTGGGGCTGTGGAGCAAAACAGCAGCCTGGTCCTGTGCAAGCAAAGTAGGTCAGGAGAACAGAGTAAGAAATGTCACAGCCCGTCACGTGTTCATCGTTAAGTTAATAAATACTGGAGCAGGTCCCGGGAGGCTTTTGTACAGATCAAGGCATGTTCGGAATAGTCTCCTAGCGTGCTTTTTTGTCCCTTAAGAATGTTTGCCTTCTTGGGATTTGATTTCACAGACACACACACACACACACACACACACACACACACACTCACACTCACGATACTGTACAAAAATCCAGGAGATATCTTCTTAAATGCACAAGAGTGAGCTGGCATGAATTGAGTGCCTTCTATGCACCAGGCACTGTTTCAAGTTCTTTTTGCAGCTGCGGATTTATTCCCATTTGACTGAGAAGAAACCTTGAGGCCCCAAGTAGGGTGTAGCTCAGCCCTGTGACTCTGTGGCCTCTCAGGACATTGACCCCAGAGGCTTTCTTTTGTTAAGCAGATCAAGCTTCCCTTCAACTGTGTCCTGGGCCTGCTTTAAGGAAAAGAAACCAGGTCCTGAAATCACTGGCAGGTACCTTCATTGAAGGTGCGTGAGACCCTGGCAGGAAGACAGTTAAGGCCCTGACCCCAGATAGAAGGCGGGGTGGGGGGGGGAGGGGAGGGGACATAGTGACAGTGGCCCTCGGCCAGCTGGCTGGTGATCTCCTGGTGCTGCGGGGACTGGTCTAGGTGCATTTCATTTGCTCCCCTTGACCCCGTCCCGGGAAGGGCTCAGCCTCCATTTTATCGATGACAGAGTGGAGGCCGGCTCAGGGAAAGGGAAGTCATTTGTCCAGGAGCGGCGGGGGGACCCCGGCTGTTCCTCAGAGCTGTCCTGTCTCGTCCAGACTCCTGCTCCCCCAGTTGTAACGGCTGCGGACTCTCACCCAGAGGGCATCTGTCTCCTGCCCTGCCTCGTTCTTGCGGTTCCTCACGTCTCTGCAGGATGACAGCAGCTAGTTGGGGTGATGAGAAGCTGGTAATTTACAGCACGCTGAGAGAGCAGTTAGATATTTTTGGGGTGTTTGGTTTTAGTTTGTGTCACGACCTAGTTATCACCATGAGTTGCAAACCTCCATCCTCTGCCCTGAATTTCACCCCACGCACACGCTTTTATTTCTCCGGGCCGTTTCTCTTCAAAATAGGAACGAGATTCCAGCTGTTAAAACGTGGGTAGAATGTAATCTAAGTAGTCCATATTTTTTGCTTCTCTTTCAAATGCTGGAAGACTCGGCAGTGTGGGGGTCAGATTCCTGCACGGGCACTTGTGACGCTCCCGTGTAGACGGTGCTTGCGTTGGACTGGCTGTGGCATTTCTACCTCCCCACAGCCCACTTTGCTCCCATCACTTTGTGTCTGGCTTGACTTTATGGTCTTTGAAATCCAAAAGGCCTCCTTGGGAATGTTCATTCCCGCCGGATTCCCAGCTATATACGTACGGGATGGAGGCTGGGGATTCGAATGTCACATGGTCCGCCTCCTGTCCAAACCCCGGAGCAGTGGTCGGCTATACTGCCCTCTCCTGCCTGCGTCCGCTCAGCCACCAATCCCAGAAAAGCAGCTCATGGCCTCCTGAGGTCTCCGCAGAGCATGCTGGGATGTGGGCGGTTGGAGGCAGGCAGGCAGAACCAGCCGAGAATGGGGGGTGGAGGCTGTCCTTTGGTTAGTTTCCACATGAATTCTCTCACATCGAAGCCATGCACCTCCTTTCAGATTTACGGTTTTCCGGTGTTTCCTTCTAGTGCCTCGTAGAACCCCAGTTTTACGAGAGGTACGAAAACTGTGTGAATGCAGAGGAGTGGGCTTTGGGACCAGTTCTTTTTTTGGAGGTGCAGTCCTGGCAGCAGTGATGGTTCCTTACTCTCTACTCACCCAGAGCCAAGAGGGGATTTATTATTCTTCTAATGGATTAAAATGACTAAGTCTATGAGCTTTTTAATGTTTTAGTGAAGATCGCTGCTCACATTCTGTCACAAGAACATGTCTATTAAGTGTTAACGGCTAATCATGTGTTAACCATTCAAACCAAGTCATTTAAAACATTTTTTTGGCGGGGGGCACCTGGGTGGCTCAGTTGGTTCAGCCTCTGACTCTTCCATTTCAGCCTAGGTCATGATCTCACGGTTCATACGTTGGAGCTCTGCATTGGGCCCCGTGCTGACATTGTGGGGCCTGCTTGGGATTCTGCCTCTGCCTCTCTCTTTGCCTCTCCCTCCTCTGCTTGTGCTCTTTCTTTCTGTCTCAAAAGAGAGAAATTTAAAAAAAAAAAAATCTGTTTTGAGAGAGAACAAGTGAATGAGCGGGGGAGGGGCAAAGGGAGAGGGAGAGAGAGAATCATAAGCAGGCTCCACAGTCAGCATGGACCTCAACACGGGGCTCGATCCCATGACCTTGGGATCATGACCTGAGTTGAAATCAAGAGTCAGATGCTCAACGGATTGAGCCACCCAGGAGCCCCCAAACCAAGTCTTATGTATGTACGTATGTTTGAAAGAGAGAGACAGAGATAGACACACACACACACACACACACACACACACACACACACACACAGAGCATGAGCAGGGCAGGGGCAGAGAGAGAAAGAGGGAGACACACAATCCAGAGCAGGCTCCAGGCTCTGAACTGTCAGCACAGAGCCCAAAGCAGGGCCCAAACCCACAAAGTACGAGATCATGACCTGAGCCCAAGTCGGACACTTAACTGACTCAGCCCCCCAAGTGCCCCCAAGTCATTTTTAAAGAATGGAGTATGTAGTTAAGAAGGTCGACAGACATACCAGGCTAATTTGGTTTGCGTTAAGGAAAAAAATTCTGGAAACACCCTAAGTGTCCATCGACAGATGAACAGATAAAGAAATCGCGGTAGATAGATCTCATGGGATAGTATTCGGCCTTAAAAAAGATGGGACAACATAGCTGAACCTGGAGGACACGACGCTAAGGGAGAGCAGCCGGGCACAGTAAGACAAAATGACTGCGTGAATTCCGCTTAGAGGAGGTATTTAATAAAATAGTCAAATTTATAGAATCAGAGTGTAGGATGGGGATAGACTCATCGGGCATAAAATTATCGTTACGGTGAATAAAGCCGTGCCTACGTTAACAATAGGGCGTGTGGGTCTCTTAAACTTACCGCCAGAAAACCAATTTTTAAAAAACCCCCAAAAATAAATAAATAAACAAACAAACAAACAAATAAATAAATAAATAAAAGGATCTCTGAAAGGACCAAAGTTGACTTCACCTCTCTCTTCTGCACTTCCTAGGGCCTGGGTTCCAATAAATAATTGCTACCTCATGTCCAAAGAAATTCCTTTTTCTGTGAAAAAGACGAAAAGCATCTTCAACAGTGCAATGCAGGAGATGGAGGTGTATGTGGAGAACATCCGCAGGAAGTTCGGGGTTTTTAACTACTCTCCCTTCAGGACACCGTACACGCCCAACAGCCAGTACCAAATGCTGCTCGATCCCAGCAATCCCAGCGCGGGTGCTGCCAAGATAGACAAGCAGGAGAAGGTCAAGCTCAACTTCGACATGACGGCGTCTCCCAAGATCTTGATGAGCAAGCCCATGCTGAGCGGGGGCACGGGCCGTCGGATCTCCTTGTCCGATATACCACGCTCCCCCATGAGCACAAACTCTTCCGTGCACACGGGCTCCGACGTGGAGCAGGACGCCGAGAAGAAGGCCACGTCGAGCCACTTCAGCGCCAGTGAGGAGTCCATGGACTTCCTGGACAAGAGCACAGGTCAGCCGCGGAGGAAGAGGAAGAGGCGGGGGCGGGCGGGGGGCGGGGGGGGGGCCGTCCCCTGCCACGGAGGGCTTCCGTCGGGACCACACCTGTCGGGTTCTGGCTGGCCAGCGTCTCAGAATCAAAGGGACCTCTATGGGGTTTTGCTCCAGTGGAGGACATTTAAAAATTTAAATGGGTGACCCAGAGGGATTTTTGCTGTTAGGAATCAAGAACGGAGAAAATCGGTCCCCAAAGGCCAGATGGAGGTCCTTCCTCGCAGTGGGGCAGAGGTGGCCAGAAATCCTTGAGAGTTGAGAGCAGACGCCTCTTGGGCTATCACAGCCAAACTTCCCGTAAGAGTTTGTTTCTCAGGAATGTTACTTCAATCGAAAGGCTGTTTTTCTATCCAAACTCTACCTTCACGATACTTAGCGCTCCAGTGTTAGAGCGACAGGTGAGGTCGGCAATAACGTGTGCCCTCCCCCGAGCGCTCCTTACAGGTTGGTTGCCCTGATTGACACTTGCTGTAGAATGGCAAGTGGTTCAGAATGAGGCTGCCGGTCGGGGCGCCTGGGTGGCGCAGTCAGTTAAGCGTCCGACTTCAGCCAGGTCACGATCTCGCGGTCCGGGAGTTCGAGCCCCGCGTCAGGCTCTGGGCTGATGGCTCAGAGCCTGGAGCCTGTTTCCGATTCTGTGTCTCCCTCTCTCTCTGCCCCTCCCCTGTTCATGCTCTGTCTCTCTCTGTCCCAAAAAAAAAAAAAAAAAAAAAAAAAAAAAAATTATAAAAAGAATGAGGCTGCCGGTCTCAAATCCCAGCTCTCCCACTCACTAGCCGCGTGGCTTTAGGCCAGATACTTAAGGTCTTGGTGCTTGAGTTTCCTCATCTGTGATGTGACGTAATAACAGACCTGACCCGTAGGTTCTTGTTAAGGCTTAAATGAAGCCGTGTCCATGAAGGGTCGGAACAGTGCCAGAAAAAGTAAGCGTTGCAAAGACGTTGGCTGCTACGTTATTTCTTACGGTGGTTGCTCAGCAAATGCCTATATGGATTCAGATTCAGATTCGCATTGGGACTGCTGATGCGAGGGGGTGCTGGTCCAGTGTGAGGAAAGGAATGGTGACTTAAATTGAATTCTTTGTACCCAAATATTTTTTTTTTATTTTTTTTTAATCTTTATTTATTTTGGGGAGAGAGAGTATGAGCAGGGGAGGAGCAGAGAGAGAGGGAGACACAGAATCCAAAGCAGACCCCAGGCTCCGAGCTGTCAGCACAGAGCCCGATGTGGGGCTCGAACTCACAGACCGCGAGATCATGACCTGAGCCGAAGTCAGACGCTCAACTGACTGAGCCACCCAGGCGCCCCTCTTTGTACCCAAATATTATTTGGCTGTCTGTTAAATACTTCAGAGATTTATTACTTCCACGAGGAAATGGGTTTACTCTCATTTTTCTTTTTTTTATGTTTATTTTTGAGACACACACACACACACACACACACACACACACAGTGCGAGTGGGGGAGGGACTGAGAGAGAGGGAGACACAGAATTGGAAGCAGGCTCCAAGCTCTGAGCTGTCAGCACAGAGCGCGATGCGGGGCTCGAACTCACTAACTGTGAGATCATGACCTGAGCTGAAGTCGGGCACTCAACCGACTGAGCCACCCAGGTGCCCCTATTATTTTTTTAATATGTATTTATAAGTGTTTATTCACTTTTGAGAGAGTGTGAGTGGGGGAGTGGCAGAGAGAGAGAGAGAGAATCCCAGGCAGACACAGGACAGGATCTCAAGAACTGTGAGATCACGACCTGAGCCAAACTCAAGAGTCGGACCCTTAACTGACTTAGCCACCCATGCGCCCCTTAAAGTCCTTTTTTCTAAAATATGATCCTGTTGCCAGTATGTGCTTGGATCATTTGGGGATTATGAGTTAGGCAGCCAGTGAGTACTATGTGTAGAGAAGGTGATTCCCCCAAATCGTTTTAATCTCACCAGTTGTCCCCTTTTCTGTAAGGAGCCAGATAGTAAATATTTTAGGCTTTGTGGCTCTTTGTCCCTCACGACTCTACAGCTATTCAGCACTGTTGTATTAATGAATAGCCATAGGCAATATGTGGCTGTGACCCTGAAATTTGAATTTCATGTGATTGGTGTGTTTCATGAACTCTAGTAACCCTTCAGGATTTTTCCATTTGCAAATGGCAGGTAACCCTTGTAGGCAATATGAGAGTAGGTGGTACGCTAGATTTGGCCCATGGGTCCTTTTGCTAACCTCTGTTACAGACCTAGTTAGAAGAAACTCTTGAGTCCGTTTCCCCATTTTACAGGGGGCAAAATTGAGGTCTCTGTGGAGAGTGGAGGGAGGCGCCTGTGCCCACAGCTAGATCTTGATTCTACATCCATTTTCTTTTCATTGCACCCTACTGCCCTCTGCTGTCAGCAGCGACAATAGCGTGTGGTACAAGGAGAAGTGGAATATTTACTGAAATGCCCCACAGGGAGGGAGGGTATCATTGAGATGAGATTTTGATTTATCCAAAATAGTGTTCAAAAAAAAAAAAAAAAAAGATCGTCATAGGATAGAAAAGTCGTATTAGTTTTAGCAATAACAATTTGGTAGCCAGCAACATAAAAGCTACACACTGAAATAAGTTATTAACTAAAACTTTTATGAGCGTTTAGAAACCTTCCTTTTGTATCGCGGGCGTGTGGAGGAACTCAGTCACGTGTCTGTAATCTATAGAACTTGATTCAGTTTTTCTCAGGAGTACTTTGCTCAGCCAGAAGCCTTTTGCCCGTGGTGTCCTGGTTATGGATCAAAGCGGTTTATATTCTCCGTGATTGTCCTGCTTCCCCCTTGGTCTAGACGTCCTGGCCTAAATCGATGCCTTTGGCAATATTTGCTTGCAGGACCTCGACTTCAGCCATGAATATGTATTCGGCTACGAGTTATAGCGCCGGGGGTTGTCAGCACCCTCTGAACGAACAGTCCTTTGGTCTTGTAGCTGCACTAGGGGTTACTGTTTAGGGAGAAGGGAAAACGTCTTTGGATACTCCTTTTGTCATAACAGTACATCCTTGTCATACAACACTTGTTATTTATAAAACTAAAGTCACACATCATTCCATCTCCCGGTCAGCCCTTGGATACTTGTTTCCAGGACTTCAATTTTTTTTTTTTTCTTGGCGCAAAAAAGGTGATTTTATTAAAGCGTGGGGACAGGACGTGCGGGCAGGAAGAGGTGCTTTCCAGGACTTTTTTCTATGTTGGTTTAGGAGTCATACTATTCAGTTGAAAACAGATATTTCTAGGGATCAGGCAGGTATGGAGACGAGCAAGACTGAGAAGTGTGGTCACAGGGCTGAACAACACAGAGCAGAAATAATAACACTCTTCCTGACGACACACGGGTGGGTGCTTGTATGTACCTCCCCCAGCGGTCCTTACTCTTCTGATGCGAACTCCTTACACCCCACTAACAGACCACCACCTGACCTGTCAGAATGCTCTTGAGGAATGCCTTTCCTGAAGGGCCCTGGGGGCCTTCCTGCTGGTTCTTGCCAAGTGGGAATGTGGGCTCTGTTGCCTTATTCTCATGGTTCAAGAGAAGCCTCAGATACTTTTTTAAATGTGGACTGCCCCAACTTTTACATATTGGCTCGTTTGCAGTATCTGTTGTAGACTGTTTTGAGATTTTTTTTCTTTCTTTCTCTCCTTCTTCTTCTTTTTTAATGTTTTATTTAATAAAAAATTTTCTTTTTTTTTTTTAACGTTTATTTGTTTTTGAGACAGAGACAGAGCATGAACGGGGGAGGGTCAGGGAGAGAGGGAGACACAGAATCCGAAACAGGGTCCTGAGCGGTCAGCACAGAGCCCGACGCGGGGCTCGAACCCACGGACTGCGAGATCATGACCTGAGCCGAAGTCGGGCGCTCAACCGACTGAGCCACCCAGGCGCCCCATGTTTTGTTTATTTTTGAGAGAGCACGAGCAGGGGAGCGGCGGAGAGAGAGGAGACAGAGGATCCGAAGCAGGCTCTGTGCCGACAGCAGCGAGCCCGATGTGGGCTTGGACTCACGGACCATGAGATCATGACCTGAGCTGAAGTCAGATGCTCAACTGACTGAGCCATCTGGGCGCCCCCCCCACTTTTTAAGTCAGCTCTGCGCCCACTGTGGGCCTTGAACCTACAACCCCAAGATCAAGTGTCTCATGTTCCACCGATAGCACCATCCGGGCACCTGAGGTTTTTTTTTTTTGTTTTTTTTTTTTTTTTTTTTTTTAAGCTTAACCTTGTGTTCTGAATATTTTTCACGTCACATAGTCCTTCACAATAGGAGTTTCTGTCCTGTCGTAGACTGTCCAGTGATGCTCTGCTGTGTGGCTCATCTGTGCAAGCCATCAAGAGTTGTGCAAGCTACTGCCCTTTGAAGATGGAGGTTGTTTCCGAAGCTTTATAAGTAGAGGAAGTTTGGCGCTGAATCACTAGCTCCTCTGCCTCTGCCCCTCCAGAGTGCCGGGGTGCGTGGGAGGGAAGGGGCATTTTTTGCTAATTTAATTCTAAGACTCCTGTTTCATGGAGTCAGAATAGCACTTAGCACAGGCCAGGATCTATAAACGTAGATAATAAATGATGGGTTTTGGTCCGCACTCGTGAATTGTACATCAAAGTATAAAATCTGATTCAATTATTTGTGACTTCAAAGGCGATTAGTTCTTCCTTTGAGCAAGATTTACGGCTTTACAAAAGGATTTGCATCCGTGTCAAAGCTTAATCGAAATGAGCGTTTCCAAATGTCTTTTTGCTTTTGAAAATGTCGAGCATGATTTAAAATCGAGTTTCTCGATCTCTGCCCTGCTGGCTCGGGCTGGACGATGGTCTGGCTGGGCCTCCCTGTGCACTCACTTCAGGGTATATAGCATCACTCCCGCCTCCACTCGCTTCATGCCCAGAGCACGCCCCTGCCCACAGTGAGGGCAGCTGAAAGTGTCTTCAGGCACCGCCACGTTGCCCCTGGGGGTTGCCCCTCCAGTTTCTGTTGAGAACCCTGATGTTGACGTGCCGTGCTTTGGACTTCTAGCACTGAGAGCAAAGTTCTGACGCTTCATGTTCAGGTTTGAAACTCTTCAATCTACTCCATCGCATTTTGTGTCCTTTTTTTCCCTGAATGTAAACTGTTGCTTTCACATTTTAATATTGTGTAATGAATAGCACATAATCATACCCCAAGAAGTAACAAGGGTTACGAATTGGGTGTTCCTGGGGCGCTTGGGGGGCTCAGTCGGTCAAGCATCTGACTTCGGCTCAGGTCATGATTTTGTGGCTCGTGAGTTTGAGCCCCGCATTGGGCTCTGTGTTGGCAGCTTGGGGCCTGGAGCCTGTTTCAGATTCTCTGTCTCCCTCTCTTTCTTCTGCCCATCCCCTGTTCATGGTCACTTGCTCGCTCTGTGTCTCTCTCAAAAAAAGAAAAAAAAACAACCCACAGACCAATTGGGTGTTCCTTCAGGTTTTTTTAAACTTTTAGTTTTTTAACATTTATTTATTTATTTTGAGAGAGAGGGAGTGTGTGTGTGTGTGTGTGTGTGTGTGTGTGCGCGCACGCGCGCACGTGCATGCACACGTGTGCAGGGGAGAGAGGCAAACGGAGAAAGAGAAGAATCTTCAGCAGGCTCCGTGGTCAGTGTGGAGCCAGACATGGGGCTCGATCCCATGACCCTGGGATCATGATGTGAGCCAAAATCAGGAGTCTGACACTCAACCCACTGGGCCACCCATGTGCCCCCTCCTTTTTTTTTCAATTTTAGAGAGAGAGAGAGAGTGTGTGTGTGTGCAGGGGAGGGGCAGAGAGAGGCGGAGAGACAGAATCCCAAGCAGTCTCCATGCTCAGTGAGGAATCCTATGTCAGGGCTCGAACCCACGAACCTGGGATCATGACTTGAATTCAAGTCAAGGTTTTTAAATGTATAAATCCCATTGATAATTGCCATCGTAATGTTCTGTGGTCGAATGGATCACACTAAGCCTTCTGCTCCTTTCGAGGGAGGATTCTTTCCTTGACACCTTTCTGCTTGTCCATATAGTTGTAGTTGTCAGTCAGTAGGGTGTAAGCAGCACGTGCAGATGACAGAAATGATTGGGGGCATGTGAACGAAGGCATTTGGGAAACATCTCTTAGGGGAAGAAACTTGGTTTTATGAAGTCGTGTGAATGGGTAGGTTTTGAACAGATACACTGATTTTTTTTTTTTTTTTAATTTTTTTTTAACGTTTATTTTTTAGACAGAGAGAGACAGAGCATGAACAGGGGAGGGTCAGAGAGAGAGGGAGACACAGGATCTGAAACGGGCTCCAGGCTCTGAGCTGTCAGCACAGAGCCCAACGCGGGGCTTGAACTCACAGACCACAAGATCATGACCTGAGCCGAAGTCAGCCACTCAACCGACTGAGCCACCCAGGCGCCCCTGATTTGTTTTCTTAATGCACATTTTATGTATGGACATCTCTGCTAGCTTTCTAATTCCCAAAATTGTGGGTGTTTTTGGCTAGCCTGCTGTTTGACATTTTTGTCCCGGTGGCCATATACAAAGCCAGAGTTCATGTTTTCGAGAACATATCCATTGAAACTCACTGGAGTCTGAGAATTCCAAAATCCCCGCCCCCTTCATTTACATTTATCTGTATTAAGAAATATATTTTTAGGGGCGCCTGGGTGGCGCAGTCGGTTAAGCGTCCGACTTCAGCCAGGTCACGATCTCGCGGTCCGTGAGTTCGAGCCCCGCGTCGGGCTCTGGGCTGATGGCTCGGAGCCTGGAGCCTGTTTCCGATTCTGTGTCTCCCTCTCTCTTTGCCCCTCCCCCGTTCATGCTCTGTCTCTCTCTGTCCCAAAAATAAAAAAACGTTGAAAAAAAAAAAAAGAAATATATTTTTACACCTATTTTAAAGATTTTTCCCCCACAACAGAAACCACAGTAGAGGTAGTTTTAAACGGGCAAGATGACCCATCATCTAAATAACTCTAGTTGACTTTTTTTTTTTTTAACATTGGTGACCCTACATGGTTAAAATTAAAATAAAACACAACCTAGCAGTATTAAAGCAGTGTAAACGGATGTAAAAAAGGTCGTTTGTTTTCTCCTACATCCTGAAACTTTCTCATTATGCCTCTTTTATACTCTGTGGAGTATACTACTACCAAAAATATGTATACACTCATTTGAAGCTATGCGTGTGTTTTCGATAAACATTTACACATATTGTGGGCACCTCTGTACGCACTTGATTTTTACCTCTCTCTTTCCCACACACATACCTGCGGGGACCAGTCCTTGTCAGATTGTGCAGATCCGTGTCATTCTTTTTTTAGGGTGTATGGTATTAATTAATTCACTTGTCTAGTCTTCAGTTAACAGACATTTATACGCCATCTCCTTTTTGCTGTCATAAATACTGTTGCAGTGAACCTTCTGGTGTGCATACTGTGTCTGGGGCACATGACACGTATATCTAGGGGGTGAACTCAGCATTGGACCTTACCGTCCGTGTGATTTATAAATTTAATTTTGGGTAATTTCAGCATCACCTAATTGCTGTGCTAAAAAGGTTTTACGATTCCAGTGAGTATTCCCCTTCCCTCAACACTAGGTGTTATTTTTTGAAACAAGGTAATCACGTATGCGAAAAAGATGTAGGGTGGAGATAAATGTATCCACGTCTATCTTTATCCATCTGTATCTGTATCTCTCACATGTTTATTGACCATTTGTACCCCCCCCCCCATGCTCATTTATGTGTTTCTGTTGGATTGTTAATCATTCTTTTAGCATACCTTGTTTTTAGTAGCTGCATAATATCGAGAGTATTTAAACAGAAACGGCTGTGTTTTTATGAAGAAGGTTTTCTTTCGTTGCTCTTATTGTTTCTTTATTGCTTATCCTGACCTCTGTGGTGAGAAGAGAAATGGAAACCTCATTCTTCAGTTAATGATCTGATGTATTTGCTCATTCTGTAAATTTCTCGGACACCGGGCCGCATCCCAGGTGCCTGGCAGGGACCCTGCTGTCCTGGAGCTGACGTGCTCACGGCAAAGGGGAGATGGTAAAAAGAGGCACTTGGCCCCCTTGGATGAGGCCAGCAGGGGAAGGGCTTTGAGGGTGGTGTTGGAGGGTTACCAGCCAGTATGATCGGGGTGGGGGTGGGGGCCTTTCCTGGGGAATTCTTGAAGTTTCAAGGCTTGAGTTGGGAGCAGATGTGATCTTAGAGGAACAGCACAAAGGTCGTGTGGCTGGAGATTCCTGAATGAGGAAAGGAAAGGGTCGCATGTGTGGTTGGATTTTATTCTGGGGGATAGGACACCTCTCGGATAGTTTCATTTATTTATTTATTTATTTTTAAGGTTTTAATTTTAAGTATCTACACCCAAATGTGGGGGCTTGAGCTTACAAGCCTGAGACCAAGAGGCATGTGCTCTACTGACTGAGCCAGCCAGATACCCTGCCTCTGGATGGTTTTAGATGGAGCCGTGGTTTGTGTACCTGGCTGCGGTGTGGAGGGTGCCCCAGGATAGGGGTGCTGTGGCAGGAGGTGGGGGGCCCATGGGAGCTCTTACAGGCAGGCTCTTTGTGGGAAATGATAGGCACGGGCAGTATTTATCAGCCATTTTTTTCTTTCTCATCCCATAAGGAGCCATTTTAGATATTCCCTAATCAACCCCACCCCCCAACAGTCTCCTGTGAATTTTTTCCTTAATGGAGATGAGATTCACATGACCTAAAATTAACCATTTGAAAGCGAACATCTCCATTACTCCAAAATAAAATCCCGTGAAGTAATTAAGCACTCCCCTACTCCCTGGCCACCGACCCCTCGTGACCGTCAGTCTGCACACGACTTGTATGGATTTGTCTGCTCTGGGTATTACATTTAAGCCAAATCATACAAAATGTGGCTTTCGTGTCGGCTCCTTTCACAGAGCCTGTGTTTTCAGTGAATGATGCAGCATGCATCAGACCTTCATTCCTTTTTATGGCTCAGTAAACGTTCCACCGAGGACTCCAGAGTTTGTCTATCCGTCGATGGACATTCAGATTGTTTCCACCTTTGAACCGTGGTGAATAGTGCTGCGATGAACGTTGGTGTAGCAAGATTTGAGTACCGCTTTTCAGTTCTTTTGGGTTTATACCTAGGAAGGGACCCTCATGAAATTTCAAAGTACTGTATTTCTTTTTATGTACTGCATGTGTCTGTGTTTTATACATAAAAAGAGTAAGAGAGTTTTTCACCCCCCTGTTCTCCAGAACCACCTTTGAGAATGTGTGCATTAGGCTGATAGCAGCGGGGATGGAGACCGGGGGGAGCTTCGGGGTATATTTTGGAAGCGGTGTGCAGGGAGGGGCCTGGCTGAAGAGTGGGGTAAATTGGGGCAGGAGAACAAGGGAGGAATTAGGGCAGTTTAGACGTGTTTGGCCTTGAACATCTAGGTGAGTGGTCATAGTGTTAACTGATATGGGGAGGTTGAGGCAGGTACATAGTGTTTCACAAATTGGGGAGGGGGGACATGGGGCACTCCGGGGTGGACAGGGCCCATCGTGTTCCCCAAGGAGAGTTCTGCGTGTTGGAACCCAGGGTTGCTAGGTGACCCCGTGCTGTCCCTTCCCTGATTACAGGAAGCATTTTAGTCCCAGATGTCCGTGAGGGGGTCCCTGCCCTTTGCTGGCTGCATGGAGAGTGAACCAGACTCGTACCCGTGGGGAGCCAGTGTTCTCCAAACACCTTTATTCTTGCCATATCCTGGTGCTATGTTTAAATTAAAAAATTTAGAACATAGTTCTTAAACCTTCAATACTTATGTTTTATTAACAGAGGAAACTTTATGTGCCTGTGAAATTAAAGACTTGTTTTTCCAGTTATATTTTAACTACAGAATTGCAAAAATAACGACTTTGCCTGTGTTCTTGCTAAGTTTCCCTGTAGGGACCACAAGGGGGCAGGGCTCTGTGAGACTGCCTGCTGGCTTCCCTTTCCTCTTTTTTTTTTTTTTTTTTTTTTAATTTAAAATATTGATTTGATAAGAGAGCAGGTGCGAGCGAGCCTGCATGAGCAGGTGAGGGACCGAGAGAAAGAGAAAATCCCAAGCAGGCTCTGCACTGTCAGCACAGAGCCTGATGGGAAGCTCTAACTCACGACCCTCGAGATCACGACCTGACCTGGAATCAGGAGTTGGACGCTTAACCAATTGAGCCCCCCCAGGCGCCCATCCTTCCTTCCTTTTTTAACATGAGCTGTTATGAAGCAGGGAAATGCGGACCCACGTTTTTACTTCCACCTACCCTTTTGGGTCAGACTTGACAAATTCCTTGCAGTCTACGCAGTACCTTGACTGGTGTAAGACCCTTCCTGCTACCCCTGTTTGCTGGTTCACGTGAGAGAATACAGTCAGAGCGGCACTGGTCTTTAGTCCTCGCAGAGAATATAGGACACCGATGTTTTCAGCCCCTGCAAATCTCTTTTGGAAGGAAGCAGATAGAATATGAGTGAACGAAAAATAAAATCCGAATACTAAAGACTTTATTGGTAATACTAAATCTTTGGAAATGCCTTTATCTTTGATGATTCTTAGTGTGTGTGTGTGTGTGTGTGTGTGCGCGCGCGCGCGCGCGCGCGCGCGCGCGCCAAGCACTCTAATTCTGCTGGTTGTTATGGTACCTGGTTACAGGAACAGTGGTAGTGACAGTAAATTGAAGCTCTCATTTGAGAGAGTGTTGTGTGCCCGGGGCCGGGCATTTGTTCATCCTTACAGTGAAACTAAGTTAATTAGTATTAAAAAAAAACCCACCACCAACAAAACTTGATTCTCAAAATAATGTGGAGCATCGATGGAGCATTTGCCAAGGACCACTTGACGTGGATTAGCTCATCTCCTTGCCAGCTCCCCATCTCGTCTGCAGATGAGGTTCCCCACAGGCACACCTGTTTCATCCCTTTGTGAATTGATCCACCTCTGCTCTATAGGTGTTTGGAACCAAAGATTATTTGTCTTGGTGGTGGGGCAGGGGCGAGCAGCATCCTTGGTCTACACCTATTAGATATTGGTAGCACCCTCCCCTGCCCTAGTTGTGACAGCCAAAATTGTCTGCAGACATTGCCCAGCGTGTCCTGCCTGGATGGCAAAATCACTCCGGGCTGCCTGGCGTCTGGGTGGGCTCCGTCAGTTAACCGTCTGACTCTTGATCTCAGCTCAGGTCTTGGTCTCGAGGTTGTGAGTTCGAGCCTCATGTTGGGCTCCACGCTGGCCGTGAAGCCTACCTAATTAAAAAAAAAAAAATCACTCCTGGCTGACAACTGCTGGTTTAGGTGGTTGAAACCAACGCCCTCGAGGTTAACGGGGAAATAGGAAGTGATATTATACTAATAGCAAATAATAATACAGTGCTTCTCTGATGCCAGCCGCTGTTTTGATGATTAACGTACTAGATCCTTACAACTTGATGAGGTGGGTGCTTTTTACCAGTCCTTTCGTATTTTATTATCAGTGTCTCTCTTTGAGGCTACCAGGAAAGGAGATTCACGGAGCTCAGGGACCGTGCCCAAGGACGCCCATCAAGTCAGCTGCCAAGGTGGACTTCACACCTGGGGTTTGGCTCTCGCTGCGTGCCTGCCTCCATCCTCCCTGTGTCTAGTCTTTCCCCCTCTATCCATTAAAGGTAGCTTTGGTAGGTCCTTGCACTAGAGCCAAGGGAGCCCTGCATACTGACTGGCTTTCACCCATTGGATCCTCACTTTGACTCTACCCCCATTTGGCGGGTGAGGAAACTGAGGTGACCATCTGCCAGCGTGAGCACTGTTTGAAGTCCCCGGGACGTCCTGATTCGTAACGCCGTTGCCATCGACAGCTTTCCCTTAAGGATCAGATCACGGCAGAGTCCGTGTTTTCCTGTGCATCGGAGCAGGGCTGGCCATTATGTTGTCTCTAGGAGCTCTGTAACAGACAGGACAGTCCCCATAACGGCAGGCTGTGTAGGCAAAGGGGCAGGATCTCCAGGACGCACGGCGCATCTGAACACTCTTGTGTTGTTATGTGGCTTGCTTTCTGTCCTGCCCACATTCAGTGGATGAGGCTTAGGGGAGCAGTATGGAGGTAGCTTTAAGGTATTTAAAATTTAAAAAAAAGTTTATTTTTAAAAAATTTGTTTTAATGTTTTTTTTTTTTTGAGAAGAGAGAGAGATCGAGAGCGAGTGGGGGAGGGGCAGAGACAGAGGGAGAGGGAGAGGGAGAGGGAGACACAGACTCCAAAGCAGGCTCCAGGCTTAGAGCTGTCAGCACAGAGCCCGACATGGGGCTCCAACCCATGATATGTGAGATCATGACCTGAGGCGAAGTCAGATGCTTAACCGACTGAGCCACCCAGGCACCCTATGGTATTTTTAAAAGACTCGGGCTTAGGTATGATTTTCTGTCCTCCTGTAAAAGTTTGGAACATAGTAAGGAGGGAGATCATTGACCAGTGACGCCCTCGCTCCATCTGGTGCTGAGTTTGGCTTCATTCTGCATCACGGAACCTTTGAAATGGGAAGCCAGAGATCTCCCAAGGGGTCGACTTGGCCCACGGCAGGTGCATTGGCTGTGCGAGCCAGCTCCCACATCTCCTATAAACGGATGGCATGCCATTTGTAAGCCTGGCTCCGGTCTCTGCATCTGGACCGTGCTGGGGGCCGCTTTAATCGCTATTTATTTTGAGATTTACACCCGTGAATGGGCCAAACCAATTTCAGTGGCAGCTTAGCCGATTTGTCTTAGAGCTTTGTGCTTAATAGAATGACTGGGGAGGCCTCCTTCCTTCACGGCTTAACATTGGGTTAAAGCCTGTGCTTGACATAAATGGCCGACCCTTCCTGCTGCGCCCCATCTGGGCACTTCTGGGGGCCTTGTTGAAATCAGATACAATTTCTCCCCTCTCCCCCGACAAACAAGTTTTATTTGTTTATTTATTTGTAAATCTGTCTTTTAACAATGAACATACTTTTTCAGCTTCGCCAGCCTCTGCCAAGACGGGACAAGCAGGGAGTTTGTCCGGCAGCCCGAAAACCTTCTCTCCTCAAGCGTCCACGCCCATCACGACGAAAACGGACAAAACGTCTACCACTGGAAGCATCCTGAATCTTAACTTGGGTCAGTGGGGAGTTTTGGGAGCCTCTTTCTGTGGCATCTATGCATATTTTTGCAAGTTGTGATGTCCTCTTTTGGGTGTGGTTCTTGAGCTCTGAACAAAACCTCTCTCTGTGCAAAATATTAAGAAGGTATAGGGGACAAAGATGAAGGGAGAATGGTGAAAGGAGCAAGTAAGCGATTTCCTGGGGCTTGTTGATATGCAGAGTTGTTTTATCCTGATGGACCTTAGGCCAGTGTTTACAAAAGTAACCCAGTTCTTATGCAGGTGTGTGTGTGCGTGTATGTATATACATTTAAGGTTTTATACATGCACACACTTGATGCAAGTCGAGCTTTATGAATCAATATTTACCTTTCCTTTGTGCAGTATATTCTGATACATTGTTTCCTTAATTTTCCTTTTCTAATTAAAAAAAAAATGCCCATCTTTATCCCTGACTTAGTAGGGTCCCCCCTCCCCCATTGCAGTTCTGTCAGTTGTTTCAAGAGCACTGCCTTCGGGCAGAGTCTTTAGCAAAAATTGGCACCAGAAATGCTAAATACCCAACCACGAAGTCATTTCATTGATTCGTTCCATCAGGATTCTTGATTTTTATTGAGCATCTATTACACACGGTGTGCTGTTTTAGACCCAGGGCAGAGGGTGGTGAGCAAGGGCCCTGCTCTTGTACTGAGCTGGGTTCTAGAAAGTGAGAGACAATAAATGGTAAGGAGAGAGATGCCTAGAAGAGGCATCTGGAAGAGGCAGCGTTGAGGGAAGGCCTCTTGAGAGGTGGTATGTGTTTATGTGTGTGTGCCGTTATTTATTTATTTGGAAATGTTTACTTATTTTTGAGACAGTGTGAGCAGGGGAGGGGCAGAAAGAGAGGGAATCAGAGAATCCCCTGCAGAGCTCAGGAGTCATGATGAGATCCAGACCTGAGCCCAAACCAAGAGTCAGACTGAGTTACCTAGGAGAGGTGGTATTTAAGCCTCGATTTGCATGACAAGAAAAACCAGCCTTGCCCATATTGGGAGGAGGAACAAAAAATTATGGCCTTAGGGGTCAGGGATGTTGTAGGAATGGCAGGGAGGCCCAGGTGGCCTGTCCCAGTGGGTGAGGGGAAGAAGGTGAGGAGATGAGGTCCCGGAGCACTGGGACCCTGTGGACCCCGCGGACCCTGGTGTGGAGCCCTTTGAGCAGAGGAGGGATGTGAACTGAGCACTTTAGAAGGACCTCTCTGGGTGCTGTGTGGAGAATAGCCTATGTCAGGTGGTCCTCCCCAGAGATGGTTCCCTCACTCCCCTCCAGGGGACACTGGGCAATGTCTGGTTGTCACAGCTGGGGGTGGGGCTCGAGTATACAGGGTTTTAGGAAGAGGGGGACAGCCACGTGTGCAGAGCGATGCTCGCACGTGAGCCCCTAGCCCCTGGTGGCCAGGACCCTCCAGGTTCGTCTTGTCCTGCAATGCCATTTCAGGCGGAGAAACTAAGGTCTGGAGAGGAGGTTCCAGGTGCCCAGGACTGCAGAGTTCCAGGTGCCAGGCAGGTGGCGGGACTGGAGCAAGCCCATGTCTGCAGGGAGGCCAGAGCCTGGCCCGCCCTGGCTCACCTGTTAGCATGGACTGCGTGTGGTACAGCGGTCAGGGCCGTGGCTGGTGGGGACTCCTCACTCGAATGAAAGGGGACCCATTTGCTCCTTTGGAATGTTCATGGAGCTCAGTGTTGCGGCTTGCTTTCTCACGCCCTCTTCTGCCTCCACACCCCGAAAAGGAACACTGTGCTGGGGCGTTCTCACTGTGTCCTCTCTGCCCGTCGTGAGTGGCGAGAATAGCTCCTTCTCTGAACCAGGTGGTCTTGAGTGTCCTCATGACGCCGTGGGTCTTTCCGCTTGGCTTACCCACGGCGGCAGTGAGAGATTTCTCCCTGTCGTGCGTTCTGGCGGGTGGGCATGGTGGAGCCTGAGAGGCTGCCCTGTACCGAAGACCCCACCCGCTCCCCCCCCATACCCCCCCACCCCCTATGCCCCCCATCTCCTTCTGTGCTGGGACACTTGTTTTGTCAGTGGGAACCAAGGCATTGGGGATGTGGGCGCTTTACGGGCTGCGGGTTCAGTTACCTAACAGGGAGGGACTGGTGAATCGTGAAATCAGATGGTGGAGGGAAAAAGTCAGGGTGGAGGGAAGTACTAAATAATCCTCAAGAGGTTGTCCAGGGATGGGGCAGGTGCTTTATATGGGCTTTTTTGGGTCTGGGATCCCTGCAACTACTCTGAGCAGACAGAAAATGGGACAGTGCTTGGGAGGATGATGACATTATGATATCTAACCAAATGGCATTTCGTTTAAAGAAAAAAAAAGAAAAAAAACCAAGCAGGGCCGCCTGGGTGGCTCAGTCGGTTAAGCGTCTGACTTCGACTCAGGTTGTGATCTCACAGTCCGTGGGTTTGAGCCCCTCGTCGGGCTCTGTGCTGACAGCTCAGAGCCTGGAGCCTGCTTCCGATTCTGTGTCTCCCTCTCTCTCTGCCCCTCCCCCATTCATGCTCTGTCTCTGTCTCAAAAATAAATAAACATTAAAAAAATTAAAAAAAAAAGCAAAATTAGAGAAATGGCAAACAGGTGAGTGATTGTGGGGTTTGGGGTGGGGGAGGGCTTGATTCCAAATCACAGAGGGATTCTTTGGCAGAGGACGTGGCTCTGCATTCTGATGGTGGTTACACCTATCTGGGAGGTGTTAAAACACCCAGAACTGGGGCGCCTGGGTGGCACAGTCGGTTAAGCGTCCGACTTCAGCCAGGTCACGATCTCGCGGTCCGGGAGTTCGAGCCCCGCGTCGGGCTCTGGGCTGATGGCTCAGAGCCTGGAGCCTGTTTCCGATTCTGTCTCCCTCTCTCTCTGCCCCTCCCCCGTTCATGCTCTGTCTCTCTCTGTCCCAAAAATAAATAAAAACGTTGAAAAAAAAATTAAAAAAAAAAAAACAAAAAAAACACCCAGAACTGTTATCGCCCGCCCCTCCCCAAGTTTTACTCTCTGAAGTCTAAAAGCTATTAAAAGAACGACAGCAACTTTCAAGGTAGATGATAGCCCCGTTTCAAAGATAGTGGACACTGGGGCACAGAGAAGCAAAGTCCTGTACCCAGCATCACGTAAGATTCGTGGTCAGGTTTGGCCTGCGGGCTCAGGCCTGTCTGCCTCGTAGTTTGTGCCTTCAGCCAAAATATGTGAGCGGACGGCTGCAAGACGGAGCCGTGTTTTGATGTTGGAGGGACCCTCGACACCGCTTGTCACGCTGGTTGATAAATTGGCCTAGCTGTAGGGGCGAGGGGGTAAGGTGAAGATTTCGAACGGGCAGCGCCGTGGAGGACAGAGTGCCTTTCTGACGGATGCAGCTCCCACAAGTTGAACCTGGGTTGTCAGACTCTCAATTTCCAAGAAAAATGCAAATCCACTTTTGTGTATGAACTCTCCTCGTTTTTGAAAGTTGCCAATCAATTGCATTAAAAATAAAAACTCTGGGGCGCCTGGGTGGCCCAGGTGGTTAAGTGTCCGGCTTCAGCTCAGGTCATGATATTGCAGTTCGTGGGTTCGAGTCCTGCATCGGGCTCTGTGCTGACAGCTCAGAGCCTGGAATCTGCTTCGGATTCTGTGTCTCCCTCTCTCTGCCTCTGCCCTGCTCAGGCTCTGTCTCTCTCTCTGTCTCTCTCTCTTTCAAATATAAATAAGTGTTAAAAAATACAAAAAAATAATAAAAAAAATAGAAATAACTCTAGTTGGCCAAAACACATAAATCCAACCCAAAGTACAAAAACCAGCCATCGGTCATCAGTTGGATACTTAACTATTCAAATTAATTTTGGTGCATGACAGAGGGGAAGGCTTCCCTCAGAGACTTCTCACCCGACTTGCTAATGCACAAGCCCCTCGTTTGCTGTCTCGTTTGCTGTCTCGGGCCTTCTCTCTGCTGTAAAGCAAGGAATTGAAGCCTGGTGGATTGTTACAGTCCCTTTCTTTGACCGTATGAGAAATAAGTCATAAATAAGCATGAGGGGAGGAAGGAAGGCCTGATTCTTTTCTTCTTCTAGACTCCTGTTTGCTTCTCTGGGAATCCCGTCTCCTCTAGTCGCGCAGGGTGTTTGCTCTGGGCTGAACAAACACAGCAGTTCAGTAGTCCTGTTTGTGACACAAATGTGCCTGGATGCTCTGTCAGAGACGCTGACAGAGCAATGGGAACTTGTCAGACCCGGAGCGTTTCTGCTTGTTTATTCCTCTGCTGTCGCTGATGGGAGGCCTCCTTTCTTTCTCTGTGTCAAGTGATACCTTGAAGTCAGGCATCCTTTGAGAGTATGGATACAGAGCTGGGGGCTGAGGCTTCCTGCATGTTGCCATTTTTTTTTTTTTCTTTCTTTCTAAAACAGTGGATGAGATGAAGAATGTCTCTTCTTGGCTTTTTTTTTTTTTTTTTAATTTTTTTTCCCAAAGTTTATTTATTTTTGGGACAGAGAGATACAGAGCATGAACGGGCGAGGGGCAGAGAGAGAGGGAGACACAGAATCGGAAACAGGCTTCCAGGCTCTGAGCCATCAGCCCAGAGCCCGACGCGGGGCTCGAACTCACGGACCGCGAGAGCGTGACCTGGCTGAAGTCAGACGCTTAACTGACTGCGCCACCCAGGCGCCCCTCTTCTTGGCTTTTGATGGATGAGAGAACTTTTGCCAGGGTCTCTGGTCTGGATGGTGTTGTTCCCTTGAAGGGGCCGCCATTTTGTGGCTCCTGGAATTCCAGCTTTTGAACAGAGAAAATCGAGTTCTTTTTCATTGAAAATGAAACTGTGTTTTGCTTGTACAGAGTTAATTTTGTTGTTATAAGTAGTGTATGCACATGGTGAGAAATTTCAAAAGACCAAAGGATGTTCAATGAAAAGCCAACCTGTCTGTAACCACCTGTCTGTCCCTTCTGACAGGTGACCACGGTTACCTCATTTTGGTCTTCTTGGGGAGTTCTTCTATGTTATATACCAGGGATTTTCAACCTGATTTCTGTTCCCCAAGGGGACATGTGGCACTGCCTGGAGACATTTTTTTTTTTTTTTTTTTTTTTACATTTACTTATTTTGAGGGTGAGTGTGTGGGAACTGGGGAGGGGCAGAGAGAGAGGGAGAGAGAATCCCAAGCAGGCCCTACACTGTCAGCACAGAGCTGGATGCGGGGCTCGAGCTTGCAAACAATGAGATCATGATCTGACTTGGAACTCAAGAGTTGGACGCTTGGGGCGCCTGGGTGGCGCAGTCGGTTAAGCGTCCGACTTCAGCCAGGTCACGATCTCGCGGTCCGTGAGTTCGAGCCCCGCGTCGGGCTCTGGGCTGATGGCTCAGAGCCTGGAGCCTGTTTCCGATTCTGTGTCTCCCTCTCTCTCTGCCCCTCCCCCGTTCATGCTCTGTCTCTCTCTGTCCCAAAAATAAAATAAACGTTGAAAAAAAAAAATTAAAAAAAAAAAAGAATTGGACGCTTAACCAACTGAACTACCCAGGCACCCCTGTTGACTTTTTTTTGTTTGTTTGTTTGTTTTAAGCTTTTATCTTTAATCTCTATGCCCAATGTGGGGCTCAAACCCACGACCCTGAGATCAAGAGTCCCACGCTCCACCAGCTGAGCCAGCCAGACACCCCTAGAAACATTTTTATTGTCACAACGGGGATGTGGGTGCTATTGGCAATGGAGGACAGGGATGTACTAATCGTCCTACAAGGTGCAGGACAGCCCCCAGCCCCCCTCCTCCACCCCCCACAACAAAGACTTATCCAGCCCCAAATATCAGTAGCGCCAACTTTGAGAACCCCCAAGAACACATATATTCGTATCTGTGTTCCCTTTCCGTCTTTTCTCCCCACACCAATGCAGATATCTTTTACTGGTTGTCACCTTCTTTGTCATTAAACAGGCTGGCTTTTCCATATCAGCACATAACGATCTCTCGTTTTTTAGCGGTTGTATTTTATTCTATTTCAAGGTGAACTGTTAATTTATTTACCCAGGCGCCTTATTTATCGACTCTAGGTTGTTTTGCTGTTGCCAACAGCTGAAATGAAGACCCTTTTACCCATGTGGGAGTATAGCCATAGGAAGAATTCCTAGACGCAGAATCTTGGGTCAGAGGCCACGTGCAGTTGACATTTTGAGAGATGTTGCCAAATTGCCCTGCAAAGAGGTGGTTCTGATTTATGCTTCCTCCAGAAATGTAAGATCGTGTCTTTCTCCAGCGTTGGTGTTTCTTCTTCCTGGTTTCCATTTATAGCCGAAGCTGTCTTCGTATCAGGCAGAAAGTTCAAAATGTTGGCAGCAAAGGTGGATTCTGAAGATATTCCCGATATAGAAGGGCAGGGGTGGAAGAAATCCTGATAAGCGACTGTCCGCTAAATGAGAAAGAGAAGCTCTCCTCTTCTCCCTGTGGAGGAGAAGAAAGTCAAAATGCGGTTGAAAATTCGAGAACGATAATTGGATGTGGCTCAACTCCTGAAGGTCTGATCCCAGGACCCCCCCCCCCCCCCCCCCCCCCCCAGCTTCGGGTGGTTTCTCGTTAGGAGCCACATTACCTCAGCTTATTGACTGGAGAAACCTGAACTGTAAAATAACATGCTGTACTGTTTCTTCATTCCTCTTAATTATGAGAATTTCCGAGTCCAGTCTTTTAAAGGCTAAAGTTAAGAGATTGCATTTTCTGTAGACGCAGCCACACACACACACGATTATTCTGATGAGTTTGTAGGTCTCTTGCTATGAATCCTAAGGTTTAGAAAAGTGATATTGTTAACACAAAGGTTAAGGCAAATCAGGAGGAATTTTCTTTTTTTTTTTTTTTTTTTAATTTTTTGTTTTCAACGTTTATTTATTTTTGGGACAGAGAGAGACAGAGCATGAACGGGGGAGGGGCAGAGAGAGAGGGAGACACAGAATCGGAAACAGGCTCCAGGCTCCGAGCCATCAGCCCAGAGCCCGACGCGGGGCTCGAACTCATGGACCGTGAGATCGTGACCTGGCTGAAGTCAGACGCTTAACCGACTGCGCCACCCAGGCACCCCAGGAGGAATTTTCTTTACTCACAGAGAAGATTGGTCTGGGGCGCCTGGTGGCTCAGTCAGTTGAGTGTCCGATTCTTGATTTTGGCTCAGATCCCACGTGTCAGGCTCCCTCTTATCAGCTTGGAGCCTACTTGGGATTCTCTCTCTGCCCCTCTTACATGGTCTTGCGTGCTCTCTCTCTCAAAATAAATGAATATTAAAAAGAAGACTGATGCAGCAGTTCTCAGTATTAGCGGCCAGTTAGAATCTTTTTTTTTTTTTTTTTAATTACAAAAAAATTTTTGTTTAATGTTTATTTTTGAGAGACGGAGCACGAGTAGAGGAGGGGCAGAGAGAGAGGCACAGAGTCCAAAGCAGGCTCCTAGCCATCAGCACTGAGCCCAACGTGGGGTGGGGCTTGAACCCATGAACTGTGAGATCATGACCTGAGCCAAAGTTGGATGCTTAACCGACTGAGCCACCCAAGTGCTCCCCCCCATTTAAAAAATCTTAATATTTAAAACAAACAAAAAAACCAAAAAAATAAAATCTTAATATTTTTTTAAGTAGGCTCTATGCCCAATGTGGGGCTTGAACTCATGACCCTGAGATCAAGAGCTACATGCTCTACTGACTGAGCCAGCCAAGGCACCCCATCTGGGGTATTTTTTTTTTTTGTAATGTTTATTTATTTTTAAAAGAAAGAGCTCATGAGCAGGGGAGGTGCAGAGAGAAAGGGGGACAGAGGATCAGAAGTGAGCTCTGTGCTGACAGCAACCAGCCGGATATGGGGCTCGAACCCCACGATCTGCACGAGATCATGACCTGGGCTGAAATCAGATGCTTAGTGGAATGAACCATTCAGGTGCCCCTCTCTGGGTTATTTTTAAATGGCCAGTGTCCAGGCCTTCCCCCAGGCTAGTTAATTCACATTTTCAGGGAGGGGGACCGAGACGTTAGGATTTTTTTTTTTTAATTTTTTTTTTTCAACGTTTATTTATTTTTGGGACAGAGAGAGACAGAGCATGAATGGGGGAGGGGCAGAGAGAGAGGGAGACACAGAATCGGAAACAGGCTCCAGGCTCTGAGCCATCAGCCCAGAGCCTGACATGGGGCTCGACCTCACGGACCGCAAGATCGTGACCTGGCTGAAGTCGGACGCTTAACCAACTGCGCCACCCAGGCGCCCCAGGATTTTTTTGTTTAAAGCTCTGTTGATTTCAGTTTGCAGCCAAGATTATCAGTTAGTGCGCTACAGATGGAGATGGCAAACGTTCAGGCCTTGGACCAAATCTGGCCCCCCAGTTGTTTTTGTAAATAAAGTGTTATTAGAACACAGTGTCATCAATTTGCGCATATTGTTCATGGTCACTTTGGTAGCAGAGGCTGTATGGCCTGCAGAGCCCAATTTGCTCTCTGACAGCAAAAGTTTGCTCACTCCTGGTGTAGTAGATGGTGTTTTTTGTTTTCGTTTTTTTGTTTTTTTTTTGTTTTTTTTTTTTTGGTAACTGCTGTGTCGAGTGTTCATTGAGGACACCGATGGAAAGTATTTTTGTGAGTTAATTTCTTTTACAACTTCATACTTGAAAAGCTGCCTTTTCCCTTAGGAACCCAGTATCCTTTCTCATTTCTGAAAGTGGAAGTTACGAGACCGGCTTCCTATCCTTTCCCTTCCCGGTCACATTCACCACTTAACTGTTGAAATCCCTAAGTCTTTCTCATAGTGCTTGTTCTTGAATTGGATCTTTTTTTTTTCTCTGTTTCCTTGGTCGTCCTCCTTTTCCCCCCGGCCATTTTATTGTTGTCATTATTAGTCTCTGTTCTCTCTGTAAGGTGCATCTCCAGTAAATTTGCAGGAATATTCTTCCCTTGCTCCGAAATACCCCGCGCCTTCACCCCATCTTCTCTGTGCGCATCTCCAGTCCCGCACAAAGAAATGCACACGGATGCTCGCACGCGTGTATGCACACGCTCACAGGTGGATATGTTTTTAGAGCCTTAGAGCCTTTTCTCGTAGGACAAGGATAGTATCTGCTTGTTTTGAGCAACTCACTTCTGACATTTTCCTGAGGGCTGCCCCGAGTGTGTTTTGGGGAAAGGGCCCTTCCTAATCCTAATCTCCCCTTGGTGGTGACCTCATTTCGGTGGTAAAATTAAGTCGGAGCAGTCTGTCGCTCTCGTGAGCTGTGAGAGGGTTGCGAGGGGTTCAGGGGAGGCTGCCTACCTCTGCTGACTTGAACGGATCTCTGGGTGTGCAGGGTCGAGGGACTGCCCCGTTCCTGCGTGACGGGGAAGGTGTGTGGGTCATGTTGGAAAATGGATACGAGCAGTGAGTGAAGGTTTTGAGCAGCCCTTGTGGTCCAGCCCTCAGACTGTATACACCGGGCTTCTCTCACGGCCTGGTGGGCATAGATGTGTTGGGTGGGGACAGCAGGGGGCGGAGAAAGCCTGAGAGTGAGCTCATAGGTGGTGGCAACGGGCTCGGAGGTGGCCTCTCATCTTTGTCCTTGATAGATGTTACGTTGGTTTTCTGGGATTGGCCAGGGCAGGGCATATGCTCTGCGTTCTGTGCCTAGGGTCAGTTGGAGAGGCAGGGGGAAGCCAGGGGTGGCAGGCATGTGGCAGCTAGTGACCCCTGCCTATGAAGTCTCCTTGCTTCCTGGGCCTGTGCAGCCGCCTTCATTTTGTCCCTTTCTTCCGTTTTGGGGGACGCTGGAGGAGGTGGGGTGAAAGGAATGTAAGCAATGCAAGCTTATAGACCCTTGGAATCTGGTCCAGTTGGTCATGTAAGGAGCCCATGGCAGAAGCGGGGAGGGTGGCCAGACCCTTGGCCTTGAGTCCTCCATCAGAGACCTTTGCCTGGGATTAGGGTGAGGAACTTGGGCCGTATCTGAGCCAGAAGACAGAGGTTTAGTATCCAGGGCTGATCTGTTCACCTGTCTTCAGATGGATGTCTGAGCGGCAAAGGAGCACGGCCGCTTGGCTGTAAGGTCTGCCTGTCTGACATTTACCCCACTTTTCTGACTTGAACTCCAGTCTAGGTGGACCAGGAGTGAGCAGCAAAGTCTCCGTGGTAAATGAGGAAGCCGGACCCCCAGTTATGTGTATGTGTGCTCTGGGGGGACGGGGGCAGGGAGGCAGCACTCAGCGTCTGTTGGTTACAAGTCCTCTCGGATGTGGGCCTGGAGTTAAAAGCACACTCTGGCCCGATGCCGTGTGACTTTATCTGTTGACGCGGAGATTGACCGTATTACTGTAACCTTTGGCTTTCAGGATCCCTAATGACGCGGAGTTCGACAGACAACCGTCTGGCTGGGGTCGTGCGTTTCAAATATTGAAAGCCACCCAGGCGACCGTTCAGCAGACACGTGTGTTGGCGGGCTGTTACCAGCCCATCGTTGAGCAGATGATGTGGGGGCAAGGGTTTTGGGGTTTCTCTCCCCGCCGTGCTCTCCGTCGTGTGTGTGCGAGAAGGAAGCTAAGTGAGGAGTGTTGCGTGTTGCGTTTTCTTCCGTCCAGTGCGTGTCTGATGACGGTGCGACCCTGTCTTCCAGATCGAAGCAAGGCCGAGATGGACCTAAAGGAGCTGAGCGAGTCGGTCCAGCAGCAGACCGCGCCCGTCCCCCTCCTCTCGCCCAAGCGGCAGATCCGCAGCAGATTCCAGCTAAATCTCGACAAGACCATAGAGAGCTGCAAAGCACAATTAGGTACGTCCTTTGGTTTGCTCTCGCATCGTCACTGTGGTCGCCATCGTCACCGTTAACTCTTTGTAGGGTCGCCGCCCGGATGAAGCCAGCGTTGGATCCCGGCTGCTGTAGGGCAGCATTGAGCGTGCGACTCAGATACAGTTCCCCCAACGGCGGAGCCTCTCGGATCGGCTCGTCACTTGTTCACAAGGGTTCTTTGACATCCACCCAGTTTATTCTCTGGTTGTGGTAGCCTGCAGCCTCGAGGTGCAGGTGGTAGGGAAATTTGAAAGCGGAAGGGTCTTCCTGAGTTTGCCCCCACGCTCGCTGTCTGCACACGTCAGTGGCTCACCGTCAAGTCCAGTTCGTCCCACAAACAACCGACACAAACCCTTCTGCCGCAGACCGGGCCCTCCCTCCCCACCTGGCACACGCATCCTGCTTCTGTACCTGTTGCCTGCCTTCCTCTTCCCCGTGCTGCCTGCCTTCACACCGCCTACCTGAATTCCTTCCCTAAGGCTGAGCTCAGGCGTCCCCTCCTCCAGGAAGTCTCCTCTGACTGCCCTCCCTCCCTATCTGCCCCCTCCTGTGGCACTTTATTGCTGGGGAACATCAGTGGTCACTTGGTGTGGGGGTGTCCCTCTACACCGGAAGCTAGACTGGAAGCTCCTTGAGGGCAGGGAGGTTGTCTCATAAGCATTTACGTTCTCCAAGGTACTTGGTCTTGTGTACAGAGTAGGCGCTCTGGAATGTTTGTGGACTAAGTAAACAAAAGCAGGAGAGTGTTTGCGAAGAAGTAGGGGATGGCTGGCCTCAGGAGACAGAGCCCCGCTAGGGTGAGGTTGAGAGTGTCTGTGGGTGCTCTGGACCTTAGAATGACTAAGCTGTGGTTAGGAGTCATCCAGAAGGGCCAGAGGAGGAATGGTGGTAATTTTGCAGGCCATTTAAGTATCTGCCTTGGGTCCTTCCATGCAGCTGGGCTGACTCCTTGATTTATTATTAATGTTAATAAGAATTTTAATATTTCTGTTTACTGACTGTTTCCTGCATACCTCGCACTGTACCACGCACGGTGCATAGATTGCCCTGACAGGTAGGTCGATAGCATTTTCAATCCCATTTTGCAGATGAAGAAACTGAGGCTCAGAGTGGTAGGTCCCTAGTTCAGGGTCACCAGGTGAATAAAGGCACAAGAGCAGGGTTTGAACTCGTGTCTTTTGGGCTCCGGTATGCAAGCTTTCCTTATCACATTTGTGGTCACACTTGTCCTCGTATCTGACCGTATCTGACCTTGTATCTGGCTACAGTGGCATAAGCCTTGGGACCCAGAAGTTAAGACCAGATCTGAGTTTTTGGCTTTTGGCTTCTCCTGTTTTTGATGGAGCCCTGACAGAGGCAGATCTACTTCTGAGATGAGTCTGCTGGTCTCTGGTGCCCCGGGCTGCTCGTGGCTTTTTGTCTGTTTGCAAGTTTCCTTTCTGTGTCTGGGTCTCAATGGTGACCCCACTCACAGTGACCGTTGCCCCAGCACGAAGGCGGTACAGATTTGAGTTTTCTTCCTTTCAAAATTTTAAGATACGGTATCATTAACCTGTGGCCGGACGACGCTCCTTACTGGGAGCAAGACACGTCAGTGGGTTGAGTGGAACGTGCTTTCGCCCACTTTTGTTTGTGTCTGTGAAACACCCGCTGGTCTGTCATTTTGCATTTTGATAGAGACGTGGAAGCGTGTGACTTTGGTCTTGATTCCGCTGTCCGTGCGGCAGTGACTCTGTGTCAGCACAGGGCGTTGGAGGGAGGGTGGGGCAGCCAGGTCACCTGGAGATGGTGCGTCCCTGCCGGAAGGGGCCAGTGGCTTCGTGGCTCCAGCCGGTTGCTGCCTCGCAGGCCTGTGACCCAGAGCGGCCAGATTCTTGCGTTTTCTTCCACACAAGCCTGCCGCCTTGATTTCTGTGTGAAATTTCCTGGCGTGTGAATCGGGCAACACGTTCTAAGTGAGCAACAAACAAACGACAAAATAGCCTCTGGGCCAAACCATGGCCCCCTAAGTAAAACGTGTGCCGGCCAGATGCGGCTTGTAGGCTGTGAGCTGGCGACCTCTGCCTCAAGGCTTTGGTTTATTTCTTTGAGCTCTGGACTCAAAGCGACGAGGACTTGAATGCTTTGGCAATTGGTGGCAAGAGAGCTGGTGCTCCGTCAGGAGTGCCCAGGGTTCTGGCCTTGCCTCTATCTTGGTTTTCTTTGGGCCTTAGGGTAAGTGATTTCTCTGGGCCTCTGTTTTCTAATCTGTAAAGTGGATCCATTTTAACAGCTCATTTCCTTTGTTCCCCACCCCTCCCAGTCTCCACGGCCCGGTTAGTTATCGGTGTCGCAAGGACGCAGCTCCGGATAAATTTAAAATTTATGTTGTCTGGTCCCTTGTCATCTTCGAGTGTCAGTAACCGAAACCCTCTGCAAACCCCAGTTGGCATTTGTTAGATGCCGTTCGCTGCTAACCCCACCAGGCCAGGGGGATGCAATTTGAAATGTTTCATTTTATTCCAGCATTTGGCGTGGAAAATGTTTGCGTTTGGGGTCCTGCTCTTTCTTTTTGTGACTACGCCACATGCTGGGTTTTCTCTTTGAATTTAGGCATAAATGAAATCTCAGAAGATGTTTACACGGCTGTGGAGCACAGCGATTCGGAAGATTCAGAGAAGTCCGATAGTAGTGATAGTGAGTATATCAGTGATGAGGAACAGAAGTCCAAGAATGAGCCAGAGGACGCAGAAGACAAAGAGGGTAGTCGGGTGGACAAAGAGCCATCAGCTGTCAAAAAAAAACCCAAACTGGCAAACCCAGTGGAGACTAAGGAGGAGCTGAAGAGCACATCACCGGCCAGCGAGAAAGCAGATCCCGGCTCGGTCAAGGAAAAGGCAAGCCCCCAGCCTGAGAAGGACTTCTCCGAAAAAGCAAAAGCCTCCCCTCACCCTGCAAAGGATAAACTCAAGGGGAAAGATGAGACGGATTCCCCAACAGTACATTTGGGCCTGGACTCCGATTCAGAAAGTGAACTTGTCATAGATTTAGGAGAAGACCATACTGGGCGGGAGGGTCGAAAAAATAAGAAGGAACCCAAAGAAACATCTCCCAAGCAGGATGGTAAGTGAACCCCCACCAGTTTCGGTTTCTTGATTTGGCTTAGAGTACCCCCTTGTGTTGGTATTTCCAGAAGTTACGTGGCTCTCCGACATCACAGAGGGGGGCACCAGAGCAGACCTTTGATTGGCTCGAGGTCACCTAGCTAAGTTACTAATCAGGTCCAGGACCGACTCCAGGCCTGCCCGCCTCTCGCCCAATGTGGTTGATTTTGAGCTCAGAAAAATAAAAAACGGTAGGTGTTTCTAGCAGTTGGGTCATTTTTTGCCCAAGCTCCACTTTCCCAATATGCTCACTTGTTGCCCTAAAATGTTTGTCAACATTTAGACATTTGAGAAGGTTGGAATTGTTAGAAGTGTTTATTTTCCATTTTTTTGTTAAAACATTTTTTTAATGTTTATTTTTGAGAGACAGAGAGAGAGAGAGAGCAAGCATGAGTTGGGGAGGGGCAGAGAGAGAGACACACACACAGAGTCTGAAACAGGCTCCAGAGTCTGAGCTGTCAGCACAGAGCCTGATGCAGGGCTTGAACTCATGAACCGTGAGATCATGACCTGAGCCAAAGTATGACCAACTGAGCCACCCAGGCGCCCCTGTTAGAAGTGTTTAATTCAGAGATCTTGATGAGTTCAGCTCCTGTTCTTCCCTTCACGCTGCCCAGGTGCCTCATGGTGCATTTTCTTACTGGAATCTGAGACCATTTGGGGAGATGGTACCTGAATACCGAGTGCTTCTTGGGGCCCTAGACAGGGAGAGGGCACTGGATGATGGGCACCTGAATTGAGGTGCCACCGTATATGTATTTATCTGACCTGAGTCCAGGGTCTTTGAGCCCTGGCATTGTTGGCATCTTGTGCCGTGTAATTCTTTGTGCTGTGTGTTGGAGAATGTTTGGCAGCCTCCCGGGCCTCTGCCCTCTGGATGCCAATAGCCTCTGCCCACTGGTGGCAGTCAAAGTTGTCTTGATATTGCCATTTGCCCCCTGGGCGGCACAAATCTCTGGCTGAGAACCATCACCTGATCTCAGGGGTGCTCCCCGTTGCCGCTGTCACAGACCGAACCCGCAGTGGCCACCCTCCCCTGGCGCAGCCCAGGCATGTTGACAAGCCCTCCAGGAAGAGTGTGTGAATGATGTGAAGGGTGTCCTTCCCGTGGACAAGGCAGTTAGTGTGTTTTTTTTAGCTGGTTTGGCAAGTGGGTGTAAGGGGATTCCAACGTGCCCAAGAAAGGGAGAGAAGAATTAATTTAGGGCCCAGGGAAAACATTGCCTACGGACACACTGGAAATCGTAGCCATAAAACCTTCTGGACTTTGTGAGCACCTGAAGGGCTAGTCAGGTTTCATTTCTGACCTGGGCCAACTTTTGACAGGAGCTAACTTCCCAACCAAACTCTTGAGTCAGAGGTGATTCTACACCCCCTGAGCATTTCGGAGGCTGTCGGGAGTGGGCCTTGAGAATATTTCTTCTGTGCCACGGAGCCTCAGTTGTTGGGGAGAGAGAATTTCTGCAGTTCACTGATGAACCGTGTCTGAATGGTGCGGTGGAGGGAGAAAGAGAAGTGATTGAAAGGGAGGCTAGAACAGCACACCGTCCTGAGTCCCCGTGGATTTGGGGGTGGCCTCCAAAAAATCCGACTTTGTTGTGATTGGGGTTTGAGGCAGATGTGGCAGAAAACAGTAGGAGAGTAGCATCTTTTCCATATTCCATGTGGTTTGGGGGGAATATGGCAGTGGCAGTGCTCCTGAGTGATAGGTATACTGTTCCTTATTGTCCGGAACCTGTCTTTTGATTGATTGGTTTTATGCCTCTTCCTCTTCCAGAAAGGATCTGTAACAGATTGACAAGAATATTTAACCATGAAACAAAACGAAGATACAGAAGTCTGTAAAAGAGGAAGGTAGAATAGTAAGAGGTCTGGGAAGGTTTATGCACATAACTATGTACTGTTTCGGCCTTCAGTGTTAGCAAAGTTGAGCTTTCATTTTGGCTGTGAGCTTCTTAGCAGTCAAAGCAAAAAGGGAAATACAGCAGTCAAGGCAAAAAGGGAAATACAGCCCCTTAAAAGATCTCATATTCCCCTCTCACCCCCCCCCCCAAAAAAACCCCAAACATCCCAGTCGATTAAGCGAAATACAGCTGTTCTTGCACTGATGTCTGAGGGAAATACCTTCAAGAGGCCCCAAGTATACAGTGGTTGTAATTAAGCTGAAGATGATTCTGAAACTTAATTCAGTTCGTGCAGAAACTTAATTCAGTTCTTGCATTATCCCGGGGGTTGGGACAAAGACCTACCAGTCTTTTAAAAAAATTTTTTTTTAATGTTTTATTTTATTTTTGAGACCGAGACAGAGACAGAGCATGAGCAGGGGAGGGGCAGAGAGGGAGGGAGACACAGAATCCGAAGCAGGCTCCGGGCTCCGAGCTGCCAGCCCAGAGCCCGATGCGGGTCTCGAACTCACGGAGTGTGAGATCATGACCTGAACCGGAGTCGAACGCTCAACCGACTGAGCCACCCAGGTGCCCCAAGACCTACCAGTCTTAAAATCTAGAGCCCCTCGATGGTAGTTTGGGTCTTGAAGGATCGAGTTTGTACCAGACTCTGCAGTAGAGCATGCTTTCAACGGTGTGTTTAGCCGAAGGGTATTTTGGAGTGAGCCGTGGTGACCTCCAGCTCCCCTTCAGCTGGGAATGAAGCTCACGTATAGAATCTGGATACGTAGCTAGCGAAACAGCTTTGTGGCTGGTGATGTCAGAATAGAGGCAAAGAGAGAGCTTACTTCGAGACCTTGCCGTGAACATCAGTAATTCCATTCTTCTCTTTAAAAGCCTGCCTTTTAGGGACTAGACAGCGACCAGAGTTTAGAAGAAGTAGTTTATTTATTTATTTTTTTTCAACTTTTATTTATTTTTGGGACAGAGAGAGACAGAGCATGAATGGGGGAGGGGCAGAGAGAGAGGGAGACACAGAGTCGGAAACAGGCTCCAGGCTCCGAGCCATCAGCCCAGAGCCCGACGCGGGGCTCGAACTCACGGACCGCGAGATCGTGACCTGGCTGAAGTCGGACGCTCAACCGACTGTGCCACCCAGGCGCCCCTAGAAGAAGTAGTTTAATAAGTAGGGACAGCTTCTGGAGTATTGGCCCTTAAGAGACTCACCCTTTTTTGGGCTACAGGTCATTTGATTATACGCTTCAAATTTCTAGGACAAATGGAATTTCTTATGGCCTCCCCCGCCCCAAACCATTAGAATCTGTTAGGAATCAAAATAGTTGAGTGTCTGAGTGCTTCGAGCCCAGCATCTTTTCGGATTGCACACTCCAGTGTTTCATTTGGAACAGAGGGGCCGCCAAGCCACCTGTGAGGCCAGCTGTTTGCTTCCGAAAAGTGGTACAAAGAAAAGGACCTTTTTGTGGTTGCCCTGTGTCTGAGGAAAAGGGGACGAGGCTAGCTTGTCAGCAGTAACGGTATTGCGTTTCTGGTCACCCGGAAGCAAAGGGAGGCATGTGGGTGAGAAACCCCACCAGGGTACTGCCCCGATGCAGGGCTCATAGAGAAACTGGGTTCAAAGCCACCTCTTCTGCCTGGAGAGTGCAGGGACTGTGCATGTCATCCCAGGGAAGGGTCATCCCAGAGCTCCCCCTCTGGCTCTTCCTGTGAACTTGGCTAGGCTCTCCTCTCCGGAGGAGCAGGAGGACGGAGGGCCAGCCAGACGTGATGACCCCCACCTCCAGGTCAGGAAAGTCAGCTTGGTTGGTTTGTTTGTTTTTTTTTTTCTCTCCCTCTCCTTTAGGAGATGGACTTCCTAAAACCCAGTGTACTGAAAAGCCTCCCTAGAACAGTCAGGGTCATGTCGTTCCCAGGTTCTAGAAATCTAAAAAGACAGACATGTCCCTGAAGAGGCGTTCATGTCGAGGCACATTGTCTAAGATCGGGGTGCTGACTTACTGCCTGTGTTCTGTGTGTGATGCCCAGGCATCCTCTCGGGGGGGCAAACCCACCCCACTGGTGGCTGGCGTCTCTGCAGTGACAACCCTTTTACAAATGAGCACCACGTGGCCCCCCCTTCTATGCTGCTCAGTGCTTCTGGCTCTAACCTGCCTTCCTGCCACTCCTCACTGCCTGCCCTCACTGACCCAAGTGCTGCCTGTTCCCAAACACGCCTTGGCTGATGCTGTCACCTTCCCAGTTCTCACTTCCGCCTGTTGGACATCCTACCCCTCCCTGCAGGCCTCCCCTCCCCCACCCCCACCCTAAGACTTCACGAAGCAGCTTTTTCCAAACTTCTCATTCACATTCGTTGTTTTGGCCCTTCCCAAGTCCTGCTTGTATATAATCATTGACTTTATATTTTTATTCAAAGCCACTTACTCTTAATACAAAAATGAAACTCATTTTAGATGTAGATTTGACCAGCACACACGTAAGGCGTATACTCACCCTGACAAGCACTGAGCACTGTGTACAATTGTTGAATCGCTATATTGTACACCTGCAGCCAACCTAACGCTGTATGTTACCTGTACTGGCATCACAATTAAAAAAACAAAACAAAACACTTAATAAAACAACAGCAACAACAAAGAAGGCAAGTCTCCTAACTTCACGATAAATACCATTGTGTTGGGAAGGTTCTGGCTTCGGGTTGGAATTACCTTTAGTGTTAGGTGTCGAGGCCATTAGCAGCTTACTGGGACTTAGTCCTGGAGGGAGTCGGAGGTTAAGGGATACTTTTCTTTCTGGGTGACTTCGTGTTGTTCGGTGCTTTGACCTACGGGAAGCCATCTGACCCTTTGGGGCGCATGCTTTAGAGGTTCCCTAGCCAAAGGGATTCTCCTCGTCTCCAGATCGGCTTTGGTTGGTTCTCTCACAAAGTGCTTACCCAGTTCTGTCTGTAAAACAAGCCTCGTGCGGTGATTCTGCTCATCCACGTGTCGTTGGGCAACTTGAGGGCAGGAGCTGTGTCTCGTTCCCATTTCCCCCAGAGGCCCAGATGAGAGTCTCAGAGGTGGGCATGTGCTCCCGAGAAGGGGCTGACCCTCTGAGACAGAGGTGCAGAAGTGGCCTAAGTGGGTACGGTGAGATGGGCGCCTCCATCGGCGTGTCCCCCCCACGCCGAATTTGTCGGGCATTCCTGGCTGGCCTTGGTTTGTCTTACCCAGAGCCTGCTGGCCTAGAGACCCTGCACGTGAACCTGAGTCCAATCCACCGTTCTTTTGTTTGTGTGTTGTTTGTTTTTTCACGCATCGGCTTTAGTCGTAGGTAAAGCTCCACCATCCACTACGGCGGGCGGCCAGTCCCCACCCGAAACTCCGCTCCTCACCCGCTCCTCCTCCCAAACTCCCACGGCTGGTGTCACGGCCACCACCAGCACCACGTCCACCGTCACGGCCCCGGCCGCCGCCGCCACGGGAAGCCCGGTGAAAAAGCAGAGGCCGCTTTTACCGAAGGAGACTGCCCCGGCCGTGCAGCGGGTCGTGTGGAACTCGTCAAGTAAGTTTCAAACGTCTTCCCAAAAGTGGCACATGCAGAAGATACAGCGCCAACAGGACAGCCAACAGGAGAGCCAGCAGCAGCCACAGTGCTCCCAGGGGACGAGATATCAGACCAGACAGGCTGTGAAAGGTACCACGCACGCCCCCTTCTGTTCTCGTGGCGCCCGCTCCCTGTTCGCCACATCGACAGGAGAGAGAGAATGGTTTTGTTTTTTCCGTTCCTTTTTGTTTCCCGGCCGTTGCATCTTGAAGGCCTTACGCGTTCCATTTGGCATCATTTTTAAAAACTGTCTCGCAGCTCGTTTTTTTCACTCCTATTTATTTATTTTTCGTTTCTGAACAATACGTGCGTATAGGCTTCTTAGAAAAGGGTAAAATACTTACCCCCAAATCTGTCGTCTTGATTGAACTTCCATTTCATCCTCCACCCTTTCTCAGCGGCCACTGTTCACTGTAAAACCCTTTTTTATGCATGTATGCATATATATTTACATATATATGAATCTTCATAAAAAATAGGACTTTTTTTTTCTTTTTTTTAAAACATAAAAATGGTACCATACTTGCTTTTTTTCCCCCCTCTTTTTTTTTTTTCTTTTTCTTTTTCTTTTTCTTTTTTTTTTTTTAACCCATCAGCATGTTTTGGAGGTTCATCCATGTTAGTGCACAGAGCTCTTCATTATTCTTTTGGACTGCTGCATAGTATTCCACAGTTGATGTAAATCAAGTATTCCCCTACGGATGGGCATTTAGATTGCTCCCAGATTTTTTTCTGTTGTGAGCAGTGCTGCAATGAATATCTTTGCGTAAGTTTTCTCGGGCACATCCGTCAGCCTCTTGGCGTTACCTTGGGAAGAGTGCTTTCAGTGTGAGACACTGGTAGCAAAGAACTAGGGATTAGCCCCGTGGAGAAGAGCCAGCATCAGTCAAGAAGCAGTTGCCGAAGTTGGGTAATCAAAGCCGCCTGACACCCCCTCCCCCACCGCCTCGGCCAAGCCATGCAGGAGGCTCCATCTGGTGCCGTGCAGAGGAGTACCAGGTTGCCTCGTTTTTTGAGCACTGATGCAGATCATCTTTCCTAGGGAAGCCCGCATCTAGATCCTTGGAGATTGGGGTCTTTGGTTGAAACCCTCACGTACTGAGCGCAGCCTAGCAAGTAGAGCTGTAAAGAGTAGCAGCAGGATGTGGGTTGAAAGGGGGCCAGGTCTTGAAGAGCCCCAAAGAATCCCTTCGAAGACGGGGCGGGGAGGGGTGGTTGGAGGTAAACATAACAGATTGGACAGGTCCAGTGGGAATGCAGCTAGATTGTTCTTGCTGTTTATTTTTTATTTTATTTTTTTAACATTTATTCATTTTTGAGAGAGAGAGCGAGAGAGAGAGAGAGAGAGAGAGCGCGCGCGAGAGAGCCCGAGTGGGGGAGGGGCAGAGAGCGAGGGAGACAGAATCCGAAGCAGGCTCCCGGCTCCCGGCTGTCAGCACAGAGCCCGACGCGGGGCTCGAACCCATGGACCTCGAGATCGTGATCTGAGCCGAAGTTGGACGCTTAACCAGTTGAGCCACCCAGGCGCCTCTGCTACTGCTACTTTAAAGGGCTAGTGGGGCAGAACTAAATCTAGGATATTCGAGGTCGGGATGACTAGTTCCAGTGTTTTCTGTCTTCGAACCCCGTCAGCATTACGAGCTTCCCCAGGGGAATTTAGGTGCTGGAGTTGAGAGGCCCATTGATGGTATGGTTCTCAATTTCCAGGTTGTCTTGTGTCAAAGGTGAACAAAGCTGGATACTAGTTAAAGTGGTAAGGATGGGTTTTAATCAGCATGTACTATTACGATAGGGAGAAAAAGTCCAGCCTAAACTGAAGTCAGCCCTACTTTGTACAGAGGTGACGAGGCGTTTTAAAGGGAGAATGGATGGGGGTAGGGAAGGGCCCGAGGGAGGACCTCCAATAGAGTCAGGGAAGTGAAATTTTACAAAAAATGGGAAAGGGGGGTTGGTCCATGTGAAGCCCACGTGGGGTTGCTAACTGCTGCTTCTCAAAGTTAGGCTCCTACCCTCCCTGGGAGATGGGCCACAGGGGGTTTGCTGTAACAAACAGTAAATTTATATGGCAGCCTTGAACTTTCTCAGGCAGGCACTTTAATGGGGTCTGGGGTCATCCTAGGGATGTGGCCTTGAGCTGTTAGAAAAGTTGTTTGTGTTTGCCTGAGGTTTGGTCCCAGAAATGGCTTAGAGGATCCTAGTTAGAGTCTGGTCAAAGGGAGGGTGTTTGTCATTTGAAAGTAGAAAAGCTCAAAGGGCACACATTGGGGACTTCACTCCCTCTGTGCACCTTCGTGCTGGGTCGGGTCCTTCCCGTGGCGGTGGGGTGACCAGGACCCTTTCCTTTCCTAGCTGTGCAGCAGAAGGAGATCACACAGAGCCCATCCACCTCCACCATCACCCTGGTGACCAGCACCCAGTCGTCGCCTCTGGTCACCAGCTCGGGGGCCACGAGCACCCTCGCGTCCTCAGTCAGCGCAGACCTGCCCATCGCCACCGCCTCCGCTGATGTTGCTGCGGACATTGCCAAGTACACTAGCAAAGTGAGTGCCCATGGCACCTGGGGAATGGGGGGGCGTGTCAGAGGACCAGCTTCCAGATGGGAGCCTGGAGAGTCGCAACCTTGCAGGCTTTACGGGGTGTTTTGGAGGGAAGACCCTGTTTGAAGTGAAGGTCTCCAAGCCCAGATTCTTCCACTTGGCTCTAAAGTTGGATCTAAGCAGAGAAATCTAGAATGGGCTGCATCTTGTTCTGAGCGCTTAGATTCTAAAGTTAGTACAGAGCAGGAAAATGACACAGCGGCAGAATCACCCTGTGGAGCTCACGCCACTCGTGAAGACGGTTTCCTTAAGCGCTGGGACAGGTTACTGTTCCGTCAGTTGATAACAGACCAAGGAGTTGGTTTATGATTCAAAAGCCATGTGGAATGAAGTGACACGAGTCTTAGGCAGGAGGTTTGTAAGGTATGATACCCACACCAGGATGGACTAGGGAGGGGTGGATTCCCTCCCGACTCACCCGCCCCCCGAGTTCACTGCTGGGTGTTCGCTCAGCGCAGACTCTTCCTCTTCATTTGCCAGGTGCTTCTTTGCTCGTTGAATTCAGGCAAATACAACCAGGAGCTGTTCTCAAGGTCACATGAGGTTGCTCTGGAGTGACACGCAGGTCCATAGCCACAGACCGCTCGATAGTGGCATAACCACGAGGCCAGGATTTTGTATGTTTTGCTTACCTCCAGGGCCTAGAACGGTGCCTGGCTCACAGTAGGTGTTGCTGCAGGGTTGTTAAATGAATGAATGCTGGTGCCTAACTTCTCTGTGTTGGGCTTATTACCGTGAAGGGCTATTAATAGTCGTTAATGAGGAATAATCTAGGCAGAGTGTTTAGTATGTCACTAAGTAGGCAATAATAATAATTTACTCTTCACTAAGGAGTAAATGATTAGTTACTAATGAGTACACTATTCAGGTTTATAGAGAGCATGGGTGACCATGACTGAGGATAGCTGTTTCTAGAATTCTTGAAGTGCCATGATAAAGACTTGCTTTATTAGATTGTGTTAAAGGTGGACTCTCCTTTAGTTCTGGATGACCAGTGACATTTATAATTTTATACCAGTGTGTTTTTGTTGGTCATTTTCTTCCTATTCCTTCCATTGAGATGTATCCGGTATCATTACCCAACAAATGAGCACAAAACATAGCAACTTAAACCAGTTCCCGTTTCTCCTCACAGTTTCTGGGATTAGGAGTCTGGGCAGGGCTCAACTAGGTCCTCTGCTTTAGGGCCTCTGGCAGATTCCTCTCAAGGTGTTTGCTAGGGTTGAGGTTTCATCCGAAGGCTTGACCAGGAAAGGATCCATTTCCAAGTTGACTTAGATGGTTGTGAGCAGGATTTACTTCCTCAACGGCCGTCGGGCTGAGGGTCTCAGGTCCAGGCTGGCTCTTGGCCAGAGGCCGTCGTCAGTTCGTGCCATGTGGGCCTTCATACTTGGCAGTTTGCTTCCTCAAAGCCAGTGATAGAGAAAACCTGTTAGCAGGATGGAAGTCAGTCTTCTGTAACCTGATCTCAGAAGTGACAGCCTGTTACCTTTGTCATATTGCATTGGTTAGAAGGTCACTAGGCCAGCTCACACTGGAAGGGAGGGGGTTACACAGGGTCACAAACGCCAGAGCACCTGGGATCATTGAGAGCCATCTGTCTTTCACACTAGGTAAGATGGTCCAAGTACTAGATAGTGTTTGCATGGTGTTGCTCTGGCTCGAAACCTGCTATAAGTGTTATGCTTATATGTTATTTACTTAGCTTTCATAATAAATTGATGAGGTAGATACTGGTATCATCCTTGTTTTATAGATGAGAAAACTGAGGCTCAGTGGGGTTACACAGTCTGAATAGTTGAGCTGGGATTTGAATAGTAGCAGCCAGGATCTTGAAGAGTGGCTTTGAGCCAGTTTGTGAATACCTGTGAAGCCTACTGACCACAGATGTCCAGTGTCCATGAACTGATTGTTCTTACACGTGCCTTTTTTAACAACCCTATCTGACCCTACCCCCAACCCCCCTGTCTACGGAGGGAATCAGTACCAGTCTTGGGGATAACTTTGTCTCTTATTTAAATTTTTTTTTTAAACATTTATTTATTTTTGAGACAGAGCATGAACGGGGGAGGGTCAGAGAGAGAGGGAGACACAGAATCTGAAACAGGCTCCAGGGTCTGAGCTGTCAGCACAGAGCCCAACACGGGGCTTGAACCCATGAACCGTGAGATCATGACCTGAGCCGAAGTCGGACGCTTAACCGACCGAACCAGCCAGGCGCCCCAACTTTGGCTCTAATTTAGTATGTTTGTCCTCCCTTTGAATTAAATGCATGAATTGTTATAGAGTCCCTGAGTGTCAGAAGAGGAAGGATTCAAGAGGCGATGATCTATTGCCACTCTGAAGATTTTAGTCTTCCCTGTCCACCTACTGGTAGATATTGATTTAATGTTTTTATTTAAATTTAATATAGTTTTCTTTAAATTGACCGAAAGAGTGAAACTAAAATTGGGTCTACCATTCTCAGATAACCATTCCCTGTCAAGGCTTGAAGCCTAAGTTTGTTTTCCTTTGGTTAAAAGGAGAGATTGTCACGAAAGTGTTTGGTGCATAGTGAAAGTGTTTGGTGCATAGTGGCACCATACTGAGACTTTGTTCCTCATGTGGGATGCAGGTTTACGGAGGAATGGAAAAGGAGTGATCTTTTTCATTCCTGATTTCAGAAGGTGTCTGGCGTGCCTAAATGGTCTCTTGTTCTGCTAAGTTTAGCCTTACCAGCACCTGCCATTGATTGGGGTCCAACTTGCCTAATTGACAGATGAGGAAACTGAGGCCTGCTGAGTGGACCTGGCGAGTGGTCTGCACTGAGCTGGTTTTCTGAGCTCCTGCAGCTGTCTTTTATTTCTTGGGCTTCCCCTTTGCTCTTACCACAAAATTGAGGAATGAACTTTGTGATAGACATTTTCTTCGCAGTTAAGAAAATGAGCACGGTGACATATTTTTGGAGCTGATGAACTTTCCTGCCTCCGAGGTGACCCAGAGTTGAACACCCAGATCTGTGTGTGTTGGCAGAAGGATGCTCTTTCATTAATGCTGAGCCCTTTGCTATATTTGGAAGAAAGAGTGAAAATCCGTCCACAGATCCATGATTTCTTTAAAATGGAATGTAACCATTGCATTAGGAATGTATTGAATTTCATCCACTTTCTAAAGGTTTCTTGCAAAGCAATTTCGCCTTAATATTTTAAATCGACATGGTTGGTGCAGCGGGGCGGGGAGGCCCATACAGGACGACGGGGGAGCGCGAAGTGCTTTTCCTGGCCGTGTCCGTGTGTGGCCCCCCCAAACAAGTGAGGAGTAGAAATCCCAACGGTGACTGTATTCGTTTTCCTCCCATTTTGGGGTGAATTGGGGGTTATTATTTTGGAGTTTGGCACTTTATTAATTACAGCACATGTGGATTTTTTTTCTTCCCCTGTAAAAATAAGATGAACAGGTATTTCTTTCTGAATACCTGCCCTGTGGCAGATACTGAACCATTGTCTCCACATGGGTTTTTCACCTAATCTTTGTGCACACCCTACACGGGTCCACTGTCCTTACCCTTGTTTTCTACATGGGGGAACCGAGGCTCAGAGAGTGGGTGATGGTGGGAAGAGATCTCGGGCATCAGATACGAGGGTGGTTTTTGTCATGCCTTCTTGTTGGATTGGAGCAAATTGCAAAACACAGTGGAGACTTTGCTGCAGCCAGGCCAGGCCCCGAGGCCTACTTTGGCCTCCTGTCCTCTCCTCTTTGTCCTGTGACCGCTGGAGGGGCGGGGAATCAGCCAGCAAGTGGTAGGCAGGAGAAAAATCATCCTGCAGACACAGTCAGCAGGGAACTAGGTGCCTGCCACGTGGACCTGAGCTGGTGTCACAAACTTGCTGATGCCTTCAGGGCTCAGAGAGTTAAAGAAAAGGAAGCTGGCACACTGGACAGGCAATGGGAGGGAGCCCTGACCAAAGTCCTTCAAATACCGAACCAGCTATCGCCACACAGTGGGCTGGATTAATTCGTCCATAAAAATGAAGGACTGATCCAGTCTGTGACCCAGACAGATCTCGAAACCTCTGCACTAAGTGGAAGAAGGCGGTCACCAAAGACCATGTGTTGTGTGACTCCATAGATAGAAAATATCTAGATGAAGCACATCCATCCGTGTAGAAAGCAGATCAGTGGTTGTCAGGGGGTGGGGGGCGATGGGGACCTTTGGGGGTGAAAGCTAAGGGGTATCCGAGTTCTTTTTGGGGTAATGGACTGTGGGGATGGATGTACAACTGTGAATCTATTAAAGGCCATGGATTTGTGCACTGCAAATGGGTCCATTGGTAGATGAATGAGATCTCAGTAAGACTTTTTTTTTTTTTTTAAAGGGGAAGGAATTTAGAAACAACAGTCACAAAAGGAAACAATTCCTCCCTTGAACCCATCGTGCTGGCCAAAGCAAACAGGCCTGGGGCCCAAATTCAGCCTCTCCAGATTAGCCTGTGGCTACAGAAACTAGCTATGTGTATTCCTACCCTGGATTATACCTGAGTTTCTCGACCTTGGCACCAGTGACATTTTGGGTTGGATAATTCTTTGTTGTGGGGCTGTTCTGTCTACATAGCATATGTAGCTCATCCTTGGCCTGCACCCAGCAGATGCCAATAGTCTGCTTCCCCAACCCCCTCCCCCCCCCCCCCCCCCCCCCAAATCGGTCATGACAACCACAAGTGCCAAATGTCCTGTGAGGGACAGAATTGCCCCCTGTTGAGAACAACTGCTTTGTATTGGGTAGGTTTTAGATGTATTTCATCTAGAAAAGCCTCAGGGAAGCGATCACCTGAATTGTTTCTGTTTTTATCTTTCAGATGATGGATGCAATAAAAGGAACGATGACAGAAATCTACAATGATCTTTCTAAAAACACTACTGGGAGCACAATAGCCGAGGTCAGAGATGACACATTCCTTATTTGCTAAGAATGTTATACGGGCTGCTGTAAAATGGTGCCAGGAAGCTGCTTCTCTGGAAGTCCCTCCAGGGCGCTCTGCTGATTGTGTTTGTTGGGAAGGGCGTTTCTTTACTTAGTCACAAGGCTGGCTCTGTGGTGAAGATACACTCAGCTTTGTGTGATCAGTTCACTTCTAGTCAAACGGCCAATACTGGAGCCTGAGTTAACCTCCTAGTGAAACCTGAGATTAATCAGTTCCTTTGGCCCCATGTATAATTGTCTCCTGGCTCTCTGTAAGTTTGGACATTTTTATCCAAGGGATCCTTGTTGTCTTGGGATTTGCATACTGAAAGCCTCCACAATTGTGTGGTTGCCTAGGGAATAAAGCGGTTAAAACATGAAAATGTCCACTTAGGAAGTGACCATTTGTAAAAACAGATCTCTTTGAACTGACTTCTTTTTTTTTTTTTTTTTTAAATTTTTTTTTTTCAACGTTTATTTATTTTTGGGACAGAGAGAGACAGAGCATGAACGGGGGAGGGGCAGAGAGAGAGGGAGACACAGAATCGGAAACAGGCTCCAGGCTCTGAGCCATCAGCCCAGAGCCCGACGCGGGGCTCAAACCCACGGACCGCTAGATCATGACCTGAGCTGAAGCCGGACGTTTAACCGACTGAGCCACCCAGGCGCCCCTCTATTTTTAGTTTTTTGAGGAACCTCCATACTGTTTTCTAGAGTCGCTGTACCAGCTTGCATTCCCAAGGACCAAGCTTCTAATCAAGCCTTTCATTTATTTGTTATTATTTTTTTTTATTTATTATGAAAATCTGTTCCTTGTTTTTACTTTATTCATTCATTCATTTTTAAAGTAAACTCTGTGCTCAACATGGGACTTGAACTTACAACCCAAGATCAAAAGTTGGATGCTCTAGCAACTAAGCCAGCCAGGCACCCTCCTCCCGCCTTGTTTTTACTTTAAGTGGCTTTTTCTGGAGCCGGGATTTCTTGGAAAAGACAGACAACTTCTATAGTTGACCCTTGAAAAGCGGGTTTGAACTGTGCTTGTCCATTTTATGTGGAGTTTTTATATAGTATAGTACTGTAAAATGCATTTTCTCTACCTTGTGATTTTCTTAACATTTTCTTTTCTCGAACTTACCTAATCGTAAGAATACATTGTCTAATACACACAACATCTGTGTTCAGCTGTTTATGTTTTTGGGGAAGGCTTCCTGGTCAACAGTAGGCTGTTAAGTTTTTGGAGAGTCCAAGGTTACATGTAGATTTTTTGACGGCATGGCCTGTGGGTGCCCCGGTTCTCACTCCCACGTTGTTCAAGGGTCAGCTGCATTTCGTTTTTGGAAGCAGAGTTCCTTTTGAATTTGGGATAACCCACTGGTGCCCACCTCTCTGGACTGCAGCGTCCAGCTGCTTACGCCTCACTTGACCACGTGGCGTTGACTCTTCCAGCTGGTGAGCCCTGTCGGTGAACGCCATCCAGACCCGCCTTCTAAGAGTCTTACTCTCCCTCGTTCCAGATTCGCAGGCTGAGGATCGAGATCGAGAAGCTGCAGTGGCTGCACCAACAGGAACTCTCGGAAATGAAGCACAACTTGGGTAAGTCCTGGTGAACTGGCCTGTGCCGAGGGTGCTTTTGGGTGTGAACTTCTCCGCAGCTCTGGAGGCAGGTGCCTGCGTGAATGGAGTCAAAAGTAGGCTTGGGGATGTGATGTCCCGCTGCTGGGGAGACCACAGAATCCTGGAGAGTCTAACCAGTGGACACGAGGTGTAAGAGCAGGTGTTGTGGGGGTGGGTTCCTTCTTCTTTTCTTTTCAAAATAACCAACATCAGCAGTAGGAGTAGCAGCAGCAACAGCCGTAGCTGTTCCTGTTTACTGAGCTCTGACTCAGCAACCGTTTTAAGTACTTTGCCACGGATCCAAATTCTCACGGAAACCCTTCTGGTGAAGAGCTCTGTTATCCCCGTTTTTAGGTAAAAGCAAGTGGGGCACAGACATGTTGAGGAAGTTGCTCAGAGTTACACAGCTGCGATTCGGGCGTGGGCACTCTGGGTCCAGACCTTCCCTCCGAACCACGGAATATTGGGCATTTTCACAGATTCTCAAACACTTGGTGTGTGGCCCGCACTGCGGAGAAAGCTACTTTGCTGGTTGGTGCAGACTGAGTGCTGTTTCGGCCTATCGTTGTGTGTCCCTGTTGTGAAAGGCTTTCCCCCCAAAGGTAGAGCACTTCCCTTGAGACCCTCATGTAGTGTCAGCCTCAGAGCCAGAATGCTGGAGGCCATCGTGTCTCCCTCGTCACGGGGGCAGGCCCAGGTGTGCCCCTGTCACAGGTGACACACGTTGAAATCGTGTATCGCAAACTTACCTTAGGAGGCCCCCCTTGGGAGGAGGGAGCCCTCTGTTTCTCTGCTTGTTGCCACGCAGGAAGTTTATATCGCAGGAAGTTTATTTGGTTGTTGTGGCTGCTTGTTACTTTTATGCAGGATCTCTCCATTAAAAAAAAATTTTTTTTTTTTACATTTATTTATTTTTGAGAGACAGAGACAGAGCACAAGTAGGGGAGCGGCAGAGAGAGAGGGAGACCCAGAATCCGAAGCAGGCTCCAGGCTCCGAGCTGTCAGCACAGAGCCTGACTTTTGGGGCTCAAACTCACAAACCGTGAGATCATGACCTGAGCCGAAGTCGGACGCTCAACCCACTGAGCTGCCCAGACACCCCAGAATCTCTCCATTTTGAAATAATTAGCTGCATGTTTGAAAAAAAAAAAAAAAAAAAAAAAAGTACCTGTGGGCTGGCCAGAACGTGCCCATGGTCTGCAGGCTTCTAGTTAAAGGGACAGAAAGCTGGCGTCTAACACGAGTGCAAGGGGGTAATTTTCTTTTCCTGGTGTTTTTTTTTTAGACGTGTGCACGTGTGCTTGTTGTTTTGTTTTTGTTTGTAATTTTCAGTAAGAGAATCTTAACGAATTTTAGCGGGATCATTTACTTTTCTTTTGGTGTGCAGGCCACCCCCACCCCCGGGGTGAATGGCATGGGAACCTTCCTATCTGAAGTGAAATTAGCGAAGCCTCAGCGGACTGAGCACTTTGGTAGTTGATCGGTCAGAGCAAGTCACAACGCCCTGTCTGGTAGATTTAGTCCATGGCCACTGAGCTCACCGAATAGAAAGTGTGTCTGAGCTCTAGTGCCAGCTGTGCCCTTATTGGCTGTATGCCTCAGTTTCCTCATCTATGAAAGGGATTTTTTTTTTAAAGCTTTTTTTTTTTTTAAATTTTTTTTTTCAACGTTTATTTATTTTTGGGACAGAGAGAGACAGAGCATGAACAGGGGAGGGGCAGAGAGAGAGGGAGACACAGAATCGGAAGCAGGCTCCAGGCTCTGAGCCATCAGCCCAGAGCCTGACACGGGGCCCGAACCCACGGACCGCGAGATTGCGACCTGGCTGAAGTCGGATGCTTAACCGACTGCGCCACCCAGGCGCCCCTTTTTAAAGCTTATTTATTTATTTTGGAGAGAGAGAAGTGGGGGGGGGGGCAGGGGTGAGGAATCCCAAGCAGGGATCCCCACATGGGGCTCGAACTCAGGAACCATGCGATCATGACCTGAGTGGCAAGCAAGAGTCCGACACTTGGCTGACTGAGTGGCCTGGGCGCCCCCGAAAGGAACAGTCGGTTAGAGCTGGTCTCCCAGGATTAGTATGAAGGTGAAGTGAGTTGATCCAGGGTGCAACACGAGGTGCCTTGTAGTATTTGGTTGTTAGAAAAGTCCATGCTGGTGACAAAACTCAGAGTGGGCTTCGTGGAAATTGGGTCACGGGTTTATTCGAGGAC